>NC_137738.1:65603322-65923322 GCF_963264785.1 Psittacula echo | reverse complement strand
TATTCACACTGATCAATACCTGGCACCCGTTACTACAACACCAGTATATATGTTTCGTTCATTCAGATGGGCAGATCTATATTTTTGTTACTTTGCTTTTCATCATATATCATGAGTAAAAGGCTTTGTAGGGTCTCTAAACTACAGCTGTCTTTATTTCACTGATGTAAGAGGATTCAGTGTTTCTGAAATCAGGCATTTAAAAGCTTTAGTTATAAAGTCTATATTCCAAGGCTCAGAAGAGGTCATTACTTGCTAAAAGGTTTTTAAACTCCTGTTGACTGTTGCTACTAAACTCTTCTTCAAATATATATGAAGGGATTACTGTGCAGATGTTTATTTTCAGGTAACAGATTGAGCAGCAAGGGTTGAAACAAGTTGAAAGTGAGGATCTTGCTGTGTCAAAGACTTTCTTTTATGTAGATGGAGCACCAACAGGGCACACAGAGGAAATTATTAGCTGCCTGGGCTACTGAGCCAAGTCCTGATGCTAGGATAGAGCTGGGAAATGAGGTAGGGACCTGAGAGAGACAATCTATAAATACATGGATGGCTGATAAATGCATGGCTGGCCTTACCTACTAAAAACATGCCAGTAGGTGAGCTTGCAATCTCATGCCATGAGACTGCAAGCTCATTTTTTATATGATTAAGTGAGACTTTGCATAACTAATGACTTCTAAATTGGAGAGACATCAATTTGATGGGTGGACCACTCAGTGGATAAAGAACTGGCTGGATGGCCGCACGCAAAAAGTTGTGGTCAATGGCTCGATGTCCGGCTGGAGATGGGTAACGAGTGGTGTCCCTCAGGAATCGGTGTTGGGATCGGTCTTGTTCAACATCTTTGTCGGTGACACGGACAGGGGGATTGAGTGTGCCCTCAGCAAGTTTGCCGATGACACCAAGCTGTGTGGTTCGGTTGATACGCCGGAGGGAAGGATGCCATCCATAGGGACCTCAACACGCTTGTGAGGTGGGCTGATGCCAACCGTATGAAGTTTAACCATGCCAAGTGCAAGGTCCTCCACCTGGGTCGGAACAATCCCAGACACAGCTACAGGTTGGGCAAAGAAGAGATTCAGAGCAGCCCTGCGGAGAAGGACTTGGGGGTGTTGGTCGATGAGAAAATGAACATGAGCCAATCTCAGTGAGCGCTCGCAGCCCAGAAAGCCAACCGTATTCTGGGCTGCATCAAGAGGAGCGTGACCAGCAGGTCGAAGGAGGTGATCCTGCCCCTCTGCTCTTGTGAGACCTCACTTGGAGTATTGTGTGCAGTTCTGGTGTCCTCAACATAAAAAGGACATAGAACTGTTGGAACAAGTCCAGAGGACGGCCATGAGGATGATCAGGGGAGTGGAGCACCTCCCGTATGAAGGTAGGCTGAAAAAGTTGAAGCTGTTCAGCTTGAAGAAGAGAAGGCTGCATGGAGACCTCATAGCAGCCTTCGAGTATCTGAAGGGGGCCTACAAGGATGCTGGGGATGGACTCTTCATCAGGGACTGTAGTGACAGGACAAGGGGTAACGGGTTCAAACTTAAACAGGGGAAGTTTAGATTGGTTATAGTAAGAAATTCTTTCCTGTGAGGCTAGTGAGACACTGGAATGTGTTGCCCAGGGAGGCTGCGAATGCTCCATCCTTGGCGGTGTTCAAGGCCAGGTTGGATGAGGCCTTGGGTGGCATGGTTTAGTGTGAGGTGTCCCTGCCCATGTGTCCTGGTTTAACAGTAGCAGTCATTTTTTCTCCTTCTTAGTAGCTGGTGCAGTGCTGTGTTTTGACTTTCGGCCTGGGGATAATAATGATAAAAACGATGTTTTCACTTGCTGGTCAGAATGTTTATCCTGACCAAGGACTTTGTGAGTCTCATGCTCTGCCAGGGAGGAGGAGAAGCCGGGAGGAAGCAGGGACAGGACACCTGACCCAAACTAACCAAAGAGGTATTCCATACCACAGCACGTCATGCCCAGGATGTAGAACTGAGAGTTCCCGGAAGGGCTGGATCACTGCAGGGTGGGGGGCGAGGTACCGGTTGGTGAGCGGTTGTATACTCTTCTCTTGTTATTTCCTTTATCATTATTATTGTTGGTAGCAGTAGTGATTTGTGTTATACCTTAGTTACTAAACTGTTCTTATCTCAACCCGTTGGAGTTGCATTCTTTTGATTCTCCTCCTGTCCCTCCAGAAGCAGAGGGAAGAAAGGTGTGTGTGTGGGGAGAAGTAGACTGCGTGATTCTGATTTACGGCCTGGGCTTAAACCACGACACCATGGCAGGAGGGTTGGAACTGGATGATCTTAAGGTCCTTTCCAACCCTAACTATTCTACGATTCTATGATTCTATGTGCGAGCATATATCCATATCTGTATCTACATATTTATATAAAAGAAAGTTATTTGCTCAGATCCAGCCCCTCTATGCTAGTCTGGAAGGCTTTGGATACTCAAACTAATTAAACAATACGAAGAATAATCTGGATAAGAAAAGAAATACAAAATATTGAGAACCATACCCCTGTCAGTTGCCTTGACTTCTTGGCATAACTGAATTTGTTGAACAAGATGGAGTCTCTGCTCCAGAGGGATTACATTTGTAACAGCCAAACAATCTGATGCACAGCAAGCACCTAGAGAGGCTTATAGCTTTTTGTTATAATACAGGTGGCTGTATCGCCAGATATACTCTGCAAAATTACTTTTCTTACTATCATAACTTTGGTTAGAATTGAAAACACACTGTTGCAATACTCTCTCACTTTTGAATGGAACAAGGTATTGTTTGAAATTAATGTTAACCTCGGAGATGCCAAGCATGTTGAATTTCAAGAGACTTCCTTTAAGACTCTCTTGTCTCTTCATGAGTTTTAAACTTGACCTCAAAGAGCTATTTTAAAAAGAAGACTGTATTTTCTTTGAATTTTCTGGAGTATGGATTTCACTAAGCCTGACTTCAGACATCAAAGAGCAAGGATATTTTAGATTCCTCAAGGAACTCAAGTAATTGTGTAAGTACCTATAAGGTATAGCTTTTCTTATTGTTATTGTTCTGTTTCTTTCTTCTCAGCTCAGAACTTTTCTGTTCTGAAATTTATAAAAATATAAAAATATAACACTCTACACACTTAAAAATTACAGTATTAGGAATTAAAAAATTCCTTCAGTTTACATAGAAAAAAAAATGTTTTCTGAACTGAATGAAGTTTTCTACAACACAGCTAAAGACAGCTGGTGTGCTACAAGATGCTACAAGGAATTGTCCACCCATCCACAACTCTTTCAGTAAGCATCCCTCTTCCTCAAGCAACCTCTTCTTTTGAATGTCTTAACTTTTTCTCAAGTCTTTTTAGTTGGACAGCTTGAAAACTGAACACATGCTTGCAATCTAGACAGTATCTTTGCACACATTAAAATGGAAATACCAAATTACTCTGGCACTGAGTCTAGTTGTTCAAAGAGAAATTACAGTACGTCTTTAAAAGTAGGAATTGCTCATTTCTGTGAAAAGCTTCCTGTCCTACCACATTTCTGTCAATGGGCCAAAGAGATGGATCCATTTGGGAATGATTTGCTTTTGGGACAGCTCTCTGTTACTTCCCCTACTAGAAAATTAAACAACTCAGCTCTAACTATCTGGTGTCATCTAAGTAACAGTAGACAGTACTGTTCTTATAATACTGTTATAGTACTCATTATAATGAGTGCTACAATGGCAAGTGGATGTTTGCAGCTCAGTTGTGTTCCATCCCATAGTAACGTGGTTTCTGGTCCCTTGGAGGCCATAATTGGTGGCATTAATGCAGTTTTTAATTATGCTTCATGAAAAATGATTTGGAACCAAAACAAAAAAAGCAGACAGTACATATTCTCGAGGTGTTATGATTCATTTTAGTTATGAAAGTTTTGCAGAATAGATGACTCACAAGAGAAAAATAAGTATATGAACCATTGCTGAATGGCAACTGTTTTGTTTAACGAGTGAGGTATCTTGAAATTTTCAAACTATTTTATAATTTATATTAGGAAATATATTGTTGAATTACTGGCAGCTCTTTACCAATTTCTTGAAGTTACCAAGTATTACTTCAGGTACACACACCTGTAGAAAAACACAAGGGTTTCATAGACTTTTTCAAGACATGGTCATGAGAGTCCTGCTAGTGACAATAGAGTATTCGTGTTAGAATGACTCCTGTTAGAGTAGCTATGTTTGAAGCTCTGAAAGTCTGCAGAATTAATTTTGATGATTATCCAGTCAGTCTTCAGAATGAGAGATTTTGGGTTAGACTTCAGATACATTCTTACATGATTTTAGGCTGTTTTTTAATTTTAATTGAAATTTTTTACCCATCCTGAATTTTGCAAAATGATGCTACAAAATAGTTACTACAAAATACAATTCTAGGTAAGTAATAATACTACTAAATAATAATACTAAACAATGGTAACTAAAAATGCTGAAAGATGGTTTATTTTGTAGGATTTCTCAGCAATTCAGTGAGGTGTTATATTTGCATCTTCCTGCACTGTTTTTTTCCCCAAGACTTGCTCAAAATCAGAAGAAAAAACTGTATATAAGGAAGAAAAATCTAATTCATTTTTACCTTAGAAAAAACCTGGATTTGAGCAAACATTCAAGTCAATTCTTCCTTTTATTCACAGCACTTTCTCCACCTTCTATCGAGCATATTCCTTTTTGAAGACGTCACAATTAAAGGGATGATCCAGTAGTAAAGTAGTCCTTGTACATTTTCAGACACCTTCTGGTTTATGTCAGAAATGAATGGCTAGTTTGCAGCTTCGTAAATTAGTTACATTGAACAATTTCCACCCCTGCAACTTGTGCTGTGAGGAATGCAGTGACAGATAGATTCTGTGCTGTGTTTGCTTATAAGATGATTTTCTTGAAGTCTCATAATGAGTTGTATTTGGCAGGATTAATGAGTATTATAATGGCAAATGGATGTTTGCAGCTCAGTTGTGTTCCATCACATAGTAACATGGGGTTTCTGGTCCCTTGGAGGCCATAATTGGTGGCATTAATGCAGTTTTTAATTATGCTTCTTGAAAAAATGAATTGGAACCAAAACAAAAGCTAAGTGATCATCTCTCTGTAGTACTGTGTGGTATAAACATGGGACCATTGCTATCTCTGATATCCGTGTTTTGAATTAAGCTGATAGAAGAGGAAATGCACAGGATATTTGGCTGAAATTTAATTTGGGAATATTTATATTTTTACATCGTTAAATAGCTTTTCAATTATAAAATGCAGGGGGTATTTTTTCACCAGAGAGACTGCTCAAAATAGCATGTTGTATGCTGAACTACTTGCATAATAGATTTTATTATTCCAAATGTAGCTTAGTAGCCACAGTGAGTGTCTTTAGGCCTTCATTTATTTAATGAGAGAGGGTGCAATTTCTCCTCGGTTTCCCAGAATGCCCACACATGAAAGCATTTTGAGTAGTGCTGAGTCAGTGCCTTTAGCCATGTAATATGTGATAGGCTGGATTTCTGTGCATGCTCTAGTGGCCAACACTTTTCTTGGTGCACTAGTTCAGTATCTTTCACAACATGAAAGACACACCTGCCTATGTAAGAGTGAAAAAAAAATCTAAAAATAAGAAAAAATAATTTTGATCTCTGAGGAAATTATGTCAGAAAGGAATAAAATGTAAAAGCCATTTTAAAAGCATGTTACATTAGAAAAGAAAGCAAAATCAGAATTTCTATATTGCTGTTGCTGTGGTATCTGGTGATTCTTATAAAAGTGACATCACTACTGTTTCATTCTCATGGAAATATGGATAAATCAAAAGGTAAACCAGAAAGGCTTAATTAAATGTTTAATTAAATAGTTACAGGATATTTATTTTATAATTTATCTGCCTTCCTGTCATGCTGTTTAACATTTTCCTCCAGCTTGTGCACTGCTATAGAAGAGATAATGTAACTAGAATTGTAATTTCTTATGTGATAAGTTAAATTAGGACTAACTCCTGATCTAGGCATCCCTTTTTTATATCAGCTTTGGTGAACGTAACTCACTTCTGATCTCAGTGGTTTTCCATTAAATCCACAATATATCAGTAGAGATAGATATGTGTTTCCTTTGTGTGGATCCCTATCACTATATATTGTTCTCAAAGCACCAGAATGCATAAGGCGAAAGTCTGTGTGTGAAGGTGAGGCTTCCATATATTTTTCCTGTTAGCTGTGATAAGACCTTTTAAAATCTTACTCTTTTGATAATGGAGATGTGAGATCCAGCTATGGTGCACATGTGAATTCCTTTATGATAAAGGGGTCATAGTTGGAAAACCAGGTTTTCTTCTTTTTTTATATATATTTTTCTTTTTTTTTATTTTTCAAGCAGGGTATGTCAGCGCAAAGATACAGATTGTAGTGAAACCAGATGACAATATATTCCAGATGGCAGACAGTGTCTGGAAGAACTTGTAGTTCTGTAAATTAATTTACTAGATTATTGACTGTATAATGGGAACTCACACACCTATACTTGTAAAAACCTACAAGTAAACACCTAAATTTAAGTTTCTTAATTGAACTCATTCTAAGTAAAACTTACTCACTTGCACCTGTGTTGCGAAACTTCCAGTTTCTTGACTGACAGATAGATTGAGAGCAATCTGAATGCTTATTACTATTACTTATTTTTTGTATAATCGCAAGTGCAAGCCCTCATAATTGTGCTGTGCAAGGTTCAAATAAGAAATAACATACAATATAAGGTGAGGTGAGGAACATGAGATGCATAGGAGGACAATGACAAAGCAGTGAAATACCATAGTAGCTCAAGATCACATGAGGCTAAACAACCTACTTTATTTAAAAATTTTGTATTTTACTGTTACATTACGTTGTTTTGCACTTTAGGGCATTGGACAAATAACTGTTCTTGGAAAATCTGCTGAGTAAATGATGTATTGTAGCTCTTTGTGGTTTGCTGGTGGGTGTGAAGTGTCCTCTCACATCCTACTGCTCTACAAAAGGGTCTCTAACCTGTTTGTGCAGGAGGAAATACGTTCCTCCAAACCGGTTTGTGGCAACAACAGTTGCCACACTTGTCCCTGTGTTTTGCAAGGAGATGCCTTTCCACCCTAAATATTTGATGACGTGAGTCCTTATCACACTGCTCTGTTTGATTCCCTCTGAAGAGACTGAATACTCCAGATACGCCATCTTCACACTTCAGTTCCTGTTTCTTCATTAATTCATCATTTCTTTTTAAATTCAAACATGGACATATAAAAACATATGGACTTCATGCCATGAGATCAAAAGCAAAGTCACAAGCAGTAAATAAAAAGTTAAATATCATTTTAGAACAACAGTATGGGTCCTTTGAAGCCAGTTTGAGCCTGTAGGAGGCCTCAGGCCCAGGAGCAAGCCTCCCTGCAGGCTCGCAGCCCCTCTCCCAACAGCAGCCTTCCTGCCCTGCACAGGCTTCACGGACATTTACCTCCTCTTCCTTTCACCCTCTCATTCTTCCTTTCATTTTCAGAGCCTCCTCCTGTCCTTTATCCAGTAGCAGTGCAGCTTTGCTGACCTGTGCTTCTGGCATGTCACATCTATTTTTTCACACTTTCCAACAGAGTGTGGATTTCTCTCAACTCCTCTACCTTTTGACAGCAACAAAATGTAAATGCAGTTGATGAACCTTTTTCCTGTTAAAACAAGGCCGTCACTCTTTAAAATGATGGTTGTTGTAAGGTAACAGCCACTGAATCAAAAAAATATCTGACTCCTGAGGAATGTCACCCAGCCCCCTCAGGCAGGTTCCTGTGTCCTTTCCCAGAGGAATACGTAGAGGTGGATGATGCTGGGTTGACTCTTGAAGATTTTCTTGGATTACTGCCTAAAGCACAATATCTCTGTTTTCTGAATATTGAAGGGAAAACACATTTTACCTTTTCTCTTTCCCTTTCTTACTCCTCCCTTTACCCTTCTGGATGGGATAACTTGGCAACAAGCATTGGTTGCTACCTGCTGTTTACTGGTCCATGAGTGGAGAAAATTGCAGGGTCATGGACTTAAGCCAGCCACTCTTCTGCTTTTTCATATTGCTAAATTTAAATAACTTGATGTAAAATATCCTATGCTTAATCACAAATACTGCATTAAGTATAAGCTATTTAAAATTCATAAACCAGTTAAGTCTGATAAACAGCACTGACCTTTAACATCTTTATAATAAACTCTGTCTCCTACCTCCAAGATTTTGCAGATTAAGAGATTCCTAAGGTTTTGTTTGAAGCAAACAGGTACCTCATTGAATAAAACCCTCTTGTCTAAATGCACCTAGCCTTTTCTCAAAAGTCTTCCTAGACCCCAGTTCTGCCTGCTAACCCAAAAGTCTATTTCCACTTCCATTATTGCCAGGAGGGACCTAATGAGCCATACCAGCTATGTAAGTCACCACAAAACTGCTATCAGCTTTTTTCTGGATGTGCTAATTCTCTATACAAAAATAGGCTGGTAGCAGAAACTCACTTTCCTTTTACAGTTAATGATACTGTAAAATGCTGAAAGAAGATAAGGTGTCCTGGGTTATAAAAGTGATCAATAGTAAGCAATCAGGAGGCCAAAGCTCTTAATGTTTATTTTACAGGGCGAGAAGTTACAGGGAATGCTAGCTAGCTGGATAAAAGCACAATCTAGCTGTCGGGGCGTTATGCAGCAGTTAATTAATCCTAGAACTGGATTAAGTTTGAAAATGAAAAAGTTGCTTCTCCAGTCATGGAGAATGGTCTGTAGGCCCTCATAAATCAGGCAGAAAGCTGCTGAGGGTGGAGAGGCTTATGTATATGAAGACTCAACCCCATGAGGCTTGTACCTGCTTATCAGAAAAAGAAAAAAATCTGCAGTTGAATAAGTCAGCTAGATGCAGAAACAAAATATATGATCCTATGCATTGCAGATAAACAGAATCTCTAGGAAAGAAGTGTTCAATATATGGAGAAAATATATATCAGAATGAAAAATATTATCTGACATTGAAAAGGTGCTGCAGCAGGATTTCTTTTAAGCATAATGCAACACTAGGTCTTTGGCAAAAAGACCTGCCTTTAATTACCAGTGCCCTAGTCAGTCTGTTCAGTCTTTGCTTTACTATGCATAATGGAGTCAAATCTCTACACATCTTTTTTCGGTGAGTTGATTCCATTGTGTATATTTGAGCAAAATCAACTGCACATTTTTTACAATGGGCTGGATCTGTGTGGTCTTTATTCTCATCAGGAAATAAATCTCACATAATATCAGTAGAACAGGCTATGGTAGAGCTAGTCACCTTCCATTTGCTTTAACATTGCTTGTTTATTTTATCCAATGCCTTTTCTGCATTTAGCATATTTTAAAGTATATGTCAGCCATATTATAACATTTTCCCTCTACACAAGTACCACAGATATAAATCCTTTATGTGCTTGCTTTAAACTCACTTATAAATGCCCATTGAAAATGTCCATTTAAATGATGGTAATGATAGTGAAGTCTAATATGCAGGAAGATTTTCTTATTATCTTATTTTGAGAGTATTTTATTAATAACATATTGATATAAAAGATAAGAACATTTTACCTCCATAAATTTGTATATGCAATTTGTTCTTCTCACTGCACAAACATATTTAGGATGCCACTCAGTAGTACTGATTGAATATTTATTTAAACAAATATCAGTATTACCCAACTAGCTGGAAAATCCATGAGTTTGGTTTTGATAGCAGAGCATTTCTCAAAAATTTATGTGTGCATGCAAATGTTGGTGCTTTAGATATAGGATAAAGTATTTGCTTTATATGTATTATTTTGTTTGAATACAAGAAAGCTGGTTTGATTTGTATGTTTCCCCCTTATAGAATTGTTCCAAGGCTCTGTCAGAGATCACGTAGAGTAATTTTTCCCATCAATCTTTGCTGTGCAGCCATGCACGAATGCAGTAGGAAAAAGGGGGCAGAAATCAAATCACTTAATTGCAGCATTTTTCATCTACATCTTTTGTTTTATGGTGGTAAAGGCCCCGAAGTAGCCTACCATGATTCATGGCTGTCACTGCTGCCTTTAGCAGTTCAATCTTTCATTCTAGGCATTTTGGTACTGAAAGTACCTACACAATTACTTTGATGAATATGACTTGTTTGTTTTTTCCCCATTTTTAGCAGAGAGTGCTTGTGCTTAATACAGACATTTAAATAAGATACTATTCATGCCTACTGCATCTGCCTTGTTTCCAAAGTTGTGTATCCAATTTATGAATATGAGCATTTTGCCAAAGGAATTTAAGTTCACTAAACTTACAGATTTTATTAACCCCCTGGTTAATAAATTTATATCATTAAAAAGTAATTAATGTTCTATACAAAACGAAAAATCACCTCAGCTCTGGCATTGTGAAAACTTGTTTTGAACCTTAGTATTCAGTTTTTGAGGAGGGTGTCATGTGAAGTGAAGAAGGACACATAAACAAGAAAGGTTTGTTGTGGTTTGTACATGTATCATAGAAAGCAACTAGTAATGCGTACATATTAGGAGAAGCCTCAGTGATGGCATCAAATATTCTGGGCTATCCAAATGAACAGGGATTTCAGAACAGTTTTGGGTGTTTTTTTTTAATGCTGCACCATCAGCACAAAATACACCTTCTTTTGAGACAGGAAGAAGGTATGGGAGTTTTATTATTGCATTCTAAATCAGATTCCTAACATAAATTTTGGCATGGAAATCCACTGAGAAGGTAGATGCCCATCCCTGAGGATAGAATATAATACTTTCTGGTGTGGGAACAGTTATCTGTAGGAATCTTCAGCAAAAAGGAGTCTAGCCTTCATAAAAAAGGGTAATTTGAATTTATTAGCAATAGCTGTGTGCTCCGTCTTATATTTAAAACACAGAACTCTTTCATTTTTGTTCCTATTAATTTATTTTATTGTTCTGTTTCCTTCTAATTACTAGTACAAAGATATTTATGTCCTATAACTGCATAGCCTACATTGTACAATAGTGATAGTGGTCAATGTACTCAACAGTACAGTTTCACAATTATGTGGAATACTCTTTTTAAAAGACCAATGTTAAACCAGACTCAAAAGCATCTTAAGCTTAAAGAACCTTTATAATAAAATGAAAACACCACAAAACATGCATCTAAATCTGGTAACTAAAACTCAAAAAGAGCATTAAGGAATATTTATCTTGTTATAACGAGGATCCAACATGCTGCTGTACAATCTGCCAGCCCCAAACCTGTGGGGTGAAGATACAGTGGGACAGAGGTGCACTGGAAGTTGCTTCTCTAAAGATGACTTTCAGAAAAGGCTATTCAGTTTCACCAGCACCATTACAGAGGTTTAATTATACAAAAGTGTGTGGATTACTGGTGAAATTACTGCAACAGTAAAACTGAGCAAGTGTAAAAGTGCTAATGGAAGCATCTTAAACATTTACCACTGAGGATGTAAATGCCAGTTAAAATGTTTGTGATTTCTTGCTGAAACAGCAGGGGGTGAAAATGGTAGATAAGTGCAGATCTCTGAGAATCACAACTTCAGGGTATGGAAGAAATAAGAAGTTACAAAGATGTTCACTTCAGATTACATGAGGCAATGGCACTATCCTTCAGATCTACCAAAGAACTCTCTGCACCCTACTGAATTGGCACCTTGGAAGGCATATGCTTCCAAGAAAGTAATTTCACTTTCTACTTTACCATGACTCTAGTGAATAGATGAGATACTATACAGACAGTGAAATACAATGGTGGTAAAATACTGAAATAAGTGGTTAGTCAATCAGATTCATCATAACATGGTTAGTGTTTGCCTTCCCATTGCTGTTTGATTCACAGACTATTGCTGGGTTTAAAAAAGCAACAGCACATGTGCACAGTGTGCACATCACTGTGTGTACACTGCCAACAAAGTGTCAGGGTAAATGGATATAGGAATACATGAGATAAAAGTTTATTAATTTCGTATTTCCTGTATTAAATAAAGATTTTAATAGAAAGTTAATAGTATTTTTATGGTACAATGTAACAAAACAATAAACCCAATCCTGATCCTTCAGGGTTTTACCAAATGTACAGCTCTTCCAGACAAACAATATTCTTGAAATCTTAGTGGTATAAGGATACATGCAGGAATTATTGGCTGAAGCTGGATCTCAATGGGGCAGCGGTTTAGAAGTAAAGGGATTGAGAGGCTCCTCAAGCAAGAACACTAGCCTCTGCAGATCATACCTGAAGCCATTGTCAAGAAAAGACAGCATTTAACCATAGGATTCTTCAGTCAAGGCACGAAACTGTTAACACTATCACTGCTGAGAGCAAAGCAACAACAGGCCAGTCCCAGCCGGACTGGATCTGAGTTGGTCAAATGGATTGTTTATGGTCCTTATGGTGTGATGGCGATGTTTCAAAATTATCATTTATACATTAAATATCTTACATTTGGTGATCTTTGATTTCAGCTTTAAATGCTACTTTAAAAATATGATTCTTTGAAGAAAACATGGTAACTTCAAAAATATGTTTTATGGTTTTGCAATACTGCATGCACATCCAAGTGTTAAAATAACACATGACAATCTACATGAACAGAACTCTAAATAAATCTATACTGGGCTATCAGTTTGCATTTTTGAGAGGAGAATTTTCTCTTGTGACTCTCTCTAAAATCAATAACCAATCCTTTTTTCAGAATAAGTTACTTTAGATTTGTTTAAAAAAAAACACTTAAACACATTTGTGGGACAAAAAAAAAAAAAAAGGAAATGCTTATTTACTTGAATAATACCTCCAAATATTACTTATTGGACATATCTTCCCAGCTCTCAGGCAAGCAAGGGCATGTTACTCATATAATTTTCTTGAACTACATGGACTGATTATTGCATGCAGTATCAAAGCTCAGAGCACCTTGGGAGTGAAAGCAATCACTGAAGGAAAGCAATAGCACACCTAGCAAATGATGAAACATACAGGCTGATTAGAAGCCAAAGTAAAGTCAAATAAATAATTTTTTTCATAGGGGAAACAAAGAGTAGGTCAGCCTCTGAAGAAACCTGTAATACAGCTGCAACAGTTTGCAACAGCTTGCAACAGCTTCTTATTGCCAAATGAATTAAGACAATTCCAAGGACCAGTGAAGGCATCACAGCTGTTGTCAGATGCATATCTAATGGCCCTTCAGGAAAGAGCCTACCCAGGACCTGAACTTGACTATCTGTCTCACACACACCAGCCTGGACTCTGCCTCCTTTAATTTGAGGTGGAACAAGCAAGTAGGAGGAACTACAGGAACCTCACTTTAATTGCTCCCTTCTGTGTATCAAGTATGCGCTATGCCTCTTGTTCATGTGCAAGGGAGTGGGTCTTTTTATATTTTGGATCCCATGTAGTTATGAGATGGAGGGGAGGCTCCAGGTTCTTTTCAGTCGTGGATGAGAACAGTAACATGGAAATAAGGTATTAAGGTGATAAAGCCAGTGTTATTTATTGGGCTTAAATTCCATGCTCTAGTGATAGTTAGGTAACCATCCACAGAGAGTACCATGTTTGATGAAGTAGCACAGAAAGGCTTAGACTTAAAGTAAACTCACATTGTACTCAAATACGAGAGTAAGTCAAAGCATGTGGGCTGCTTTGTGAAGCAGATGGATAAAAATGTGGCTAAGAGAGGAAAATGATTTGGATGTTGGAGAGGGGGCTGGCAGGCTGCCTATGTTAGTAATGCTAAGGAGTGCTGGAACACTTGATAATTTCAGAGCAAGTTAGTTTGCCACAGCTTACAACCTGCTCAGGGCTGGGGAGAGAGCTTGTTCTGTCTTCTCATCAGTATGTGATATGGAATAATCACAGTGGTTACCTAACAGTGATGAAAAGCTTCAGCAGCAAAGGGAAAGAGACTGCAAATCTGATTGAATGTGGGCATTTCAGGTTTGGAAATATGTGCTACCTACTAAAATGAGCTATCGACTAATTCTGAAAGAAATGTTATATGGGCTTAATGTTCATCTTCATCCACACTATAATGAGAAGGATTAGACTGGCTTCCATATGTGGAATATTTATTTCAGCAATACAGGAAAATGTATTTCCCTAATATTTTTTCTGTATGCACAAGGCCTTAAATTTTACAGATGTGATTAATGTTTTAATTTGCTGTTCTAGTTGGATACAAGTTTACCATACAATATAAATTACTTACAAAGAAATTTGCTTATATGGAGTTTAATTCATATGATGTTTAGCCACCATGTGTGGCATAGCTTTGCATTCTCTATGGGACCAAGCAGTTGTGCAATTGATTTGCAAAATAAAAAACAGTCAGGTTACACAAAGCATTTCTTAACAGCCTAAACCAGAGCATTTATGAAGCAAACATGTGCCATAATTAGTGTTTATTTTAGCATGAATTGGTAAACAGGATATTAATTGCAAGTTGTGAATTGGATTCCTGACACAAATCATTCTGATTAGCCAATATTTAAAAAATATTTATCTTGTCTATTATGTACATTTTTTTAGATCTCATTTGCACAGCAAAATAATGACAATTAAATACATTCCCCAAATTGCTTGAATCAATACAGTTCTTAGATTAATTGTTTCAGGATCCCTGGAAAATTAATCCAGCCACTGATACTGTCTCAGAATGTGTTTTATTTACTTTTCAACAAACAGCTCTAAATAATGCATCCCTGGGAGTTCACTCATAATCTTACATGGGGAGGATCAGTGGACCAAAGTCAAGATACATCTCCTCATCACATAGAGATGACGGGCTGGCAGCTGCGTACATGGAGACAGTGCATTCTGTTTACACTTATAATAACTTATTACTATAATAAGTCTAAAATCTGAGGTAGTAGAAGTTTTCACTTAAATATCAGGAAAGATAAACCTACTTTAAGTGTTAAAAGCAAAATTTCTCCCTTATTGACCCACAAAAAATACCACTGCTCTGCTAGACCGCATGGTGACCCTCTGCTTTCTCCATTTCCTTCTTTCAAACAGGGTGTGAACATCATCACGTTCATCTGTACTACAGCCAAGGTAATTTGATCTTATCTTTTCAGTATGTATATGTACAGAGTAATTAACAAAGCAAATATGATTACAGAAAATGCAAAATAGAAAACCTTTTGTTTATGTAAGTACTTCAATAGTTCACTGGAACTTGTTTTCAAGCCTTGTCCTATGTAATGGAATGTAAATACATTATTCAGCATTTTTGTCTATTTCATTAAGCACTGCTCATTTTAATATAAGCCTTATTAGTTAATTAAACTATTTAATTAGTTATACTTGAGTAGCATTAAATTGCAATCACTTGCATCTGTTTTAATAGAGGACGTATTTTATATGTGTCCACAAATGCTGGCACAAAATATTACTTCAGCTAGCATCCAGTGTTGCTGGACAGCTTCTCTGAACATTTCAGCAGGTAATCCTAATTCTTCTAAATAACTGCATGCTAATAATCACCTTACAGAAATATCATGTGAATAATGACATGAAAAACTAAGTTAATAGTGAGGATGTGAGTTAATGTGGACCAGACTTGGGTTAGAATGGATTTTGCTTCTTATACATTATACATTTCATTATACATTATATATAGGGATATGTATATTTATGCCTGAAAATTTATTTCTCCACAAACTCTAGCTCTTCTGTTCCTTAAGCCTGTACTTTTCTTTTTACTTGGAAAAGAATCCAGACTCTCATTTTGTCTGATGCTGTGTTAAACAAGGGAACTTGACAAGGGGTATAAGACAGTTAACCAGTCTGACTTAGTGTAAACTGACTAAAACTCAGCCATGAGGTTAATTCCATGTAAGTGCTTGCTCTTTTATTATCTTAAAAAAGACAGAGGGTTATAGAATCATAGCATCATAGAACGGACGGGTTGGAAGGGATTATAAAGGTCATCTAATTCCAACCCCTCTGCCATGTTCAGGGACAACTTCCACTAGATCAGGTTGCTCTAAGTCCCATCCAACCTGGCCTTGATCACTTCTAGGGATGGGGCATTCACAACCTCTCTGGACAACCTACAATATACAAGGAAATATATAGGCAATATGCAATCACCATCACAGCAGTAGGCATTAAGGCCTCAGACCAGTTGCATGAATGCAGGCATTAAAGTCACTGAAGACCCCTGATGGTAATCCACCTGGTCTCCAGCTGCCAGGCTGAATGGCTGTGTTTGTTCATGTTTTCTATATAGTATAGGCCAGCCCCACGTGCAGGCGCATAAAGCTTCAATTACAGCTCATGCAAAAATATGTTTTCTGCCATACCATAATTAACTTGAGAAAGACTCATTTGTACTCTTCATTAGGACCAAAGGCAACAACCTAAGTGTGGATCTGGTTTACATTTTAGACATGAACAATTATTTTGTTTTTATTTTGTTTATTCCTATAATTCTACCATTGCTATCTATTTCCTTTATTGAGAAAACTCAGACAAATCATGGTCTTTGAATGAAAAACATTATTGTATTGTGTGTAAAAAGCTCTTATGCATGGATAAGAGATGCCTGTGCATTGCTTCCAGCCTATATACATGCAAAAAAATTTGCAGTTTCATGTCGTATGCACTTCCAGAATCTTGAAATCAGGTGGACATCTTTTTTATTCAGGCCCTGAGAATTTTTGGCCATACCAGTCTCCTTGCTGAGGACACAGTTGTATAATCATTCCTGTAGTTCTGAGTTTTGGTTTTTATTTATTCCAGTATAGAACCTAAGGTCAGGTTTAAAACTGCAGAAGTTTAGGGTGTTTTAAGTTTTACCATTATTATTGGACAAGGTGGTCTCTGTGTTTTTGATGATCGCTGGTGCCTGGGAGAACAGAGCGAAACTCACTCAGTGCCCTCTCTCCTCATCCTTGCAAGAAGGAAACAGAAATGTATGCATCAGGCACACAAGAAAGAAGGAGGCACAATAAAAGAGTCTAAGAAATGTAGGCACCAACATGTTTGAATACAAGTTCTCCTACTCCCTTAGGAGTTAGCTAATGCTCGATGTGTCCCCTTTCAAAGATAAATGAAGGACTGCAAATTGCCCACCTGTGTGCTTTGTATCTTTTGAAAGTTTGTAATGTAACATTTCTTGAGAGTAGCAAGGATTTTTCTTCATGGATGTGAGGGCAATCATCACAACTCCTTCCTAACTGTGCATCTTGTGTGTGATACTTCCATTAACTAACCCTTCACAAGAAGGTAAACCTTCTCATACACTTTTTCAGCAGGCCTGTGCTATGGTGTTCTGAAATCACATTTTCCCAGTACCCTTTTTTTCCAGAAAGCAAGTTAGATATATTCTGAGTGAAAGTCTGTTCTTTAGCATCCTACCATAGCAAGTCAAGAAGAATAAGCATTTTTTTTCCTGAATTTTTGGAATTTATTTTTTTTCAAAATTCTATTTCAACCGATCTGAATTCTCTTTTCTTGATTTGAATTCCAAATACCTACAACACTGTATGTGCTTTAGTTGACATGGTGTAAAAGTAATGCATCCAGATAGCTAGGTTTTACTTTCAGCATACTATTTTTGTAAAACAGGATTGTCTTGGCTACACATTGCAAAATAATTTTTTAAAAAAGCCTGTGTTTGGGCAACACCAAGGAGGACAAAGGCAGATGGTAAATGGGAGAAGCAAAGTACTGGAGATCCACACCATTAACTGTAATGCCTCTGATGATCTATAGGTGGGGATCCAAGAGCTACGTAGTCATCTTGCTCTAAGGGTGATGGAGGAATTTATTTGCACAATGAATTATTAAACTACCTACTAGGCCCAACCAGCTCACATCATGTCAGTTGAGGTTTGTCTGCTCTGTGCACTTGCTGTCTGGTTGTGGGAAGAATGTGGGCAGAATAAGCTTGGATTTTCAGAAACCTATGTACCAACTGCACATGTTCTCAGTGTCATTCAGGTCCTGGATGGGCTGGGTGACATTGGTAGCTGTTTAGGGCAGCTAATGTCTAGGGCGAAAGTTACTTAATTTCTGAAAGTGGCACTTCTAAAAATTGGAGATTATAGACAGATTTACTGCAATTTATGTACCACATCTTCCAAAAAAATTAAAGAAATCAAGTTGTAAGTCAAGATATAAAGGACGATTCATGTTAATTGTGTACAACAGGTGTATTTACTACATATTGTCTTGCTTCAAAAGTTTCAGAAGATCCAAGAAGCTTTGGGAAGGCAGTTATGTTTTGTTAAACACTCTCTTATAAAAAGTGTAGTATATTGAAAAGCAAGCACATAATAGATAGATAGATAGATAGATTGATAGATAGATAGAAAGAACCTGGCAGAAATATGTGTTAGTGGATAACAGAGTGTGTACAGCAAGCCAAGAGCAAAACATAATCAGAAGTCTAATGCTGACATGTAGGAGGAATGAAGTATGTCGAGTTCTTCCTTCTTAACAAATGATGAATCTCTTTTCTGACAAACCAATTACAAATGCAAAAGTAGAGGAAGAGCATTCATTCATCTGCTAATTTTGTTTCCTTTGAGAATCCGCAAAACAACATATATATATTACTTCAGTAAATATGTTATAGCAAATAACCTTCATTCACACTTCTTTATGATCATGCACTTTTTTTCTGAAATCTTTTTATCTTTACACATCATGGTGGGTATAGTCGTGAAAGAGCAGTTAGGAAGCATCAGAATCCTAAGTGTTGTCTTGAAGATCATAATTTTTACCTGGCTAATTTGCAAATATGTTCAACTAAACTGTCAGTATAGAAGTGACAGAAGTACTGTTTTATTAACTGTTACAAGAATGTGAGGATTTTGGAAATTATGAACATCCTTTTTTATAAATTAAAACGTCCAAGTTGGAAAAAAGAAATCAAAACAGTTATGCAGGTATATATGAAATACAATATATGTGTATAAATTCCATCCTGAATATTTTATCTATGAAAAAGGTGATACATGTTGTAATTTATTTCTAGTATTTTATTTTCCTTCTTACCCATTTATTTATATTAAGAAATGTTAACAAATCTTGTTGTTTTTGTTATAACATATTCAAGTCACCAAAATAACCCCCTCTGACTGTAGTGAGCTGTTACAGAATGATCTCAGAAGTTAACAAGACTTGCTTTTAAAGTGTATAAACTTTTGTGAATAAATGCTTGTGAGAAGATGATAATAATGAAAAATCTTTTTACTATCTCCAGAAATTAAAAAAGAAGTTCAGTGATTGTTAATTTCAGTAGTGTTTTGCGTTAGAACAACTCAGAAATCCAATATATAGAACTACCATCAATATAAAAATATGCAAAATATTTGGAAGCAAAAGGTGGATGAAGCAGAATTAATATTACTTGTATATGAATTTTTCATGAGGAAAAAAAATTATGGAAGTAACTACTTTTCATAAGATCCATGGCTATATCCAAATTTGCTGTGATTCATCCATACTTTCTCCAAAGCCGGTGTTACAAAAATCACTTTTTTAGCTATAAGATTTATGCCATCTATAGAATAATACTATATCTACAAAACTAAGGAAAAAATTCCAGCAATTTCATAATGAATATAAAGCCTCATTTTTCTCATCTTTTCTCCTTGTCCTGTGTTTCTTCTTCCATTATAATCGATACAGATGTATAGGTTAATATAGTGCTAGAATTTGCTTTGTAAGAAAAGAATAAGCTCTACTGTAATCAGATGAGCTGGAGAAATGAAGTCGTATAGAAGAACTGCACACACATATTCTATGCACTACCACCAATATACTTTAACTATGCACTAGACCTCCTGTGTATTTAAGTCAGGTCACTGAAGAGTCTTTGATCTGTATTGAACTAGTGACTTGAGTGTGAAAAGCTGAGGAGGCTACTACTGATAAACTAACTTGAAAATTCAGACAACAGCATGATTTGGAAGACAATATGGCCCTCTTCAGCACCATGAGGTCAGCAGTAATCTAATGTGATGTCTATATTACAAGACAGTTCCATTTTGGATGGATCACTGTTTAAAAGATAAATGTAAGTGCTTCTTTGTAAGGTATATATTCCATCTTCACTAAGAATTGAGGGTCAAATATGTTTAATTACTTGTATTTTAAGCAAACTGTTTGTTTACCTCCTTTCTGGGTGGATTTGATCCAGAAAAATACAGTTACATTCCAGAGATCACCTTGCTTGATTTTATATAGCAGGCAGTCCTCCCAATCAGGAGGAACCATTGTGATTTTTATAATTTACAATATAATGAAGCAAAGCTGAATAGTTTATAAGCAACACACAAACTGTGGGCTTCAAGCATTGTCGCCGCCCCTCTAAATATGTGCTGGAAAAGGGTCTTTTTTTTTCAATAAACATGTCCCTATGAAAGCTACAACCTCATTAAATACTCACTGTTTTAGGGAAGAGGGGAATAGCAGAGTCTACTGCTTACTGCCTGCCAGTGATAAATATTCCAGCCTTTTATTTGTTGTATTTATGTTCTGGTAACCTTTGGGGTTTTATATATATCTATTTATCTATATATAAATAAATAAAAACCATAGCAATAGGGCTGCATATGTCTTTCCTGAAAAATGTTGCCTGGTGGAATCACTACTCCTGGAGGATTGTGGTAGCATTGCACAGAGATTATATAGTTACTTCAATAATTTCCCAGAGATAGAAGAAAAACTATGAATTCTTAAATGCAAAACAGTGCAATGATGAGGCATTGCAATACACTACATTATCTATTCTTTTGAATAGGATGCTGGATAACTTATCCAGCACTTGAAGTGTTAAATACTTTGATCCTCTCCAGGGAAGGTTAAAAACAAGGATTGGAGTGGGAGTCTAAACATTAGTCTAATAAAGGCCAGTCCTCAAGACATATTGAAATTAATACAATGCCAAACAAACTCAAAATGTTCAGACAAGGTTGCAGCTGGGGTATGTGCAGTATGTGTGCATGCAGTACTCAAGAGCCCTGATTCCAAACATAAGGATTGGAGTAAGTACATACTTTATATAACATACCAGAAGACTTACTATTTTTATATAAGACACCATTTAATGTTCAGGACTTAAGATTACTTATGTTGCTGCCTACACCTGCCTGTTACTGGGCCCAACAGCCACATTCTTTGTCTAGACAGCTGAAGGCCTGATCCTGCAATGATCTGCACCCTCTGTGCTGACCCATCTGATGTCTAAGCAATGAACAAGCACAGGGTTGGCTGGCAGGACCCAAGAGAACAGTGAAATGTCCCCTCTAACTGGCTGTGTGGCCCCCTGTTTTGTGTGCAGGAGCATTCAAGCTTTCTCATGAACTCAAAATTGCGTCCAGAAAATGTGCACCTATAAAACTTATTTCTCACTTCCCTCTGCCCGCTCCCAATTTTTTCCACAGCTCTTTTAGATTAATTTAGGTTGGAAATTCTAGTCTAAACCTCCCCTGATGCAACTTGAGGCCATTTGCTCTTGTCTTATCACTTGTTCCTTGGGAGAAGAGACCAACACACCCCTAGCTATAGTCTCCTAGATAGTTGTAGAGAGTGATAAGGTCTCTCCTGAAACTCCTTTTCATTGGGCTAAACAACCCCAGTCCTCTCAGCTGCTATTTATAAGAGTTGTGCTCCAGACCCTTCACCAGGTTTGTTGCTCTTCTTTGGACACAAATTGCTTGTATTTAGTCTGCTCTGGCAATATCTGTTACTGGAGCAGGAAGGTGAGATTGCTCCTGCAATCCAATCAGATCTAGAAGGCTGCTTTTGTGCTTCCAGTCTTGAAGATGAAGGTACAGGCATCTAGGGACAATGTAAACAATATCTAAAAGGCCTTTAACTCACTTTCTGAATTAGGGTGGGAGAGGAACAAGGATAAACCCTATTTGCTAGTCATGCACTGTAAAAAAAGTAATTGCCACCACTCTGTTTCTCTAGGGCTGTTGTAAATTGTGCTCTCCCACTCTTCATCCAGTGGACCGGAACTGACACAGACTGTGAGGGAAAGTGCCCATGCAGTTTTGCACCAACTGAATCCCTATTATGCAATGGTGTTTCAGGGTTTATTAACTGTATTTGTTTTCCCCTTAAGGGCACACTATTTAAAGTAAGTTGATTTTCTTTCCCTTTGAAAGACTCCAAGAAGACTTCTCAGCCTCTCAAATGGGTGAAGGGGGAGAAATAGCTTTTTAACATACAAACACTGCTAGTCATTGGGAGGCTTCATGTACAGAATTGTATGATGAAGTCCAAATGCTAATTTATGTTGTTTGATCTCATACCAAGAATATACGAAGAACTTCAGCCCTATTGCTTCAAGAAGTGCCTATGTGATGATGAGCAGCAATTGAATACCAGTCCTCAGAAGAAGCCCTGGGATTATGTCAGTGACAGTTCTTTGTTGTTGATAAAGGTGGTCACTCTCAGGACCCCTTTGAAAGTGTGAAGTACTGATTTACAAGAGCTGGTAGAGCACGTAGGATAGATGTGTGTCTAAGCATTACTTTGAAGCTGAATGCAGTTACAAAGCTTATGGGTGTCTTGTGATCCAGCCAAATGCTACAGGAAGGTCCTTGTGTACATCTGAGAAAAGCTGAATGACAGTCCAGGGTAAAGCTGTCTATGAAGACTACAGGAGAAGGAGTCTTCTAAAAACCATTTTAAAGGTTTGTGTCTGGATGAATAATCAGTTATTTCCAGTGGAATTATTTTTTTAGGTAAGATGATGGGGGATTTTTGATTTTTATTCTTTGCCAGTCACCTCAGAGTTAAGGGTGAAGACAGTCTTTCCAACACAGTTTAATCTAAGACATAACAAAAATAAGACCATATGAAGGAAAGGGAGAACTCTTGCTGAATTCTCAATAGATAAGGTGGATTTTGCCTCTCACCTAGGCTGTTTATATCTAGCATGGCTCAAAGCAATGTTTTTGTTCTTTTGAGGCTCAGTTTCTTTTGCTGATTTTCAAACTCAAAATACATATTTGGCTTGATCTTTAACTTGCAAATTTTTTTTGCCTTAATCAGGCCTGACTTTGAGACACTATTATGGAAACAGTCTTCTTTCTAGCCAAAGAAGAAAAATGAACTTTCCTAATTAGATTGATAGTACTGCATAGATTTTAATTTTAAATACTGACAGTGGTAATGCAGCAATGAAAGTTGTCCTACATGTGTAATTCATCTCTGAAGAATTTAAAGGGACATAACATGAATAGGCTTCCTTACTAAAGGGACATAACATGAATAGGCTTCCTGACTGCAGACAGGCATGAGATGAATATATTTATTGGCTTTTGCTATAGTATTTATTTGGCTTAGACACTTTTTCTAATATTTAAATTCAGAAAGGTCCATATATTTTAGCTTTTTATTTGGGACAAGTTAGTCATTCTGAAGCTTTTAAGTAGAAAACACAAAGATTTAAGCAAAAGTCTCATATTCCTTTTTGAAATGATCTTAAGAAGATTGCTTGAAATGATAAATCATATGGTTTGCCTTAAGCTTTTAAAGTAAATTTTAACATAAAGCTATGCCTACACTGAAGAAACAAGTAGCTTGGAATACACGGAGTAGATGTAGTTACTTCATTCTCCTATGAACAGCAATGTCTTTTTCTGTAGTAGTACAAAATATATCCTATCAGGACGATCTTTCTTGAATGGAAATCCTCTTTCTTGGCATTCTTTTGAACTATTTGCTGAGTCTTTTGCTATTTTGCTTTTCTGTGAACATTAGTCATTAAAGCTGTACTCTACATGTCATGAGGTTGGTAGACGATAATCCTATCTGTGGTTCAATTTAAAGATGGCAAGTACAATAATGTGTGTTGTTAGAAAAGTTATTATGGAGGATTACATGTGTGAATGGGATTGATAGAATCATAGAACGATTTGGGTTGGAAAGGACCTTAAAGATCATCTAGTTCCAGCCCTCCTGCCGTGGGCAGGGACAACTTGCGCTAGACCCGGCTGATCAAAGCCCAATCCAACCTGTCCTTGAACACTGCCAGGGATGGGGCATCCACAAGTTCTGCGGGCAACCTGTACCAATGCCTCAGCACTCTAATAGTGAAGAATTTCTTCCTAATATCTAATCTAAATCTACCCTCTTCTAGTTTAAAGCCATTCCCTTCCTTATAAGGTCTCCCTGGAGCTTCTCTTCTCCCAGCTGAACAAATATAGCTCTCTCAGCCTGTCTTCATAGGAGACATGCTCCATCCTTTGATCATTTTTGTGGCCCTCCTATGGACTCGCATGAAAGTCCACATCCCTCTTCTGTTGGGGGCCCAAGACCTGAACACAGTACTCTAAGTGGATTCTCATGAGAATGGCGTAGAGGGGGAAAATAACTTCCCTTGACCTGTTAGTCACACTGCTTTTGATGGAGCACAGGACAAATTTGCTTTCTGTACTGCAAACTCACATTGAATGTTTTCTCAACTTTAAAACTACAAAGCTACTACATTTGCAGTGTCCTTTATTGATTAAATAATTATTTTCACATGAGCCCCTAATCTTTCTAATCTTCCTTTCACAAGAAGTTCTATAGAGACTTAATAAGCTGTCACTTTTGTAATGATTGCCCATATTCGCATACTGCACATTATTTCCAAAAAACCACAAACAAATCACAATTTCTTTTCTGAAGCATGAAGCTAAAAGTAGCATTTAAAAAAAGAAAAAAAAGAGAGAGACAACAGGTTTCTTTTTAACGATTCTTTTGACATAAGCTGTTAAAAACTTATATGTCAGGTAGTGTAAGATTTTTGCTTTCCTGTATGGTTCAAACTATCCCCCTCTCCCCCCCCCCGCTAATTTCTTTGAATACCCATCTGGGGTTTCTTTTTGGAAGAGAGCTATCGTGGTTATGGTGCTGCTGGTAGGACTGGGACATTAAATTCATTGTTATAAGTCCCTCATACCTGTGTTTGAGAAGGGTTAAATAGGTAGTATAAAAGGGAAGAAGTCCTCTTATAAAGGTTAAACTTCCCACTCTCAACAACCTGATATGTCTAATGTATGAGGTATCCTCTTTGAAAAAGCTTGTTAAACATGAGTTTTGTTTACATATAATGTCATGCACTTATCAGCATAATCAAAAACTTATTTAATCCTTTTCTAATTCTAAAGTGATTAGCAAGGGCTGAGAAATCACCTTATCTCACTAAAACACAGGTACGAACACAGAGTAAATATTTTGGTAAACAATTATTCTGCCCTTGCATATTCAGCAGTGTGCTAAATTATGCATAATCTTGCATAAGTAATAAGTGAAGGTAGCTTAAATTCAGGGTTTTTTTTACCTGACCTATTTCTTTCAGTGCTGTTAGCTTCTTAAATCATGTATGAGCTTTCCGTAAGGCTTCAATGAGTAGTTCTAGTGGAGAGACTTCAGTAATAAATTTCAGGAGAAGACAAGTTTTTTGACAGGCATAATGCAACACACACAGAGTTTGGAACTCACACTCTGGGAATTTAGAGCAATCCTTGCAAAGCAGCTTTTCCCTGTTACATTAATAGAGAAAATGAAGTATGAAAGTCCTCAGGAATTACTGCTAGGTGTAATTTAAATAATTTACCAGAAGACAGTTCAGCACATGCATAGAACAGGGGCATACAGAGTTTGCCATAAGCAGTTTATAAATAAACTATATTCTGCTGAAGTAAGTCAGGCATAAATTATAACTATTCCTTTTGTGGCTATACTCTGTTCCTCATTGTAATAGTTATTTAAAAAAAAAAAATCTGGGTTATGACCTTCTACTAGAAATCATAGGCTGTGCCTGCCTTGTACCTTGCTTATGAGCATGGTTACATTTAATAGTTTGGCTGCTATGAGATCAAAGTAAAATTACTATTGCTGTGGGAGAAGAAAATAAAAGTGCATTACATTTCGATAAACAGAATCTAGGTAGAATTTTGTAGCTCAGTGGAAAAAGGAGTGTTCAGTGCCAAAGACCACTGACTAGCACCTGACCATCTCATGAAACCCTTATGCACTTTGTTAATGTATTATTCTATTTCTAGCCTCAAGTGCTGAAAGTTAAAATGACATAGTAACTTGAAAGTACTAATAAAAAATATGAAATTAAGTTACTAGGGAGTATGGTAAGGGCAAAGAATTCATTAAACACACTTGCGGGTACTGGACTGCATAGGAACTGCAGCCTTAACTGTTAGGGTTATTCAAGACTGTTAATATTTACCAACCAGAAATGTTTTCATTTATTTTGTCAGTGCTTAGGAATAACAGTTCAAGTGAGAGGTCAGATGATCCAGAGGTGCTTACTGATTTTTTGAATACAAAATTAAAAATACCTATAAGTACCACCACATAAAGCAAAGGAAAACATGAACAGGATTTAACGCTTTTTTCTCCTTTTTATATTATACAAGTTAAATGATCTCTGGTTCCTGTAGAGCACACATGAACACAAATGTTTTACGTCTGGTTTTACCTTCTTGGTTTTTAATATTATGTACTTTTTTTAATTTAACTTAATTAACTCAGCTTGTCCATCTAATTATGGATAAAATATTACAGCCACTGGAGCTTATGAGCAGTCACAGGTCCAAAAAAAAGGGTTTGCAGTCCTTTTGTCATTTTGAGCAAAAAACTAACTCACATACTGAACCTTCAAGCAAGTCCTTAAAGATATTTTCCTCAGAAAAAATATTTAAGTAAGTTTCTGTAGGAATTTAGGATTTTTTTTGAATGCCATTTAGTAACCTTTTTTTAATGCAGCCATGTATAAAAATTGAAAATCTGAGACTGATATTTTTGTAGGCTTCTATTGGCTAAAATATTATATACATTTTCTTTACACTTTTATATTCATACATGCATAAAAATACATTTATATTTTAACTAATTATATATGCATATAATCACATCAGTAATTGCATTGATTTAATATATATGTATTAATACAGTTACACAATGTATAATGTCTATATAAATAATTCAAGATCTTCTCAACCTAGAACTCATCAGATAACCCAAGTCCTCTTTGCAAAACTCATACTAGTGTAAGAATTAACATGGGGAACAGGCTAAAAATGTCCTTGGATTTGCTTCACTCATTCTAAAAATATTTATGTAGGGGAGTAAGGGAATCTGCATGCTGTAGAGAATTCTGGCGACCCCTCCCAGACTGCCTGGCAGGGGAAGCATTGTCTGCATTTCACCTGCCTTTATCCACAGCACTGTGGATAATTTTGCAAGTCCTGATTCACAACAGTCCAGCTTCCACAAATTCTAGGCTGTGTTGTGCCATCCCTCATGAGTGGCACTGAAATGTGCTCCCATCTAAGTAAGCAATGCTCCAAATGAGTACAGTCAAGTGCAGGACCAGACCTCATCACTTAGATTCTGCTGGTCACTCTGGTCATATCCTTCAGATAAACCTCTAATTCAACTAGTTTTATCATAGCATTGTGCTTGTTGGTTGCTTATTATGATGTCATGTGGTTTTCCCAGGGTAGGGTTAGTGGTTTTGACATCTGCCATTTGGGATGGAAAATTCTCAGTTATGTTGTTGATAAATGAAAAAGTATTTTTGATGTCCAGAACTGATATACATGTGTAAAAATTCCACATACTTAGCCATTTCCCCTAGCTATCCAGAATGTGCTGTAAATTTAATTTTCTTTTCTAAGAAAAATTGACTCATTGCCATTCTGGTTAATGCAGTTGTCTTTCCTAGCATGGAGTCTTTTTCCATAATTAAACTGAACTGTTAGAAAATTAAGCAATGTTAACAAGAAATTTCTCCCTAATATGCAATAAATATAGGTTGTTGGAATGATAAGAACAGTTTAGTTCAAACAATTTAATTAACATCCTTACAAGGATCACTGAAAATAAAGTGCAAAATAAAATAAAATCACTGTTATGATCCTGACCCTGTGTTGCAAGCTAAAAACACAGTAAAGTGTCATAAATTTCAACAGCTCAATTTGGGTTCACTTAATAGAACTATGACAAAAGCAAATGTTTTGTCACTTTCAGACTGTTGCCAGGAAAAAATGTAGTGCATAATTAATGATAATCCACTCTTTAATTTGTATATGTAAAGGCATAGGAAGTTGCCACTGATAGCACTGAAATAATATCATTTTCAGTGTTAAAATGGTAGAACTGTTTCATCTAAAACAACAAGTCAGGGGAAGGATAATGGAAGGTGTCAGAGGCACAATAAATAAGATTAGAGTGGACAAGGAGAAGTGAAAAGTATTAACTGCATTGAAATTCTCAATTAGAAAGGCACAGAAAATCCTTATGAATCATGCCCTCCACCTTCTTTTAAATCTTTCTGAATAAATGCAATTGAATTGCCTGAATACTAGTTAGTATAAAAATCAAGCAGTTTCAAAGAAATGAATTACGGGTTTATGTTGTTTCTTTAGACACTTAAGTAATTTTAAAGAACACAACTAGACTTCAAAATCTTGAGCACCTGTGTTTGAATATGCTAGTGGTAATTAGCTGATCACCTTTCTAAGCAGACATGAAATAGCAGAACATCACCTAAGCAATGACAAAATACATTATTTTTGATGAGAAAATGAACATGAGCTGACAGTGTGCGCTCGCAGCCCAGAAAGCCAACCGTATCCTGGGCTGCATCAAAAGGTGTGTGACCAGCAGGTCGAAGGAGGTGATCCTGCCCCTCTACTCTGCTCTCGTGAGACCTCACTTGGAGTATTGTGTGCAGTTCTGGTGTCCTCAACATAAAAAGGACATGGAACTGTTGGAACAAGTCCAGAGGAGGGCCACGAGGATGATCAGGGGACTGGAGCACCTCCCCTATGAAGATAGGCTGAAAGAGTTGGAGCTGTTCAGGTTGGAGAAGAGAAGGCTGCATGGAGACCTCATAGCAGCCTTCGAGTATCTGAAGGGGGCCTACAAGGATGCTGGGGATGGACTCTTCATCAGGGACTGTAGTGACAGGACAAGGGGTAATGGGTTAAAACTTAAAAAGGGAAGTTTAGATTGGATATAAGGAAGAAATTCTTTACTGAGAGGGTGGTGAGGCACTGGTATGGGTTGCCCAGGGAAGCTGTGAATGCTCCATCCTTGGCGGTGTTCAAGGCCAGGTTGGATGGGGCCTTGGGTGACATGGTTTAGTGTGAGGTGTCCCTGCCCATGGCAGAGGGGATGGAACTAGGTGATCTTAAGGTCCTTTCCAACCCTAACTATTCTATGATTCTATGATTCTATGATTCTATGCTATGAATCACATTGCTCTCCTATTTTCCTTACATGGACTGTGTTTCTGGCTAACGCATCCAGCCAAATATGAGCACTACAGAGAAGCCAACACGAAGTGAATGGTTAGGTAAAGACAGTCTTCGCCAGGTCACTTCTCATGGATTTGTAACATAAATTGACATTGAATTTTCTCTGTAATTAAGCAAATATATCCACATGAACCTTCTAATTTTGTCCCTCTTTTTATTGCTTAGAAAAAGTGACAATTGTTTCTTCTGTTCAAGGACAGTTTAATCTGCCCAGACATTGAGGTAGCAGCCTTGGGATCACCATCGTCTTTGAACTGTAGGGCTCTGACCCTTCCTCTTGGAGCCATGATTTATACCAAACCTTGATCTTCTATCTGAGCAACCAGCACACCTGCCTAGGTGTTTTGCCACCCAATACACAGCCACTCTGTTGTTAGATCTCTTCAGATCATATGACAGGATTAGCTCCACAGTGGATTTTTTTATAGATACCACTAAGTAGGCTTTATACCTTCCTAGTAAAAGTTTTGATTTTTGCCTTTTTTCTTTTTTTCTTTTTAAATTAACCTGTGATGTCTTGGAGTCCTGAAAATAACTGCAAATTACTGTGTAAAACACATGGGAGTCCTGAGGTGGCAAAATACCAAGTCTTTAACAGGGGTTATTTAGGCATGCCTTTAGCATGCTTAATCAATGTGCATGCCACACTGTTTCCAAGAAACGAAAAAGTTGTTTGGATTGTTTTCTTCGTTGGAATCCTTTTTATCTTCAGTGAATCTTCAGCTGTGTCTCATATTCCCAGGATCCTGCACTGAAAACATGAAATGCTGCTAAAGTTATTATCCTCTATATACTAAGTAATATCCACAAAACTTTCTCTTCCAGCTGTGAAGAACTGAGGTGTTAAACAGATTACTCACAAGACCTGTTTTCCTGTAATAAAGCTAAAAGAGGAGACTGAAATAAGCATGTTTTCTATATACAAGACTTAAATCTAGATGGAATTTCAGAGCAGTATTTCATGCCTCTTGTCAATGCATAAGGATAAAATGCTATGTAAGACTCAGCATGGTAGAGAGGTGAAGGTAATAGGCAGTCAGAATTTATTAGTTACAGAGACACTATGACTACACCTATGCTAATAAACTGAGTGTGCAAATGCTGCTGTCCTTAACAGATTTACTGCCCCCAAGCTGCCTGCTAGCTATGGCCATTGGAAAGTCCAGTTTCTGTGTGGGACCTAGAAGTCCTTGAGAACGCGCTGGTTGACATGAACCATTTTTGTAGTTTAGGGTCTGGAGAGCTGTGAGCCACTTCTCAATAACGTTCTGGAGACTGTTTAATTTATTAACACAGGTGAGTAACCTATAAACCTACTCTCCAGATTTTTATATTTGAAGCATAGCATGCTATAAGAGGAGAAAAATGAAAGCTGTAACCCTAGTCCACTTCTACAACTCACCTCACTTGCATCATGGATTTCCCAGCTAGGTTGAATAGATAGATGATGTGACGAGGCACTTCTTCAGAACTGCCATGAGCACCCAGGAGCAGAATTTACAAACCAAACCCCTTTACCTCTTATCACTTTGTTGTCTTCTTTACCAGCACACACCAATTAGAATCACAAGCAATTAGCTCCATTGTATGCCATACTTAAACTCTTTAGTATTTGTTTTCTTCCCAGCTGAACCCCTGTGTCAGTTGAATGCTGACATCCACTTTTGACAGACAGATTCCATCATCCCTAAATGAATCTGTCTCAGAGTATCTACCATACTTGCACATAAAGCACCATATCACCAGCATTCAGTCTTTCCCATTTGCACTCTTTCTGGCCTTATCCAAGTACGTTTACACAGTGTTTCTGCACTAAATTTTCCTCCTGCTCTTTTAACTACTAGACAGCTGTAAAGCATGTCAGGAAATGGTCTTTTTGCTGTATCATGACATTCAGGACAGTACCATCACCAACTCAATGGATCATCAGAAAAGCTGTAGTGTATGGCAGAAATGTATATAGCAAATAAAATTATTTTTTAAAAGAGCACAACAAATGTCTTCATCAGTATTAGCAGCCAGGATGGCTTTATAGACACAGTATTGGTTGACAACGTATGCTGCTGGTTGACAATATGCGCTCTGTCTGCTGGCTATACTGTACATGAATTTATTTTTGTCTTGATTTTTTTACCTGAAGACTAATTCACCAATGTTTGGGAAGAAAGGTAAAAATAAGAAATTTTGCTGCTTTGTTCATTTGTGTCTTGATAAAATATGGTAAAATTATTCCCTGATAAATAATAATTCAGTGATGAGGTTTCTGAGTTTATTTTCTTTTTTTTTCCCCATAAAAAAAAGCTTGCATGAAGCAAGTATCTTACATGCTTTAAATATGTGTGTCCTTAGGTTACTTAAATGTGTAGCTACAATGTAGTTTCTTAACACATTTGTTTAAAATATTTATTGTTTATTCTTATTTATATTAAGCTTTTTGAGGTTTTCTTTGAGCAGTTGTGAGAGGGGACGTCTTGTGTACCATCCTTACACCAAGAGCTCAGCTTCCATGTTAATTGTTCTTTTATCTGAGGTTAATATAAAATTCTTACGGGTCTCAAATTTGTTAATAAAGTTATTGAACAGTCTGGCAAACCCCTTCGCTGATTCCTTTTAATTCTGAACTTTTGAAAGCAGAGAGTTATGTTAAAAAACCTGGTAGCAAATAGCGTCCAAATCCCAGTATGTTAAAACTTTTCAAATGTATAGGAAGAAATAAAATGTGAATTTAATGAATGTCTTAGTGCATTCATGTACCAAGGCCACTTCAACCTCTATGTGAAATTTTAAGTGGAATGGAGAATGTTGAACCAACCAAGAGTAAGGATCAATATTTTAATTTACATAGGTCATTTACATGGTGAGTGAGATAAATGGCTGGATAATTCACTTTTCCTGTTAAAGGAACCAACCCAAAGAGACTGGAGTTTAGGCAATTGGTTTTAGTGTCACAGGTAATCTTAAAAAGGCACAACAATTTTAACTGCTACCTGTGTCTGCCTTCTATCCTCAAAAATTTACTGCAGCATTTTAACAAATTTCAATTTAGTTGTTCATACATGAAACCACTTTTAAATGATGTGGTCCAAAATCAGTTCTAAATCCATGATATTTCTGTGAATGTATTTTAGTAACTTCTGCAAGTGTTTTGAATTTTTTAGGATTTTTTTTTTTTTTCCCCTCCCCAGTGGCTTTTATTCTTCTCACAGCTTCTGTGAACAAACTCTCCAGTGGAACTTGCAAGATGCTTGAACTGTGAAAGGCCCCTTTGGGTTGCGGAAACAAAGAGAAGGCAAATTATTCCCCCCACTTGCTTCCCCCAGCTGTGCCCCTTGGAACTAAAGGGTTTGCTTCAGGCTTGCTGGCATTGAATTGCTGGGCTACTGAAGAAGGACCTGGTTAAGTACAATGAATCAGCTGCAGGAGTCATCTGATCATATTGGAATCCATAAGGAAGGAAGGGAACAAGTGAATAATGGAAGGAAGGGAAAAGTGTGTTGATAAATATTCCATAATACTTTGATAAGCCCAGCCAATAAATGTATTCTGTGATCAGTGTGCTAATGAAGCTTAACATCACAGAAGCTAGCAGATGGTCACTCTGCATTCGCTCACCAATTTATACCATGGAGAACAGTTTTATGATAGCTAGTACATAAAAATCTAGAAAGTAAGAATAACTTAAAAATATAGAGAGGACCTGTGCTCAATCTGAGAGAAAATGTATGCAATATTGTGTGCATGTGTTTGTACATTTCGATGTATACAATAGTTTTTATCTTTCTAAAGTACAATATGCTTTATTATTTTCTTAGCAATAGTGACACTGAAGATGATTACTTTCTTTCTAATACTAATACTTCTGTTTGAATTATACTGAACAGAAAAGTCCAGCAGTGTGGACAGAAAAGCATCTTCATGCTGCTAATTTGTACATGTAAAAGCATGTGGAATAGGGAGACTTCATGTATTTCAGCCATTGCATAGCACCTTGCATAACAAGATCCAAAAAAACATTCACAGAGCCATAGGGGTTTTTTTTGTGTTTTCAGGTGTGTATGACTTCTGGTTTTCAAAGACGTGTAAGGCAGTGTTGTTCCCTCTCAATGGTCTTTTATATTAAGCAATAGAATATATTGATTGATAGAAGAGGAAATTATTTTTTTCCACAGCTCCTTCCCACCTGACCTGCAAAATATGGGGAAATGGGGGAAAATCCTGGAAATGCTCCGCTCTTTTTGCTGTATTTTTTTTGAGCTTTGAGAAAAGGTTTATACAGCCTACTCATTTTATACCTAAGAGAGTGTATCTTGAGTGGGGGAAGGGGCAAAAAGGACTCTGAGCCACTTTGAATACTCCTGCTTTCCTGAACTCCTCTGCGAATGAGTCTCCTAACAGCACCAATGTAATTGTTATTGCAGTGATAGGGGAAAGTGAGCTCTTCAGTATCGCTTTAACTCAGTTCCTCCACAGCCTGTTGGTTCTTTACAGACATTGCCTCATGCCTCAGAGAAGCACTGGATTTGTAAATTTTGCTTCTGAGTTTATCCCTGGAATATAATTGAACGTTTCACTTTCATCATAACAAAGATATTTGCTATACCTTAATCCAAAATCCATATACTAAAGACTCAGTAAACTACCTTTCTTCCTTGGATATTCAGAAGGATTTTTTATCTTTGTGTGAATAATATCTCTCTGCAAAGTGGCTAATAGCTTAGTCTGCTTTTATATTAGCAGTAATAATAGTGTTGCAAAAGAAATCATTTTTGGCAATACAATTGAGAGTTTTACAGCACTCATAGCTTTTAAGATCCCAGTTTAACACAGCATTTAAGCACACACAGCAAATGATTTGAAGCAGCATTGCTGGGGCAAAAGTAGCAGTGGGCCTTTTAAACAGTAACCCACAAACCTCCTTGGAGAATGTCCACTATTTAAAGTGGACATCCTGTAATAATTTGAAATACAAACTCTTTATTTTGGTATGGTTGTTTGATGATCACAAGGATAGCCAGATACAGCTTATAATCCTGAAGGAAAGTGAAGGTAGACCTACACATCTTCTATAGGTGTTATTTTCAAAGATCACACCACAAAGTTTGCTGCTCACTACTGTGCAGTTTTACCTCACAAAAAAAGATAGTATTAGGCAACAAAGCAGAGCACTGAAACTGGAATCTTGTGAGATTTCCATCTCTTTGCCCTCTGACATCATTATCCCTTCACCCAGCTTTCCATTTGACTGTGTCCCAATTCTCAGGAGGTTCTGTGGCTACTTTTGTTGTGGGTCTTAACAGATGAATGACCCCACAAATAGCTTGATCTTTCTGGTAATACACCAAATTATATGTAAAATGTAAAATTTTTTTTCACGTAAAATGTAAAATATTGTATATAAAATATTATATATCTGTCAAGACAGATGTACTCAGTAAGAAACCTGGTCTGTGTACATATCCGAATATATATACACAGAAAATCATAGCAGCTAAAGATTGAAGAGCCTGGAAAGTGAAGAATAAGTGGAAAGTGATTAAATGGTAAGTGATATCTTAAAAGCATATGAGAGATTTTAAAAGGATCCATGCAGAAAACAAAGAGCTATTAGTTAAAAAAGGTAAATTGCAGATAGCACTACTCTAATATCAGTCCCACAATAGCCATCAGAGATGAACCAGTAATGTAATTTCTTTTAAATGGATGCTATTCTAGTCACACTTATCATCTGCAGAGAAATATTTCTAATATCTATATCAGATGATAAAACTATTTTCATTTATTATTGTACTAGATTTTTTTCCCAAGGTTCCTACCACATTTCATCTTTCTGCATGTCATTTTTTTGCTTCTATAGCAGACATTGGTCTTGCAAAGTGGCCATTTTTATTTTTTTATATAAGGCTCAAACATTAATAGAACTTTAAGAAATTCTAAATATTGTCCTGCTTCAAAAATGAGATAGCTTTTCTGCATTTCAGCCTATATGTAAGCTCACATGAAATGCTCTGTATGTAATGTATATTCATAACGTATAATTTATATATATGTAAATATTTTTAGTCATTTCCATAGTAGTCAATGCTCTTTTTCTCACACTTTAACAGGACTATATTGTTTACTCATTTATAAATGAAAAATAAAACCTAAGTAATTTTCAGAAATTGTTTTCTGCCAAGACGTATCTGTGGATGAAGTGCTCTACAGACAGATAGGAACAGCCTCAGGCTCGCAGGCCTTTGTTCTCATGGGGGACTTGAACCACCCTGACATCTGTTGGAGTGAAGGTACAGCCCAGCACAAGCAATCCAGGAGGTTCCTCGATTGTGTGGAAGACAACTTCCTTCTGCAAGTAATAGAAGAGCCAACAAGGAGAGGTGCCATGCTTGACCTCGTGCTCACCAACAGGGAAGGGCTGGTTGGAAATGTGACACTCCAGGGCAGCCTTGGTTGCAGTGACCACGAGATGGTCGAATTCGAGATCCTCGAAACAGTGAGAAGAGCGTGCAGCAAGCTCACTGCCCTGGACTTCAAGAGAGCAGACTTTGGCCTCTTCAGGAACCTGCTTAGTAAGGTTCCATGTTATATAGCCCTAGAGGGTGGGGGGCCCAAGACTGTTGCTTGTTATTCAAGGATCACCTGCTACAAGCTACAAGTGTTGCATCCCAACTAGAAGGAGGTGCAGCAGGAGGGCCAGGAGACCTCCTTGGATGGATAAGGAGCTGCTCAAGAAAATTCAAAGAAAAAAAGAGGAGGTGGAAGCAGGGACAGGCGGCCTGGGAAGAATACAGGGATGCTGTCCGGGAAGCTAGGGACCAGGTTAGGAAAGCTAAGGCCCAGTAAGAATTGAACTTGGCTAGGGATGTTAAGGATAACAGGAAGGGATTCTATAGGTACATAGCGAATAAAAGACAGACTAGGGACAACATAGGCCCCCTCTGGAAGATATCGGGAGAACTGGCTACCCTGGATTTGGAGAAGGCTGAGGTTCTTAATGACTTCTTTGCCTCGGTCTTCACTGGCGAAGGCTCTGACCGCACCACCCAAGTCTTGGAAGCCAGACACAGGAACTGTGAGAATGAGGACCCTAGGCCCATTGTAGGAGAGAATCCGGTTCGAGACCATCTTAAAAACCTGAACATACACAAGTCCATGGGACCTGATGAAATCCATCCACGGGTCCTGAAGGAGCTGGCGAATGAAGCTGCTAAGCCACTGTCTACCATAGTTGAAAAATCATGGCAGTCAGGTGAAGCTCCCGATGACTGGAAAAAGGGAAATATAATCCCCATTTTCAAGAAGGGGAAAATGGATGACCCAGGGAATTACAGACCAGTCAGTCTCACCTCTGTGCCTGGCAAAGTCTTGGAGCAGATTCTCCTGGAAGGCATGCTAAGGCACATGAAAAACAAGGAGGTGGTTGGTGACAGCCAGCATGGCTTCACTAAGGGGAAATCCTGCCTGACCAATTTGGTGGCCTTCTATGATGGGGCTACGGAACTGATGGACAGGGGCGGAGCAGTTGACGTCATCTACCTGGATTTGTGCAAAGCCTTCGACACTGTCCCACATGACATTCTCGTCTCTAAATTGGAGAGACATCAATTTGATGGGTGGACCACTCGGTGGATAAAGAACCGGCTGGATGGCCACACGCAAAGAGTTGTGGTCAATGGCTCAATGTCCGGCTGGAGACCAGTAACGAGTGGTGTCCCTCAGGGATCGGTTTTGGGACAGGTCTTCTTCAACATCTTTGTCGGTGACATGGACAGTGGGATTGAGTGCGCCCTCAGCAAGTTTGCCGATGACACCAAGCTGTGTGGTTCGGTTGATACGCTGGAGGGAAGGGATGCCATCCAGAGGGACCTCGACACGCTTGTGAGGTAGGCTGATGCCAACCTTATGAAGTTTAACCATGCCAAGTGCAAGGTCCTCCACCTGGGTCGGAGCAATCCCAGGCACAGCTACAGGTTGGGCAGAGAAGAGATTCAGAGCAGCCCTGCAGAGAAGGACTTGGGGGTGTTGGTTGATGAAAAAATGAACATGAGCCGGCAGTGTGAGCTCGCAGCCCAGAAAGCCAACCGTATCCTGGGCTGCATCAAAAAGAGTGTGACCAGCAGGTCGAAGGAGGTGATCCTGTCCCTCTACTCTGCTCTCGTGAGACCTCACTTGGAGTATTGTGTGCAGTTCTGGTGTCTTCAACATAAAAAGGACATGGAACTGTTGGAACAAGTCCAGAGGAGGGCCACGAGGATGATCAGGGGACTGGAGCACCTCCCCTATGAAGATAGGCTGAAAGAGTTGGAGCTGTTCAGGTTGGAGAAGAGAAGGCTGCGTGGAGACCCCATAGCAGCCTTCGAGTATCTGAAGGGGGCCTACAAGAATGCTGGGGAGGGACTATTCATCAGGGACTGTAGTGACAGGACAAGGGGTAACGGGTTAAAACAAACAGGGGAAGTTTAGATTGGATATAAGAAAGAAATTCTTTCCTGTGAGGGTGATGAGGCACTGGAATGTGTTGCCCAGGGAGGCTGTGAATGCTCCATCCCTGGCGATGTTCATGGCCAGGTTGGATGGGGCCTTGGGTGGCATGGTTTAGTGTGAGGTTTCCCTGCCCATGGCAGGAGGTTGGAACTAGATGATCTTAAAGTCCTTTCCAACCCTAACTATTCTATGATTCTACGATTTTAAGTTAATGAGTGATGGATCATGGTGAAATAATACCACAAGTACAAACTGTGGCCTTTTGGGAATGTAGGAGGGTTTTTTTTTTTTTTGGTTTGTTTTTTTCCATTTTGCACATTACAACCACTTTGTAGATCAGACTTCTTCTCCATTCACAATGATGTTTAACCCCACTGTCTGATTATTATGTATCTGATATAAATGCACCAAACGTTAGCATTGTAGAAGACATATGAAACCTAACATTAGTCCCATGTGTCGTGGTTTAAACCCTGTCATCAAGTTAGCCACACAGTCCACTCCCTGCCCCTGCCCTTTCTTCCCTGCCTCCCCCGCTCCCGGAGGGATGGGGGGCAGAATCGAAAGAATGTAACTCCCACGGGTTGAGATAAGAACAGTCCAGTAACTAAAGTATAACACAAATCACTACTGCTACCACCAATAATAATAATGATAAGGGAAATAACAAGGGAAGAGAATACAATACCGCCTTTCGAAAACCAGCCCGAGTGAGCAGTGACTCAGCCCTTCCGGGTAACTCCCAATTACATCCCAGGCGTGACATGGTGTGGTATGGAATACCTCTTTGGCTAGTTTGGGTCAAGGGTCCTGTCTCTGCTTCCTCACGGCTTCCCCTCCTCCCTGGCAGAGCATGAGACTCATAGAGTCCTTGATCAGACTAAACATTCTGCCCAGCAACTAAAAACATCGGTGTTATCAGCGCTGTTCCCAGGCTGAAAGTCAAAAACACAGCACTGCACCAGCTACTAAGGAGAAAAATGACTGCTACTGCTGAACCCAGGACACCGTGATAGAGCCTTTAAAATGTTTGCTGTGTAGCAAGCTGAGAGGAGTCATTTCTGTTTTCCAGTCAGTAACTGGAGAATAAAATGTAATGTTTCAAGGCCTTGAAAGCTCTTTTTAAAGTGAGACTAACAAGCTAAAATTATTTATTTCATCTGAGTGAAGGCAGGTATGATTTGACTGTGATCTATGAATACCTGTGTAAGGAAGACATTTCTGTAATCCAGTAGAATGAAGTGTAATGAGATTCCGTGTTTGAAAACTGAAAGCTATATAAATTCAGACAAATATTACAAGAGAAAAGTCAATTTACATTGGAATAACTAAGCTAGAGATCTCTTGGATTTTTTGTCATTGGGTAGGATACATGCTTTCCACTGAAAAAAACTGATAACAGTCTTTGCTTTCTGAGGGGTTTATTTTATGGTCTTGTGCCTGTCTTCTCAAAACAAGCAGTAAAGCAGTTGGGCTTATTGGGTCAGAAGAACAAAATAGTCAATCACAGTTTTCACCAAAGATATTTGGTATTTGTATGTTTATGTAAGATGAATACTGACAAGATATTATTTTCCCTTAACTAGATCTTCCCTGATACCTAATGTATGATTACAAGTATAGGAGATTCAATTAGAAAATTCTTTGGTACACCAGTATTTCTACTTCATTCTTAATTTTAATATCTGGATTTGTTAATATGAGTTACTGCTCTAATTTAAATCAACTACAAGCCTTGATGCTTTAGATCTTTTTTCTATAGAACGTACAGAGATGTCAATTTCCAACTTAGTGACTTTCTTAAGGTAAAAAAAAAAAAAATAAGATAACAAATTAGATTCCTTACTTTAAAAATGTATAGAGTTCTGTTGCTGTGAATATGTGCATATCCAAAAGAGTTATAAATAAAATGAGTCTTGAAAATCTATACATTTCATTGTCATAAATGATCTTAAAATATTCTCACTTTTCACCTCTCTTTTCAGTTTAGGGTCTCTATTCTTTAATTATTCTTGTAAAACTTTTCAGAAGGTAGGTGTAAAACATTTTATGTGAGCTAAGCTATAAAGAGAAAACAAACAGAATTGAAAAAGAATAGAAATCGACCAGGAATGCAAAATGGAATACTTTTTCAATCAAATTAGTTAAAGTATTCAATTTTTAGAAACAGTTATTTTGAGTTATTTTAATTAATACTAAAAAAATTAAGGTAGGATGCTTTACTCTGTAAAACTGATATTACGTTTTAGATGAAGTATGCCAACTTATTCTACAAGTCATTAGAATTTTTTTTTAAGTTAGTTACAGTAAATCAATTTTTCCTCCTTCAAAATCAAAGTGTATCCTATTCCATCTCCCTTGAGCTTTTTATCTTTAAGAAAGTCCCAATCATATCCCACAAAAATAACTCCGCTGTTTCCACTTCCAGTAATTGGATAGATAGAATAAATAAGTCCTTGGCCAGACAACAGTATTTGTTTTAGATTCACTATATTTTTCTCTAGATTGGAATGCCATGAAGCCATCTGATCTGACTATGAAAGAAGTGATTTTATAGTGTTTAAAATATACAACATATCAGTTTCTGAGAGTTTACATTGATCTAATGCATTGAAAATGTAGAAGATTTTGTACTGGAAGACCACTTCAGAGATTTGACTGTTTTAGCACTTCCACTTACAGATTGTAGTGATATCACATGCCTGAAAAAGATACCTGTAAAACACCTTTTAAAACATCATTTGAATTTTCCATTAATAAAGCATTAAACACTTTTCTCAGAGTGTCTGCTGAGAAGCAATAGAAAAAGTGACTGTACCTTCTAATAAAAATCAGATATTTCTTGATTCCCAAACCAGAATTTCCTTACTATGACATTTAAAAAATTTTAGTGTCTTGAGAAATTAAAAATGTTGTTTCTCAAGCAACTTTACTAGTGTAGGCTGCAGAGCATACTGAAGAATATCAAAATGGTATCATAAATGATGTGAATGATTTGCAACAGCAAAGAACTTTGTTCCCAGGTTTGCAGGACAAGGACTGGATGTGCTTGGATGGGAGGGAAGGGAAGAAAAGAGGCTGCCTCCCATGCAACCCTTTCAGTCTGGATGGGTTAGACACAGGCCACAAATCTTTAGGGCTTTCAGGAAAAAGAAACAGATTCCTTTGGTTTTCCATACATTGAGTGGTCTCCATCCTCTTCCGTTTCATATAGGGTTGAGGCTACAGAAAAGTATTGGACTCAGGAAGCATATTTCCACAGATGTTTATGTAAGTTTCATGCTTCATTAGGTGTTTATATACATATGCACACACATAGGTGCATGCGAAAACACATCTTAAAGGCTGCCACTTAAACCTAGTCAAGCAGTATTTCAGTCATTTAAGTCAGTGCTTCCGAGTCACTCTGTCTTTTGAGTCACATCTAAGCTGATTTTTGAACATCAAGTTTAAAAATTTGGGTTATTAGAGACAACTTGCTGAAAAGCTATGTAAACTGCAAACACATCTGCATATCAAAGACCTCATGGCACTTTTGCAGAAAGTTAAAAACACTGGCCACAATGAACTGTCATATTCCAGCTGAGTAATTCTTTTCTGCTTACTCATTTTTTTACTATATTCTCAGTAGTATTTTTTTTGTATACGCATGTTAAATCTTTATACTCCTGTTGTGACTCAATTCCAATGACAGAATGGGAAAAAGTAATTTTTACTTTTCTTTAGTGAAAAAACACAAAGCAGAAATCCTGTGGAATGTTTTAATCTCTTTGTTGGCTAGGTACATATGGGCACAAATTGATTTATTTTTCTCTGTTTCTGAACACTGCTTACCCCAATAGTGCTGTAGAAATAATTAATAAAAGGAAGTGATGTGTTCCCAATTTTTGCTTCTGTTAATAACATTTTGTTTAATGGGTGTGTCAGGCACTCATACAACATCATTAAATATTGAAACACAGATATTGAAAAATGCACCAGTCTGACTGAAAGTTATTTGGTTTGAACAGTTACACATATTAATTTATCTGCAGCCCAGGAAATGAACTAAGATAAAGGAAATGTACTTTTCTATTTACTTGATGTTAGTGTTAAGCAACAGAATAGTATTGCTACCTCACTGATAGGCAAAAAAGGTGTTAATATGGCTCAATGCAAGTTCAGATGGAAAATACGAAGTACCCCAATGGACAAGCAATAAGAGTGCAATTCCAGAAGGATCGGAAACTCCACCTGAAGTCTCTTGACTCTGTAGTGGTAGGGTATCCTTGGCTGCATCAAAAGGAGCGTGACCAGCAGGTCGAAGGAGGTGATCCTGCCTCTCTGCTCTTGTGAGACCTCACTTGGAGTATTGTGTACAGTTCTGTTGTCCTCAACATAAAAAGGGCATGGAACTGTTGGAACAAGTCCAAAGGAGGGCCACGAGGATGATCAGGGGACTGGAGCACCTCCCATATGAAGACAGGTTGAGAAAGTTGGATCTGTTCAGGTTGGAGAAGAGAAGGCTGCGTGGAGACCTCATAGCAGCCTTCCAGTATCTAAAGGGGGCCTATAAGGATGCTGGGGAGGGACTCTTCGTTAGGGACTGTAGTGATACGGCAAGGGGTAATGGGTTAAAACTTAAACAGGGGAAGTTTGGATATAAGGAGGAAGTTCTTTACTGTAAGGCTGGTGAAGCACTGGAATGGGTTTCCCAGGGAAGCTGTGAATGCTCCATCCCTGGCGGTGTTCAAGGCCAGGTTGGGCAGAGCCTTGGGTGACATGGTTAATGTGAGGTTTCCCTGCCCATGGCAGGGGGGTTGGAACTAGATGGTCCTTTCCAACTCTAACTATTCTATGATTCTATGACTCTATGTCATCATTTAACTGTTGAGTATACCTAAGGGGCTCAGACTTACGACTGATCCATCTTTGACACACAGATATTCTCTTGCAACATGACTTCAACACCAGACTGCATGTCAGGCAGAAGGCAGAAATTTTATTCAAACAGGAAACCTTTCCTGGCAAAATTTTTTATTAGTGAATTAGAAGCAGAATTCGTTCCACTTGCACTGTTATTAGAAAATAAAATGCAAAATTTGTAATACTGATCAGAGGGTCAGCATTTACTGTTGTTCTAAGTCTTGTTTGACTGTGTATCATAGACTCATAGAATGGTTTGTCTTGGAAAGGACTTGAAAGATCATCCAGTTCCAACCCCCTTGACATGGGCAGGGACACCTTTCACTAGAGGATTTTGGGTATGTGTGTATTCCATCCAGAACTGCTTGGCTCTTATTAGGAAACACTCAGTTTTCCTATTACTAGTATGTAGTATAACCAGCCTAACCCTGAAAAGTACATTAAATTATAAGGTGTAATGGGCCTCCATTCTAATCAGCACAATCCCTGCCCCCTCACCCTCCAGACCCCCCATTTTGGCTGTGCTGGGACCACTTGAGGAGCAGGGTGAATTTTGGTTAATGTCTACTTAAGTTTTGTTAGTAAAGTTGCAGCCTTTCATTCTTTCGTGCTTTGGTTTCAATATGCTTATGCATCAGATTTTCACTCTTACTGAAGGATAGCATGCATATACCCTTTTTTCTTCCTGATCAGTAACCCTATGATGTGTTTTGACAAGCCACAGCTGTCCATCACAGACAGTCTGTGCTGACATACTGCTATCAGGTTGTACTAGAGAGCATTCCTCAACACCGTGTTATTGCCCTTACTTGTTCCCATTCACAGAACAGGTTGTCACGTTGGCTCAACCACTGAGAGGTAAATTGTTAGCATTTTATTGTCTTATGTATTACTCTCCTATAAAGAGTGTAATTTACCTATTCAATTAATATAAGTCATGGTTGTAAGTGCTGCCATTTGGTTTTCTAAACTGCATAAGCATTCATAATCAACTTGTAAAAACTGGGCCATGATGCATTAGGAGCTATTAAGCCACCATTTACAAATACTTCGAAATATTGCTGAATTCCTTTATGCTTAAAAAAGGAAATAACTGATGTATTTCAGTTTGGAAACATTTGATAAATTCATTCAAGAAAACCCTAAAAGCACTGTTAATTAATCAAAATCAAACTAATGGAGCAACTGCATTTGTGAATCAAGGGGGAGGGGAGGTTTTTAATAGAGCTCAGGGGAATCAGAGTCCTAACTTCTGCTGAATTTAAATGGGAATTTACTGCCCTAATGCCTTGGGTGTTTCTAAAAACCACAGCCTAAGCCACTGTTTGTGTAGTCCTTTCTCATCCTCTTTTAGAAAACACTGTCGATGAAGTTACAGTTGTTATTTATTGGTACATATTGTGCACATGCATTTAGCATGCTCTATGTGTCATATGAACATTAAAAGCAAATGAGTTCCACTTTTCCCTAGAGTTCCTTAAAAATAAACAGATTTCAGGATGCTCTCTAGTTTTTCAAATTTATCCTTCTAAATGAAGTTTACGAGAAAATTCAAAGGTATGTTGAGCAAAGTCATGGACAATAGTGTGAGGAACTAAAAAGAATTCAATGTTTTCTGTGGAACCTTAAAAGAATACTTCCTCTGGTATGTACTAAATACCGATTTAACTTAATCTTATCAGGACTTTCTTGCATTAACACTTACAATTGACACCATTATTGGAAAAATATCATGCATTTTGAACTAAAAACTCCTAGCTGAATCTGTATTTGTGATTTTTGGAATTTCTGCAGAAATTGAAGCCATTGTTAGTATTTCTTGTAAAAATATTTGAGCATGATACCCATTCACAGCTGCCTTATTGATTTTTATTTTAAAAATATTTTTTAGACAAGGTTTGTTGAGGTATTTTTCAGCAGAATGGTATTTACTATGAATGCTATGCTAATTTCTACCAAAAATTTTGCTTTCCAGCTTGAAGATCAACAATGAAATGTACCACAAAACTGAAAAGTTCACGGCTGCCAGTTTTATGATTGAAAACACAATTGATTTTTTTGATTGCACTTTGGTGCTTGGCAGCTGGAGCAGGGGACCTCCAAAGCAGCAGAGCAGTCACATTGCCCAGGCTACGACTGACTGAACCCACCAGAAATGCTCTTCTGCTCATTCAGCAGCCCTATCACACTTTGAAAGAGGCACACATTTCTGAAATGCAACTTCTCAAAGATGCAGCAGCAGTTCTAATTTAAGTAAAAAAAAAAAAAGAAAAACAACCATCTTGATGAAGCCTTTGTAACAAAAAACTTCTAAACTGCTAAGTTGTTTTGTCAAAAAGACTCTGTGGAATAGGATGGGAGCAGCATATTTCTGATTCCCTTAAAATTAATGGAAGAACTTTATCAAAACTCAATTTGCAGAGAGCTCTAGTTTTGTCTTGTGTGTCCCATCAAGTGCTTCACCCTTGATTTCAGACAAATTTCACTCTACGGTACCATTTAGATTTTGCTACACAACGGACTGCAAAAACTTGGCAGACCACATTGTTTTAGTTATTATTTATTTTTACATAGGTGAAGTTTTCCCAATAAATGGATGATTACATGCACTGAACTAAGCCTGAGAAGAACCGTATATTTTCAGAGTCATGACCACAGGGCAAAAGGTATTCCATTTATGGATGCCTAAAATGAGTTTAAAGATAGAAGATTTTGGAAGTCAAGGGCTATGTGTCTCTGCTAGATATCTTCCCTGACTCAAGTCCCTATCAAAGGCACGCAGGAGTCTGAAAGTCACTCATTTTAGATAATGTAGTAACTACTTATTAGGACATTTTTTAAACTAAGTTTTAAAAACTTAAAGTGGTGCACTCTTGAAAGACAGGAGAAATTTTACAGAGGTCAAGACTGGTTAAGCTGTTGATAATGAAAGATGATTTTAAAGAATTAGCTGATCTTACAGAATTGAGCTTACTTCATGGCCACTTTGAGGGCAGTGAGAGTGTGACAGACACCAAGACAGTGATACAGTTCATTTCCAGAAAAACTGTCAATAATTGGACTTTATGAGTAAACCACATTAATTTTGTTTTGTTTAGTTTTTTAATTCAGTAGCTTCCACTGAAATCTTTACGAATGCTTTTCTGAGCTATTACTCATGGGTATTTAAAGTATGCTAATACGGCTGGTTTTTTTGGTCAGAACATGCAATATGACAAGCTTTCCTCTTAGTATTTTAGATTTTACAAGCACCCACTACAGTCTAAAATGCAAGGTTACATGACAGAGCTTGCCAGAACTTTCTAAGTTGTGCACAAAAGTTGGAAGGTTGCTTGACGAAAGGTACTAGCTGACAGCTTCTTCAGACATTTGAAAATAATTTTTGAGAGCTGTAGGTGGTGTCTTTTGGATATCACAGAACAAACATGAAATATGCTGAATCATGTGTGTAATATATCCCAAAGTTACATATGTGTTACACTGTTATGCCTGCTGCTATGAAAATTAAATCTGAATCTCTGAACATTTGTGTTTGAAAACCTGAATCCTGAAAAATAAATTGTTCTAATTGGAATAGCAACTGGTTAGGCTGGAAACAAGTGTTTCTTAGTCAGCTGGACCATATCTACAATGCTTTTATAAAGATGCTAAGCAAGGGAATTTGGGATTGATTGTTCACAAAATTGTCCCTTTTTTTTTTCATTTATTATAACAAAATGAAAAGAAAAGTAACCACATTCAGACTATTCTCACTGGCTAATTTTGCTTTGCATGTAGGCATGTACAGACCCTAGTTAAATTACCCTAGTGTTGAATATCTAAATACCTAAAGAAAAATAAGAACAACTGAGCATTCCCAACAATGCTATGCATTGAGTAATTTTAAGATTCAGAATTCAGAGCTGTATTTCTAACTTATCATGGATAAGAACCATCCATGTATAATGTAGGGACAGTGAGACAAGAGAAAAATGATAGGCTTAGAGGTTGTTCTCTCAGCCTTCTCACTTCTGTTCAATGTCAGGAGAAACTCAGCTGAAATGTAAAAAGCTTATGACACTTGAGCAATCGGGGAAAGAGAAGGCTGGGAGGGAGGGAATCCAGACTGAATGCTACAGTATCACTCTGCTAGTTAAGGTTCGATGCAACTTTCACAAACCACCACAAATCACTCTACACATTTCATCATTTGAAGTCTTTTATTTCATGTTTTCTGAGCCCCTGAAGAGCCATTTTAATTCCTTTCTTGTGACGCTTTCCTTTGAGACCCAGAAGCAGGAGAGTAAACTTGAAACCCTATAGCAAAAAAGCATGCTTGTATTCTTTTGTTTTTTAGAGGGAAGTGGATAAAAAACCCTGAAAAAACCCAAAACAAAACAAAAACAACAAAAAAACCCCAAACAAACCAAAAACATCATGAAAAACAACCAAAACCCAAAAATCAGCATTCTATTTGTAAGAATTGCAAGCCCAGAGAATACCTGCCTAAACTCGAGCTACTAATTTTTTTCTTTCTTTTATTGTAAGAATAACTTTACAGACCTTGAGAGCACTACATTGTGCTGTGAAAGCCCAGCAGCTGAATTTTAGAGACTTCTAGGTACCTGTGCTTTAGATATGTATCTATGAAAAATCTTGTATATTTTACTAATTAGGGCTTCCGTTCCCAACCCTTCCCTTCCCCCTTGGATAGAAGAATGAGCTATTGCAAGACTCCAGTATTCAACTAATTCTGAAACACAGCTGCCTGAGCTCTTCTTTTCCATGGAAATAAATTTTCTACAAAGTAATGTGATTTTCTGTTTTAGTTTTGTTTTGTGGCACTTTTTCCCAACTGAATTTTCCAATTGAATTATCAAGATATCTCATTTTAGGTCAAAGGTCAGACCCTAAAAAGTACAGTTCCAATTTGTTGACTAGCACTTAATTGGTGCTTTCTCATGATAAACCATTGTGATAAGGCAGTTATGGGCCAGACCTTTGTTACTTTTATGAGATCTCCAGCTGATTACGTTAATGATAGAAAAATGCATAATTTTTTTTGAGATAAGCAAATTTAAGGACACTATGTAACCTAAACTGTCAAAGCTATATGCAGTCTGCGTACCCAGTATGGAAAATAAGAGACTCAGTAGTAACTATAAGCAGCTAGCATCAATAAAAAAAAAAAAATCCAACTGTGAATTTACTTGAAGCAAAGCTTTTTAGACTGGTTAAATACATTAAAATGAAATATTTTAATGCAGCAATGCAAAAAGTTTTTCTGTTGATCCAAAAAAAAAGATGCATATTTGATTTTGACATTTTAAAGTCAAATATTGGAATTTCAAAATCTCAGTTTGAAATCAGAGCTCCAAAACTCCTGAAGTTTCCTGCAGGGCAAAAAAACCCTAGGTTTCAATTAATATCATCTTAACTGTTTAAACTTGAGAAGGATGTAATTATTTCTAGTACTAGTTTTGCTATTTTTGCCTAAGTATTCATTCTTTGTTTTAAACTCTATAAAAGGGGCTACAGAGGCAAGTCTTACAATCCCTCATTAAGTTAATAAGTTTTCACTTTGCTTCGGTTTGAACACATGAAGGTGTGTTATGATGCAGCATGCTGGCTAAAAATGAAATCTAACCTGTTATTTGTACTGTCTCAGGTGCTGTGGTGAGGTTGTTGCTGCTGATCTGTAGGTAGGTTGTGTCTCCCATACACAAAAGGACATTCTCTTTAAATTAAGTGTTATTTTAGATTTCATCAGACATTCTTGGCATGTATGTAATGAATTCAGTAAGATTCTGCACATGGAGAGGAAGAATCTGGCCCAAAATTGTTAATTTTATGACTCTTAATTGAGAGATTCAAAGAAGTGTTTGGCTGTTTTCCTTCCATTATTGCTAAAAGTAAAGTCCTCAGTCCGGACAACACCGATTCAGAAAAACAACCAACATAATATTTCCAGTAGTTAGAAGACTTGCACCTGCAAGTGGGATAGATGTGTTCAGCCACCTTCCAACCAGAGAGACTGAAACTCTGTCACAACAAGCTCCTCTCAGAAGTACACTCACGTACCAGGCTGAGACCACGTTTGGCTACCGCAACCCTTACCACTTCTCTAGAAACAGGGCTGCTATGCAAAGGCTACACAGGAGGGACAAGGACAGCACAGAGCACACGAAGCTTTGTGAAGAGGATGTGACCTGCAAGAGAATGCGCTTTTTGGATTCTGCATTTTGAGTAAAAACCAAAACCAAAACAAAAACAAACAAACAAGCAAACAAAACAAAACAAAACAAAACACAAACAAACAAACAAAAAAAAACAAAAAAAAAAAAAAAAACACAAACCACAAACCACAAACCCAAACCCCAAAAAAACAAAGAGGGTGCAATTCATAAAGACGCCTCCACACAGAAACTGAATCAGATGATAGCTTTTATATATTAATGTTCCTGTGTGAAGTGTCACATGCTCTTGCTTGTTTCTCTTCTCTTTGCCTTAGAAACCCTATCTAACCTGTAGTCTGATAGTGGGACACACTTCGAAGTGTATGATCTGACTGTAAGTTTATCACCAGCTGTTTTAAAACAGAAAATTAACTCTTTCTTTCTTCCAGAGGGGAGAATTTATATGTTTAACTCACTGGAAAAGCTCAAAGTATCATCCAGCCCTGCAAAAGGAGAGGGATCACATCTCAGAGAGAGCTCAACTCTGGTTGCTGTCAGCAATAGGTGTCCTTACATTCACATATTTGTTGCTGTGAATCCCATGACATGAGAAGAACTGGTTTGATTTAGCCTGAGGAAGGCCAGAGTATCTTTCAAATACTTAATAAATCAGTGCAATGAAAAAGTCAAGTCCACTCTTCATGGGACTAGGGTGAGAAACGAGATATTAATCAGAAAATTTTTAGGGACTGAATTAAAATGGGTAAGTTAGAGAATCTGCACCATCAAATGCTTAGGGAAGGACAAGAATCTGTTTAGGGTGGTTTAGGCATAAAATACTGCCAGAGGGATCATATGACCTCTAAAGCTCTCCTCTGACCTTTTTCCCCTCTTACATTTCTTTAGGTTTCTATGCTGGGCCTGTGAATCCCATATACTATATGCCTCTTGTCACGTGAGATCAGAGCATTTCTTTGCAACACAGTGTGTGGTATCTCGTAAGGCTAATTATCCCAGACAAACTACCATACTAATTTGCCTACACAGCTTCCAGAATTGATGCTATGCTTCTTCTGGGATTCTTAGATGCTGCCAACTTTCTTCTGCACTTTAGATTTTCTTACTATTTAAACTTCTACCCAGTTTCCAGCAGGTAATCAATGTTTCCCCACCCTTCGAAGTTTCCTTCCATACATTACCCCTAATTTTGGTCTGTTGACTCTAAAGGATTATTAATAAATATAAGTCATATTTTACAGACTTAGAAAAATGTGAAAAATCAAAGCTGCTATGGTAAAAACATTGACTATCTTAAATATTTTTCCACCTTCTTTTAAATAATTGATATTTTATATATATATATGCAAACCCCCTTACATGTATTTTTAGGTGTTAGAGAAAACATAAAAAGGTAAAATATAAAAAAATTTAAACTGGAAATTTTCTTTTCATTTGGGCCCTCATTAAAAGAAAAAAAGAAAAAAGAAAAAGCCCATAGCACTGCTTATTTTCATAAACAATGCTATTTGTTTTGTGCTTTTTATTATTCAAGCTAGAGAAGTTGATTTACATAAGTTGATGGCATGTGTGTGTGTATATACACTTCATATAGCCATTTGCAAGCAAGCAGTTACATTTATCCGCTAATTGTGAACTGACAGAGGTTACATACAGTGCGCAAGTCTAAAATTACTGTATGAAAAAGCAGCTAGAGGCATGTTCTCATTCAATAAGCATTCTACTCTTCCGCATGGAGATTTCTGTGGGTGTTTAGCTTCTTGGATAAGTGTCACTGCTATAATCTTTTAATTAATATTGTGCTGTAGAGTGAAGGCATGAATGGATGCTACTGGCTGTTATTGCCATAGTGCCCAGAAGGATGCTACTGTTTTGCCAAAAATGTTCTGTCACTAATGTGAGGCCTGTTGACAGACTGTTGTTTATATGTGTCAACATGATGCCAAGTCAATTGTTTCACTACAGGAATCCTGGCTTGGCCCCAGTGGCTGTCTGAGGCTTTGTAGACAGAAAGATACTTTTATAGCAGCAAATGAAAGGGAGCAGCTTTTTGGACTTTTATCTCGATCTTACAGTAACTGTTCTCTCATATAGATGTTAAGAGGATTAATAATCAGGAAATTTTGCAGACAACTCGGTACATCATTTTTTATACTCTCTGGACAGAGGAAGGACTTTGAATTTAAGTGGGGCTGTTAAGTGAGTCTAATCTAATTATTCCACTAGATGTTTAATCATACTAGTCAGAACCAAGCATAAAACCTTGAGACATGTTTGGAAGTGCATTTCAGTGCAGAAAGTACAATTTTTTTAAATTGCTTCCTATTTACTCAGAATAAATAAGTAGATTCAGTGAGGGTGGGGAGCTGCACTGAAAATTTCTTAATACAGACCTCGCCTTCTGAGGTCGCTGGATTCCATGCTCAGATGCTGTTCTACACTTCTGTTTTGGGTAGTATACAACAAGAGGCTCCAGTATATCGAAAGAGGAAGCTGATCCTTCCTGTTTCCCTAAAACTGTTGATGTATTTTTGATAACTCCTTTTATTTGCTTAGAGGAAGATAACTGATTATTGCTCAGTATGAAAGCTTGATATTTATGTAAATATGTTAATTTAATGGGAGAAATCTTATATACTATTTAGAAAAGGTCATCTGAAGAGCAATCTTTACTATTTCCATCTTGATTTCTTCTCATTGGGTTATCTCAATTTCTCTCAAACTAGCACTACTACTGGAAAAGTATTTTTAATTTCTTGCCCAAACCAGTGGGATGTTTGTTACAAGTAGATTGCCAACTGTCACTTTTGGGCAGAATCCTTAAATACATGGTCCTGTCGTCTAGTCAGAAAAAATGCCTCCAAATCTCACATGAAAATGCCAGAAAAATCCATCACAGGGATGTAGAAATTGTGTGAAAAATACCTCCAGCTTTTGATCATTCTGCCCAAGGCTCACCACATGGTATCCCAAATATTCATCGGAGATGCAAATTCTGCATATCTGGTGCTATAAGTCAATGATAATAATGAGGGTTCTGGGACTCAGAAATGTGATCAATCATATTTACATGCATCCCAGGCTGAACTACGCTATTGGAGAACAGGCTGACAGTGTGAAGGACTGAGTCTTTCAATGTGTGCTTCACAATGCCATCTAATAATGATATCTGGACTGCTACTACTCACAATAATTTGTCAGTGCCAGGCCTGCATTTCTCCTCATAAAGGTCAGACTTTCAAATATATCCTTCTGATAAATACACTTCCTCTGTAACCTATAGACACAATTCCACTACTTTGGTCTTTTGCCCCAGTCTTCAGGGAGTAAAACCTTTTCTCCTTTAAACCCAATCAGCTTGGCATGTGAGTGTCTTTTTTAGCATGTGCAAGAGGGATTTCTTAGAACCTTCTGCTATGTAGGCAAGTGAGAATGCTGGCAGCTGTTTCAGTAGCCAGTAGACCATTTCCTACTTTCTGCCCCTGAACCCCATCTTACAGCATTGCCCATGACTCAATACCCCTAACATGCTTAATGGACAACAGAAGCTGAAAACGTATTGCTACAAAAGCTAAATAAATTTAAGTCCGAGGAGCTTATCACTGTAGTACCAGTACCAGCGTATTTCTTTTTTTAAGTCATATTTGAAGGCCTGAGTTACTACAGTTTTTCAGTGGACTTATCTGTCTTCAGTATACCAAGAGTCAAGCATAAGATGAGAGGTTTAGTGTTAAGCTGACACAAAATAAACGCAGACTGCCTGGGTTTGCCTTTCATTCTCCCAAAATTTTGATTACAGATATTTTGATTGTACCTTTTTAAACAGGTGTGTACTGAAAAAGAGGAGACAATGTGTTTTCCTTTGTATATTTCGATTCATGCCGTTCTTTTTCTTTAAACACTTCCTTTCTTCTTTGTTTAGATTTTTAAAATCCCAGAACATAGCTTTGTTTTAAGGCTCTAAGAAAATGAATATCTTTTTTTTTTTTTTTTTTTTACTTAAATTGTGGTTGCGGAATTCTAAATTATGTATGTGGTAGAGTGTATGTAGTGAGAAAAGAGCAAATGCCAAATGAAGCCAATGACAGTTTTAAAATTCATGAAAAATCCAAGCTAAAATGAGAAGCATGAACACTATAAATCATTACTTCCTTGCCTCACAGCCAGCTATCCAAGAATCTGCATCAGTTTTATTTTGCCAGTTGTGTAATATCACACCGCCATTCAGCTTCTGGGAACCCAACTAGCTAGTGAGGATTTCGGTTCTGGTCCACCCTGTCTGTGTGCAGAGAATTCTTCCAAGAGGTAAGGTATAAAAGTATATTCTTTATTTTTTTTTTAGGCCACTCCTTAGTCACTGTGAAGAGTGCACTCGCTTGCCTGCAGACGCTGAAACTGGTCAACCTTCTCTTGGCTTGCTCCATGAGGCGGGGATGTGGTCCCACAGGAGCTAGAGATCTGTCTTCCCATTTCCAGATGCATTCTAGGTAGCTCAGATGAATTTTCTAGCCTCTTTAGGGGATGAAAATATATGGATATCACATATCACCAGGTTTCTGTTCTCACCGTGACAATGTGACTTTTGCAGATAGCCTGCTGTTCCTAACACGTCTCAAAGAGGAGGTGTTTCAGTCTTCAGAGTGAGAAAGAGTTGCCTTTGACTCATCACTGGCTTTTGACAGTTTTGCTGAACTAGGGCCAATAGTTCCTTATTTTCTACTTGCTTAAAACCACAACATATCAAGTTGCATTTGTGTGAATAACATGCTTTGGAACGCTTATTAGCAACAACTAAAATTTAATGGTTTTGTTAATTTATCTAATGCTTAAAATTATTTACCAGTCAAAGGATTTCTCTCTCAACCAATAGCAAGCAGTTCTGCTTTGCAAGGTAATTTTAGACTATTTATAGTTATTACAGTTTATGTTATTTTCATGCTAGACATCACATAGATCTAAATGGGCACACAGTGCCCACATATCATACCATCTAGGTAATCAGTCCTGCAAAGATTTCTTGTATAGTCAGATCCCTTAGTCCAGGTGTAGATGCTTAGCACATTAAGAAATAGCTTTTCTCAGACCACATATTTGACTCAATATTTTGAGATACGTTTCACACTGAGATTGCAATCTTTATCTTGAGCAAATGGAGATCTAATTAAAAATATATTAACTCGTCTTTCAGCCAGCCTAGTTTTACTGATTTCTGAAAGTCAACAGCTTTCCAGTTTCATTCATCTTAATGGTGGTCTGTTACCCTTGATTCATGCTGCTCCCACAGAAATTAGTAGGAATTGTTTATACTGAAGAAATTAATTCATATCTCTTTTCTTCTGTGCTAGCATGATTTTACCAAAATGAAGCAGCAGAAATTTGTAAAATGCTGTAACTTTTCAAATTTTTTCTAATTTGATTTAGATATTGCTTTGAAGATTTTATTTATAATTTCTATAAAATTAGTCTATGGCTCCCATTCTTCCAGATGACTATAAACAGGAGTTAATGTAAACATTTGTGTTTTCTGAAAGTTTTTAAATGTCTAAGTAGCGGCTCTCTTTTCTCACTTCCTCATAGGAAGAACTGATGGATTTTAAGTCATCTAACTTAAACTGAACAAGGTGGATGCATAACACTAAGTGATATGTAAATCCCTCTTTCACTACAATCTGGTCACGATGTCCAGATTGTAGTCTGGCTTCTCTCGTTAAAAGAAGACAGCTCTAATATAAAGCTGATTGAGCTGTCTTTTGCACCTCAGTCTGTCTGAACACTAAGAGGACAACTATCTAGAGCTAATAACCTGGGGGACCATTTGCAGGTGGAATAAATTAGAGCAGGTAGGAGGGTTAGTACTGCTGAGACCCAAATCTGAAGCTCTGTGGCAACTTTCAAGCTATTTTACACGCATGATGCTGACCTCTATCAAGTCATTACTTTTTATACTGGACCTTTTCCAGTACTTATTGTTTTCTCACTTTGCTGTTTGTTTTAGTAAAAGGTTATCAGGGAAGAAAAGAAATGCTCCTAGAAAATTCTGTGATGGATGGAAGTCTAATATTTTCTGTAACTAGGTGTAATTCCTAGGTGTAATTCTGGAGGAAGATCCATACTGTGAGAAATCAGAGAATATTCCTGTAGTTTAACATTTTAGTGCTGTTTGGATGACTAGGAATTTTCTTATCTGCATTTTTTAAAATGAAATATGCTTCACCCCAGAATACTTCTTGACAGATAAATATTTATTTGCAATAGTTCCTACAGTTTTCCTAGGTATGAATTGTAATTAGAAGAGAAAAATAATAGTAATTTGCAAATTGAATATGATAGTAAAATTGAATTCTCAATGGTTTCTTGACAAAGAATTCTCTGAAAGATTACTGAGTTTTCCAGTCTCAAAATACATGTATTTATTAATTACTTCTGCAAGTGGAGTTTTCAGGTTTAATGTTTGTTTCAACTTCACATTATGTCAATAATGGTATTCATGACTAGTTAAAGGGCTGCTGTTAATGCTCCTAAAAAAACCCATAAGTTTGTTGTGAAAACATTACACATTTGAACACATGTAAAAAGACATGTAATGAAAATAGTTGTAAAATCCCAAACCGTCTCTTAACTTGGTAAACAACGAACTTCCAAGCAACTTATTTACCAGTGATGAACACATAAGAAATGACTACTTGACTGCTGAAATGCTCTAATAACTAGATTCTGATGTGGTCAGTGATAAAATCTGGTCAAGTAACAAAATTTTAACAGTTTGCTTAGCTTAAAGGCAACTGGTTCAAGCATTTACCATTTCTTAACAATGTGTAAGGAGCTGTTGTTTCATCAGTGATTGCTCCCTTGACCTTTCCGATGAAGACAAATAACATTACACCTCTTAGTAATGTAAAGAAGGAAATAAGATAATCTTTTTCGACTAGCAAGTTAGTTACTTTGAGTATAGAGCTAGAGGCTATGAAGCTTTTCAGTTTCTTGATCATTTTTTGTTGTAATAGCTGTCCATATTTGTCTGAGGTAACAAGTTGACTATTTGAAATGAATTTAAATTAATTTGTCAGGAAGTAGAACTATTTTGCTACATGCTTGATCTGAAGTTCACAAGTTTGTTTTGATGCAAGTTGGACCTACAGTATGTTTAAATAGAATGTTCAAATTTCTTTTTAACATATTGGGCATGTGTGTGAAACTTCTGGTATATATATTTTAGTTACATAGCCCATTGCAAACAAAGACTTTGCAGAGAAACATCATAAATGTAGTTCAAAAAATTGTCAGTAATCACTTTTCAGAGGTACTAATATCTTAGGGAATTTAATCAGACATCAACAATTAAAAGGATTTCATGAAAAGTCTATGGTGAGACCTTTGTTGCAGTGATAATAAGCAAATGTACTGTGGTTATAAAAAAACCCCAAAATTAATTGTTTAGAGAGTGATAATCCATTCTAGCTAACAGCTGTATCTGATGTAAGATAAATGGTGTGGCCATAGATTTAAAATTTGAGCAATTAAGAGCTATACTTTTGCTATCTTTTTTTCACTGTTGGTTCTAGATAGAACTTAGCCAATATAAAACCCAAACACAACACTTTCCTTCTTTCTCTAACTTCCAGAACTGCTACTAGCTCTGAGCTCTGAAATCCAGGTTGTATACTCCTTGCTTCACACATTGCCATTTTAACAATAACAAAGTTGGCATCAGAGCTTACCTGGCAAATGTGTTAATGGTGCAGAAAACAGAATGGGAATCAGCCAATTCTTAAGCAGGTACACATAAGGATTCTTTAAGGGCTTTAAAAATATTTTACTCAAATTTCTCAGGCACTTTTGGGACTGCTTTTAAGGCTCCCTCTCCTGTCTTTCCTCTACAATTGCTGTCATAATCATGCTTAAGTGTGTTGCAGGGTTCTTTGGTTTCAGAGTAGTCGGGGCCAACAGCTGCTCTTTCCTATAATGTTTGTTGTTCACTTTAAAAAACTCCTTAAAAATGCATTTGTTTGTCTACTCACAAAGACTTGTTTTAAAAACCTACCATTTGTTTCTTCAGAAGGATGCATTTCTAGAATCTAATATAAAGGCTTACTAGCATTTGTTATGTTTTCTTTTCCTCTTATAAAAATAATTTGCACAGTGGTTACACGTGACTTTTTCTTATTTGTTCTAAATTGAGCATGTATTTTATTCATTTTGCCCATAGGTAAGGGCACATTTTTAGTTTATTTAATAAATACTATCTGTACCTGGCATTTCAAAGTTTGGTAGTTTTTAAATGCCAAATTACCGTAAAGTGTTAAACAGGAGGAATTTAAAACCATGTTTTCAATAGAATCCATCACCTATTTTGTGCAGAATCCAAACAGAAATTTCTCTGAGAGCATGGAATAAACATGGGTAGTACCCTGAGCCATCTTGCTGTTGAAAAGCCATCTGGCTCTTAAAAGCAAAGTTTGTTTTAGGAATAGACTAGTAAATAGGAGAAATCCTGAAGACTGATATTCTGAAGATGGTATAAGCAATTATAGTTCATTCAAAAGCTGCAAATACACCATCCTAGCCCTGTAAATGTTGTAGAGAGCTACCAGAGCAGTGAAATGGAAAAGTGAAGCTTCAAAGTTTCATATCCCAAAGGAGAAAAGTGAACTCAGGGCAAGGAGAAAAAAATAGGAAATAGGAAAGTCCAACATATTTTGAATTGTTACTAATGGTAGCAGATCTTAAAAGAGATAACTCAGCAGTCAAGAACATGGACTAGCTGGAATTTGAGTTGCACTCCAAAAGCAGGTTGCTGCTTCTCTTAGAAACTACTGCACAGTGCATAAAATGCACAGAATGGTGAGGTCCTAGAGGACAGATTTCTGAAATACATTGCATACATCCTCTTCGGTGCAGTCTGAATATGATGAATCTTCAGTAATCTCCTGCCCTTTTACAATATTTTCTGTTTTTCTATTGAAACATAATACAGTGGATGTAATCTATACTCACTTATAATGGAACAGTAAAAGCAGGAGAATAAGGCTATAGTATATCCATTCCTGTATTGCTATAACTTGACTTAGCTATCAAACAGAATGTGTTCTCTCATCATTCCCCAAGGAAACATGAATGAGCATTCTGGTTTGGAAGGTTGCATTTGTGTTTATTTTCAATTTTCATATTCCTATATGAGGTAAGAAAGCAAGGTCACAAGATTTAACCCTGTGTTGAGTATGGAAACAGGAAGGCAGGGTGAGTAATGGGTTAAGTCCTGCTCCTCCATCCAGGGGTAGATTTGGGAGTATTATTTTCGGTAATTTCTGAAACTCCTACTTAGTTTTGCCCTTCACAGCCAAATTCAAGTAGGAATGAAGGATACTGGGAACTTGGCAAGTACAGACAGACCTCCATCAATGTTTTTGTGCAGTTTGACAATTGATAACAAAAACCCTCAGACCCATTCTGTCTTCTCTCTTAGCTGACAATTGGAAATGTAAGTGATGGAGTTTGAGGTGCACAGAGGACTGAAAGAGAGGAACAGGGAGAGAGAGAGTATCAAGGAAGATCTGAAAAGGACTATAGAAAGAAATAGGAGGGTTAAAATAATGAGAGAGATGGGAGAAGGTGCACACACTAAAGTGAAGAGGAAAGAAAGAAGGCTACAAATGAGATGAAACAGTACATGAATCCTTCTAAGTTCTCCTTAGTGGCATCTTTTTTCCTGTATGGACAGCATTTACCAAGAATTAATACTGAAATCAATAGGGATTACGTGCAGAGTCAGGTACAACTCAGTGTGACTAATGATGGCAGAATCAGGTCTTGCTTTCTAAAACAGAAAGCAAGATAAATATGAAAGATGAAAATATATCACTTGGGCTGTACAGCAAGGGGACCTCAGAAGTCCATGTGGGCTGCACAACTCAAGTGATCATCATACTCCATATTAACCGTCAGTTTGTGGTATATTTTGCTTTCTGGCTATTTTCGACGGTTACAGAATGTCTGAGTATGTGTTTAGATTTTCTGATAACACAGGGAAAGTTGGGGTGCCCCAAAATTTCTAAGAAGGCTGGCAAAATTTAGCTTCTCGATAAACACTTAGAACTTAACACTTAAGTTATTTTGGCTGGGTTTGTTATTTGATTTGTTGGGGTTTATGTATTGTATTTTATTTATTTATTTGTTTGTTCATTTATTTATTTATTTATTTAAGTTTGGTTGGTTGGTTTTAGTTTTCTTTTTTAAAATTTTCTGTCACTATTACACAGCCATACTTTTCCTATCTGTATTGTTCTTGTCAGAATAGTCCTGGAAGGCCCAGCAAATGCAAGTTCACTTTGTTCACTTCTTATGACATTTTGTCTGGGTTTTATACATGAGGATTTCCGTTTTTAACCACATTTCTCTAAACTTTTTTGCTGTATTTCTTTGTTGTATATATTCAGTCATTGTGGTAGATGGTAGCTGCATTTGAAGACTCGTTTCTTACTTTATTTTTAAAATTTTTCTAATGTGTCATATTCTGGCTTGATGTTCACTGATTTCTTACCGAAACAATTCCTTCCAATGAAGCCCATTTTAACCACCACCCAAAAATACGTACAATGTGAATGCTAGACCCTCAGCCAGTTTTTTGGCTCTGCCCATCCACTCCTTCTGTGCAGCTTTACCTGATAAAGCAAATATAGTCACTGCAAATGAGAAGAAACCAAAGGGAGAAAATACTCAAACTCCTGCTTTTTTAGGAACGTGATCAGTTTAATTTCAGAGAATGAGTTCAACAGCACTTTATGGAAGATTTCTCTAGAATATAGTAGAATATTATAATATCCAATAGAATTTCAGAAAGTGCGCTATCTTTGCTACAGAATCCCTTAGGATGGTTCAAAAGCCTGTAGGAAGTATATCATTTTCTGAAATTATGTAAATTATTTCAGAGTAATTTCTATAGGAAATAACTGGTGGTATCCTTATTAAATCCTTCAGGACTTTTCTATAAGGAAGGGATTTCTGTACTTTGGAGATGAAGCTATAGCATTTTATTAACTCTGCTGAGTTTATGCACCTAATACTTAAGCAGATTAATAATGTGTGTGGCAGAGATCTGGGGGCAACTTTGCAGGGCCAGTAAGAATAATAGTTAGCTGGTAATACAGCCACAGCATTGAGCCTTTAATTATAAATGATTTATTATGGTAAAAGGTACTAAAAGTGCTTGTAATGATAGTGGTTACTACCCACAGTGACAATGTCATTTTATTGCTTTTGTCCCATATTTGGGATTTAGAACAAAATCCAGTACTAAAGCATTGTAATTTGTCTAGTTCAGAGCTGAAATCTTCAACTGTTTATTTTGTAGTACTTGAAGTAATGTGAAGAACTTGTAAGAGAATTAAGAATTCAAATTATCTCTCAGTATCTACATAAAAGAGTGTAATTGTGTACTTAGACATTTGTTTTTGTATTATTCCTTTAGGTTCAAAGACAAGCATTAAAAATGTAATTTTCCTACAACCTGTTACTCTGACTCCCTACTACAACCTGTTACTCTCACTCCCTAATGTCTAGTTATGTAGGGGCATTTGCCTGACAAACTCCTTTTGTCTACTTCCACATGCAAACTGAAGTGTGCATTGGGGTTTAAACATTAGAATGGCTTTTCCACTTGGATATGGCACCCGGTAGCAGCATGAAATGTTGAGCAAGCACTGGATACTTAATACTTTTCATTTAATGAACTGTTTCTTTATTATTTTGCAAAGCCTGCATAAGACGTTTTCATGGTTTAGAAAGTGCCATGCATCCTACTTCATAGGAAAGGGACCTCATTTAGATTAACCTGTGACTTCAACAGCAGGTGGTAGAAAGAACCAACTGCTTCAATTACTGCTTTTGCGCATGACTTTAATGTGTTACTAAGATTATCAGAGGAACCTGATTACATCCCCTTAGACACTATTGTTGGCACAATGATTAAGCTGTTATTTTTTCCTCTTTTTTTTTTCCTCTTTCTTTCTTAGACTGGAAACCTAAAGAGCTTTTTGGCATGAAGCAAAAGCACTGTGTATAGAGATCAGTAAGATAGTGAGTATCATTGCCCTGTAGCTTATCTCCACATATACAGCTCCCTGGTGGATCCCTATGATAAACATTATTGGAACAATTAGCTGCTGCTGACATAGAATCCAGACACAATGGCACTGGCCAGCAGCACCGAGCCAAATATCATGGAGCCAAAATCCATAAAAAAGCAACACCAAGCTACTCTCCCCATTCAACTGCTGTCATAAAACCCTCCCAGTGCTATGTTTGCATAGCTGGCTTCACCGATATGGCACCGAAACACAAAAGAAGAAGCTGCAGCACTTGTCTTTGTTTAGCTGAAATTACAAGTCATTGAATTAGTATGTCATCTTTATTGCGCTGTCATGCAGCGGAGGTGAGGAAGGCTCTCAGTAATGGATGGAAGAGTTTGATGGCCTAAAAGACAGGTTCACAGATGGTTGTCAATATAAAACAGTTTGCCCTTTTTTAAAAAGGGAAGGAGAAAAAAAGGCTGAATGGAATGGGTCTTTGCTGATCTGAGTAGCTGTGAGTAACAGTATTTATGTAAGGCTGATCTTGGAGGAGTCTAGGGCTAGAAGGTGAACCAAGAGTTTGTCTAAAGATTAGGACTTCGAACTGCATGCTAAGCCATTTAAAAAATTTTAAATATCAGTGAGGCAGAATGACCTGAAAGGTGAAGCAGGAAAGGTCTTGTTCAGAGGAAGCTGTTGCCGACTACCCTTGTGCAGAGGAAGGTACCCTTGTGTGATTCTGCAGCAACGGCAGAATTCTCATCAGCAGAATCAATGGAGATGCAAAACAAACTCAGGAGAAGAAGAAGTGATTTGTATATTTTAAGGAGCTGTCATGGTTTAAGCCCAGGCCGTAAATTAGAACCACGCAGTCTACTTCCCCCCCCACCCCCCAGAGGGATGGGAAGGAGAATTGAAAGAATGTAACTCCCACGGGTTGAGATAAAACAGTCCAGTAACTAAAGTATAACACAAATCACTACTGCTGCCACCAATAATAATAATGATAAGAGAAATAACAAGGGAAGAGAATATGATACCGCTCGCCAGAAAAGAGCCCGACCGAAAAGAGGACGTGCCCTTCCAGGCAGCTCCCAGTTACATCCCCAGGCACGACGTGCTGTGGTATGGAATACCTCTTTGGCTAGTTTGGGTCAGGTGTCCTGTCCCTGCTTCCTCCCGGCTTCTCCTCCTCCCTGGCAGAGCATGAGACTCACAAAGTCCTTGGTCAGTCTAAACATCGGTGTTATCAGCTTTGTTCCCAGGCCAAAAGTCAAAAACACAGTGCTGCAACAGCTACGAAGAAGGAGAAAAACTGACTGCTACTGCTGAACCCAGGACAGTATCCACCCCTTATTCCATACCATTCACGTCATGCTCAGATTCCACATTTTCCATATACCCTCACTCTCATCTCAGTGCACTGTTATCTTAGTGCACGGACCAATTCCTATAAAGCTACTGAGTCCATTCGGTCCATGATGTTGGGCTCCATCTCTTGTAACAGTCTTTCAGGGCAGGAGAAGCTGTGTACAGTGTTGGATTGTTGCCTGCTGATGCTGATCGTTCCTTTACTGTAGAACTCGTCCGGTTCTATCAAAGTTCATTCTCTGTTGGGATGATGGTCGGAGGGAAGTCAGGGCCAGTCGCTGGTGCCCTGCAGACTTCTAGTTGATGGGCTATAGCAGGCAACAGCGTACAATTGAGTTCATTGGCTGTTTTCCCCTAAAATCAAATCCCCTTGAGGTACGCATCGGACTTCCCCATCTTCCTGCATTACCCACCAAGTATATCCAGGTCCCTGAGCAAAAGCAATCCCACGAGTGGGTTTGCCTTTACCTGAAGCAGGAATAACCCAGACTGTCTTCCCCAGCAAATTCTTCATGTGCACCACAGGAACTTTGTCCCCCTCTACAATATGTAAAAGTTCTGACTGTGCTGGGCCAGCCCTGTTGGCAGATCCTCTGGTGTTGACCAACCAGGTGGCCTTTGGTAAGTGTGTATCCCAGTGCTTGAAAGTTCCTCCACCCATTGCTCTCAGTGTAGTTTTTAACAGCCCATTGTACCGTTCGATTTTCCCAGAGGCTGGTGCATGGTAGGGGATGTGATATACCCACTCAATGCCATGCTCTTTGGCCCAAGTGTCTATAAGGTTATTCCGGAAATGAGTTCCATTGTCTGATTCAATTCTTTCTGGGGTGCCATGTCGCCACAAAATCTGGTTCTCAAGGCCCAGGATAGTGTTCCGGGCAGTGGCATGGGGCACAGCGTATGTTTCCAGCCATCCGGTGGTTGCTTCCACCATGGTAAGCACATGGCGCTTGCCGTGGCGGGTTGGTGGGAGTGTGATATAATCAATCTGCCAGGCCTCCCCATATTTGTACTTCAGCCATCGTCCTCCATACCAAAGAGGCTTTAACCGTTTGGCTTGTTTAATTGCAGCACATGTTTCACACTCATGAATAACCTGGGCAATAGTGTCCATTGTTAAGTCCACCCCTCGATCACGGGCCCATCTATGTGTTGCATCTCTGCCCTGATGACCTGAAGTGTCATGGGCCCACCGGGCCAAAAATAATTCACCCTTATGTTGCCAATCTAAATCCATCTGAGCCACTTCAATCTTAGCAGCTTTGTCCACTTGTTGGTTGTTCTGGTGTTCCTCAGTGGCCCGACTCTTGGGTACATGGGCGTCTACATGGCGTACCTTCACCACCAGGTTCTGCACCCGGGCAGCGATATCTTGCCACAGTGCAGCAGCCCAGATGGGTTTACCTCTGCGTTGCCAGTTGCTCTGCTTCCATTGCTGCAACCACCCCCACAGGGCATTTGCCACCATCCATGAGTCAGTATAGAGATAAAGTACTGGCCACTTTTCTCGTTCAGCAATGTCCAGGGCCAGCTGGATGGCTTTCACCTAGGCAAACTGACTCGATTCACCCTCTCCTTCAGCAGTTTCTGCAACTTGTCGTTGAGGACTCCATACGGCTGCCTTCCAACTCCGATGCTTTCCCACAATCCGGCAGGACCCATCAGTAAACAAGGCATACTGCCTTTCACTTTCTGACAGTTTATTATATGGTGGGGCCTTTTCAGCACGCATCACCTCCTCCTCTAGTGACATTAAAGCTCTACCGACTGAGCTAGCCAGGCACTGTGATATTCTGTTGCCTTCTTTGTTTGAACAGAAGGAAGAAAAAGATATTGTTGAACAAAGTTTGTTATTAGGGTCTAACATGGTTGCTAAACTGTGAATAAACTCTCCCTTTTCACCTGAAACACAAGAACACCGTTTACCCAGTGCATACTTTCTGTTAGTTTTCTCAAACTGATGTTACAATCATACCTTAAAGAGTGTTTTAGGATTAAACATGACCCAAATTTCTGAAAGCCCTTTACTTTTTAAAATTATCCTTGGCAATCTGGTTTTGTACAAACACACCATTCACTTTAGCTAGATCAGTCTTTTCAAGAAGCAGGAAGGAAAGGCTATTCAAGCTCTTGCTGAAGTTGTCCAGCATCTCCATTGCAAGGTTGACAGTCCTTTGAATTAAAATCTCTTTTACTGTCTGCTTCTACCCTTCCTACCACCAGTAGTTTCCTTGCCACCTCTTAGCACTATAGGTAGTCTGAGAGCTGCGAAACAATACCTCCCTAGTCAGGATTGTTTGAATGGTTTGTTTAAAATGTTCAGAGGGAAGGTACCACAGGCAGGAGCCACCCAAGGCAAGGGATGCCGCCCAGATGAGTTCAGGCTTGGATGTAAAAGAATGTGCAACAGATCACTCGTCCAGCTTCCCCCTAGACCATATTTTTCTATTTTCTATTTATATAATTTCTCTTGTATTCATCAGAATAAAGGAGAAAACCAATTGCATGCTATTTTCATACTCCCAAAAGTAACAACGATGTCGTTAATTTCAAATTGCTGTATTTCAAATTGCTGCATTTCCATAGCCTTTTCCTCACCCTGCTTATCCAGGGCTTTGTTTCCAGGAGCAGGCTGGAATGCTTTTAAAGCAAACACTCCTCTGAGCTTTTGTTTCTTCCTTCCTTCTTGGGACAACTAAAGGCCAACAAGGCCTGTCCTCAGGGCTCCCCCTATAAAGGTCAGCAGATATAATAGCTATGGAGGTGGATCACATGAGGCAGGTCTAGCATTTTTAAGGCATTTGAGATACAGAATCATGACATGACAGGAAAAAGTATTTTTATAATATCTACATTAAGTGGGATCTGACACTTCTCAGGAGAAAATATTTTCAGTTTCATGTTCCCTGAAATAAATCTTTATCTCCTGGAAGGAAAAATGGGTAATTCGGAAGCCATCTTGATGCCTCATGAAATTTGTGAATACTGTGTTGTATACAATAATGCAACAAGTCCAAAATTAGTGCCTGCATAGGGTCTTAGGAATGTCTTTTTAATTTCAGCCAACCACCAGGGTTTAATTATTTGGTTTTGCATGTTTTAGTTACTTTTTTTTTAAAATAGATAGTGTGCAAAACATATCAAGACATTTGCATGAACATACTTGAAATGCTATCACAAATCACCTAATACTTTTTTTTTCTCTGACTGTCTGACTGAGCAAAACCTAAAATAAGAGATGAAAGAAATGTGGAGGGAGACTCTCATTTTTAATTCTCTATTTGTGTTTTTCCTTATTATGCTGTTTAATGTATCTATCAAAAAATACTCTGTGTTGTACAATTCAGAATTAAGACACATGAATGTCATCTATAAAAATTCCTCTGAGATACAGTTTTCTGTTTCAATTGAGGAATCCATCCAATATCAATGACCTTTCCATTTAGGGAATACTTAATGTGGTTAACTAGATATGATATACTTTGGGAATGCTTTTTATTGCATACATTTGAATTAAGAGATACACCTTGTAGGAGAAAATGATGAAACAGCACTCTATTGAGGGTTAAAGATAAATGATGGCCTTTAAGACATTTGTTTTGGTTAAACACAAAGAGGCATTGTCATATTCAGGCCCACAGTGTTATTAAGGCATAAGAGATGAACACGGAATTCAGACTCCCTTAAATCAATGGGAATTTCGCCTGCTAATGCTGCAGCTGAATTTGAATCATTATGGTTAAATGGGCTCTTTTTTTAATCATAAAATGCTTTGAGTCATAACAATATGTATTAATCCTTCTCATTAATTCTTAGAGGCTTGTTTACTGGACCACTTTAGATAACGTAGCTCTTCTGGAAACAAAGAAAAGCTGGGTATACTTTGAGAATAGATTTTAAAGCTACTCAGGTCTTGTGTTTGTTTTATTTGTTATTATAAACAATGAAAAGGTATATTCCAGCTGTATCATGGAAGTTTTGGAGTTTTCTGAATTTTATATTTGTTAGATTCTTTTTGCTGTTTGTTTTCATTTGCTCATAGATTTGTGGGAGTATTTGGATTATCACCTGTGGGACAGATGAAGTAAACAAATAGTTTTTCAGCGTGTCTCCTTTCTCATCAGTCAATTTCAGTGTAATTTGGTCTATTTTGATAACTAGTCATATCAACAAACAGAAATACCTGAAGTTGTAAATAAGACAAATCTCTTTGCATACCATTAACTGACTTACTGCAGTAGCTTTTTGTTTGCATTATTTCTTGCCTCTCCTCCAATTTTGACATCTTTTTCTTACAGGATTAATGTTATATTTCCTTTGTAGTTTTACTTCTTCCTTTGGGTATGCTTTACTTCTCTCGCAACCTTTGCCCTAGACTTTGCTACCTGCCTTGCCAGGGAGCAGCCTACAGCTGTGACAGACTGTCACTGATCTATGTAAAGCCATAATTGATTCCTCCTTTTAAGATAAGAACCAAATATGTGGATTGTCATGAGATACTGATTAAAATCCTGAAAAATTACTGAATCCAGAAGTGACTGGCTGTTGGTGACTCAGTTTGCTACTAAGAAATGCCTCCTTCTGAGTAATATTTTTGTTCAAAATTATACTGGCATCATACTGCTATCAGAACCAAACTCCTCTTTGAGCTTGTCGTAGTTTAAGCCCAGCCGGTAACTCAGGACCACACAGATGCTTGCTTTCTCCCCCCTCTTCTTCCTTCCCCCGCTCCCAGAGGGGTGGGGAGGAGAATTGAAAGAATGTAACTCCCATGGGTTGAGATAAGAGCAGTCCAGTAACTAAGGTATAACACAAATCACTACTGCTACCACCAATAATAATAATGATAAGGGAAATAACAAGGGAAGAGAATACAACACCACCCTTCAAAAACCAGCCCGAGCGAGCAGTGACTCAGCCCTTCCAGGTAACTCCCAGTTACATCCCAGGCGTGACATTCTGTGGTATGGAATACCTCTTTGGCTAGTTTGGGTCAGGTGTCCTGTCCCTGCTTCCTCCTGGCTTCTCCACTTTCCTGGCAGAGCATGAGACTCACAAAGTCCTTGGTCAGACTAAACATTACTGAGCAGCAACTAAAATCATCGGTGTTATCAGCGCTGTTCCCAGGCTGAAAGTCAAAAACACAGCACTGCACCAGCTACTAAGAAGGAGAAAAATGGCTGCTACTGCTGAACCCAGGACAACCCTTTACCTTAATAAAACCTGTTGCATTTTGAACATTATTGGTTAAGTTCATTACCTGCCCCTAGGAAATAATGGAACAGACTGAACAGAGACTTTGCTTCGGTAGTGATGTTTGGTGATTTTTTCAAGTAACTAAATAAAATACACATAAAAATATGTTGTAGTTACTTAAATATGCCTATATCATTTGATAAAATAATACAGAACCTGATGTTTTCTGAGCTTTGCTCATGTAATACCATTAAGATTCACCTGCTAGATCTTCTGTTGTTTAGATCAGCCATACTATGATTAGCCAGCTGCTTTCAGTATCCTTTGCTGCTTTATTCTGGCTTTTGCTGGATTTTATTCTTAGTGCTGGAACTATTCCTAAGCAAACTTCCAAAATTATTTGTCTATTGGAATGCACTGTGAAATTTACTGGGTTTTTTTTCTCTCTGAAATCATCTAAACCCCATTTCTGCAGGTTAGCAGATTTTACTTATTAAACTGACCTTGAATTTTATGTAAAGGGTTTAGTTTTGATTCAATAAGTTCTGACATTACATGTGTTTTAGTGGCATTTAATGCTTAAATTTTACTGCTGTTTCCTAGTCGTCATTCATCTGGAATGTTTCCAGTACTTGCCATGCAGAGCACTGTTCATTCCCGTCTGGCTGCTTCTACCTGAAGGTGGCTGTGCACTAAGGACTGATTCTGGGAGCACAGGCACTTCTGCACTGTATTTTTGAACAGGAGCCAGGCATTTACTTGCTAAATTCTGAACTTGAAGTTGGCAGTATAGGGTTTTTATAGCGATGATGACTTGATCCAACAAATTAGCTGTCTGATATATACCAGACTTAAAATATTTAGGTTTAATGCAGTATGCTTGGATTTCAGCCTAAACTTTGTGCCCATTTCCAGAATTAGGATCTGCCCTCAAGATTTATCACCCACTACAGCTATGTTAAGCTTCCATCACTAAGTTTATTTGAAAAAACACCCAAATTTTTGATCAACTCAACATAGTTTCTGCCCATATAATAATGCTCACAGTCTATATGGACTTCTTTCTGGCTTTATTTACCTTTTCCTGTGTCTTTAAGAAAATGATAGCAGAGCAAAGCTTATGCTAAATCAGTCTGTATCTTGTAGTATGTGAGCGAATGACATAGATGTCCAAGGATGTGATAGGGATCAGCTCACACACTTTTCAGCTGAGCATATGTGTAAAAACAAAAACAAACCTTACTTTTTTTCTTAGAAAGCACCACGTATTTCAGGCAGTTAGGCAGTAACAGATGTTGGAGACTCAGTAGGAAGCTAGATGTATGCTGGGATGTCACTCAACTCCCCTTAACAAGCTGCTGTGTTGGAGAACCAGTCTCCATATAGGCTCTGCTTAGTGTCTCAGAAATAAGATGACACAAAAATAACCAGCTTCCCATGAATACCAAGTCTCTTTTAAAGAATACACTACTCAGGGACTGTGAGGGGAGGAGGGGTGCATGTGTGGAGAGACTGTATATATAACTTTGCCTGTAAAGGTATCGCATGAGGGAAAAACTGCCTTTGTTGTAATTTAAGTAATTTTAATTTTGGATAGTGGTAGTATTACATTTGTCATAGAAGTATTTCATTGAGAATTGTTATGAAATATGATCCCTCCGCATTTCTGATTGACATATCTTCAGGTAACATGCTGTGCCATGTCAATAAAAATCTAGCTAGCATTAAATAACTGCATTTGAAGATGGATATTCTTCATATTTGAGAAGCTGGTACAAGCATATTAATTCATTGTAAGACCTGAGAAAGACATACTACTTAGTTTTGATGAGAGAGTAAAGCAGCAATTACAACAAAGTACCATACCAATTACAGAAACTGCAAATATAATGTTAAACTGAGCTGCATGACACGGTATAAGCCAGGCTGAAGAAAGAAGGCTGCATATGGCATGAACAGATCTTATTGTCAATATAAAGATGTTTTCATGCCTGGTATGGTAATGAGTAAGGTCATACTTGGGCACATCAAAGTAGCCTGAAGAGTAAAATTGACAGGTATCTATCCAGCTTCAAGGGATCAGGCACAGTGACACTTGGGGACTCGAAGGCATCTGAGTACTGAGGGTCATACAAGGACTTTGACAGTCTGAGAGAGAGGCAGGACTCTGGAAATCCAAACATCATATTTTCCAGTTTTCTTTCAGTGACTTCAATTGTTTGGACCTATCTCTGCCACTAGGGAGTCTGGGATAGGTGTTTTTGAACAGTTGAGCTTTGATTTTGCTGTGGTATTTACTTGTTTTTCAAATAAATATTGATTTATTGAAGGCCCTTTTGGATTTTAAGGCTGTTTGGAGGAATATTTACTACAGTCTGGTCCTCGGGACAAGAGAAACAAACTTCTTACCTTAGGCAAAAGGCGGAAGAGAGGCCTGATGGTACCTGACCTGGGACACTTTGTCACAGGTGCTGAAGGTGTCACCCAAAGGTTGACTGAAGTCAATGACATGCAAGAGGATGTCTGGGTGACTACAAGGTTGACAAGAGATGTGGCTATCAGTCACAGATCTCTTCCCTTGGTAATCACAAAGGTATCAGCAGTCCTGGCATGGGATGATGGTGAAAGTTACTAAGAGTTCATTGAGATGAGAGAGCGCTTTTCTCAGCAAACCTCTATAATCCCCGATGTAGCAGGATAACTTGCAGAACCCAAAGGCTTTTGTCTTTTTTTTTTTTTTTTCTCGCAGTTGCCAATATTTTAAAACACATTTCCCAAAGTAATAGGGAGTGGGTGTTGGAGAGTTGTATTTGCTTTATAGTCAGCTTTACATATAACAAATGAGCATTCCATTTCTCCTGGGAAATAAGTAAATTGTATTGAAATTGAAACAGTGGCAGAAAAGGAGTAAGTGGTTTGACTTGAACCACAGAGGGAGATTACAAGAGAACAGAGATTAAAATGCAGAAACCCTTACATCATGCTAGAGCTTTGTGAGCTGCACCTCCCTCTCTCACTGCATGGAATTGCTGCTTCTTTCTTCTGAGGTGAACCAAGCTGCTGCTGGAAAAATGGACCCTGTAAGCAAATCACAAAACATCACAGTACCATATTTTTGGATCTAGGAGATAGGGGTTTTTTTCTTGTTGTTTTGGTCTGTGGTTTTGTTGTTTGGTATTTTTTTTAATGTTTTTATTATTTATCTTTATAGTTAAATATTCTTTAATTAAATAGAAAATTTTCTCAGAACTATGTCTGAGACTCTAAATTCCTATGCCAAGTTAATATTTTTCTACTTGTCATATACAAAAAAATCCTCATCCATTGTCTTTTTACCCACTACTATCTCCAGATTAATTGTAGATGATACACTGGCTGAGTAATAAACTGATATGGAATGAATTGGTCAAACAATTATTGTGCACTTATTCAGAAAATGTGTGTTCTGATTTATTATTGATTGATATCCAGTGAATTCTCTCTCACTAGCTAATATTTTATTGTGCTCTATCAAGCTGTAGCATGTTCCATACAATCATATTGATTAAAAAATGAGACGGATGTCAAAAGATTCCTGAAGAAAATATTCCCATTACATCTGACTAGGGGATTTAGCTAAATTATAGATGGCAGTTTTTATGGCTTTCAGAAGATAACTATGTGTTTATTAAACATTGATATTTTGGAAAACTGTAACTGAAACACTTCATATTTTATGAGCAGCTTTGTCTATATATAAAAAAAAACATGGGAAAATTATTTAATGTAATTAAATTACATTAATGTAAATGTTAAATGTAAAGATTTTTCTTTTTTGGGACAGTAATATATATTGGGTGCTATGAAAGAAAAACTTGAACCAAAACTTTTTAAAAGGGGAATTAACTCTCTTAAGTTTTTAAATATTTTTTTTTAACTGCAACTTTTTTCCAATTTTTTGATATTTAGCAAACTCACTGGATAATTTATGAATTCAGTAAATGAGACTGTTTTAATCTAGAATTTTAAAATAAAAATATGTTTTTAAAAAGTTGACTAAATGTGACTACCTTTGTGCATAAGCTGTATGAACAGACTTGTAGAGTGTTAGGCTCTCTGTAATGCTATTTTCATTACAGATATAAGTGCTCAACATGATTCTCAAAAAGGCATTACTTTAAAATATAATGATATTGTGTGATAATGAGCTCTACAGGTGCAAATTGCACTACAAAAAGTAGATGTATTTGAAGAATCATCATGTTAATTTTTTGCTTTTCAGAGACATTGAATGTCCCATTCATTGTTTACTCTGAACAAGTGTAAATAAAGTTCCTTATTTACCTTTCCTACAACATTCAGAATTTTCTGCCAGTTTAATCTGTTCCCATGCACTAAGAGTCAGTTTTTTGCATGTCTTTTCACACAGTCTTTACATCCCTTTTCCACAGTAAAACACTGAATACCTTCTCCTCTGCCCCCGGTCCCTTCACTGCAAGGTTCTTTGCCCAGGAACAGTTGGAACTAAAAACAATACTCTCCTTGAGTATGTAAACTGATTTATGAAATGAGGTAGGAATGAAAACCAGCAATGAAATGGTATAAAACACCCACAAAATTATTATTACTATTATTTTACCATTTTCACTGTCTTTGCACTTACACATGCATTTGCCTCGAGCTTTTTAGATAATGTCTCAGGCTTTATCTTAAGTGCTTATGGCTAATTTAGAAGGTGGGAAAGTACACATTTTCATCCATGATCCTTGAGATATTCAGAAAAATATCCTGAATGAGTACATCATTGGAGTGATAGGTAACACGAGCCAGTGGTTAAGCCAACAATCCCTGGTAAGTAAATAAGCCTAACTACTCAGTGATGTAAAAAAAAATGGAAAAAACTGTGTCAGTTGAGTAACTTATTCAGCAGCCTCGAGGACAGGGAAAGGGTCTGACTCCCAGTTGTGTCCTGTGTTGGACTGGAAAACCATACACCTTCTTGTGGTTCTGGCTGGTTAGAAGTGGACCTTGACGACCAGCTCAGAGGATTCTCTTGCCGCTCACCATGCATGCTGAATGATGCCATTCACTTTCTACCATCTCCTCACACCTTTGGTGCAAAAAAACCTTGTTGGTCAGCATGGCACTTGAATTTGACAGTCTCATTGCCAAAGATTCACCCATATTGTTAATATAGTATTTGACTGCACTATTTATTTATTTGACTCTACAGTTTATTTTTAGAAAGCCAAGTGAAAGTTGCAACCACAGAAGTGCTTGTGCTTGATTTCTTTTCTTTCTTTCTTTCTTTTTTTTTTTTTTTTTTAATAACAAAATGAAAACTGGCATGTAGAAATCACCTAATTCAGAAGGACTGAATTAATATTCTAGTAACACTTAAGTAATTTTAACACTTCTCCAAAACTGTTTTGTGAGGGGTGGGTTTTTTTTTTTGGGTGGGAAAAGCATGATAGAGAGAAACTCTTTTGTAAAAAACTACACATAAGAAACATATAGAGGCTTTCACACCTTGCAAAGACAAATTAGAATCCTGTTGGTGTCCGGAATGAAGACGAGCTGCTCTTTTTCTCCCATGTTAAAGCAGGGGATAATTTCCTCACTTGCAAGGGACAAAGGTATGAATAGCTGTACAGTCATCTTCTTCCACCCCTGGTTTTATTCTCAATCTTAACTTTAAAGACAGAGGCTGGTTTATTCTGTAGAAATAAGTGGGAATGTTAGAAAAGGCTAAATATCGTCATAAACCAAAACATTATGATGCCAGAAACCCTTAGGAGCAACACTAATGCTTTTAAATTAAGGTTTTATTTGTCTCTGAGCTGCAAAAGGAAGTCACTAATGAGATGTCATTTGCATTCTAACACCTGTTAAATGGCACTTTTCTCTTTCCCCAAAGAGAGAGATATTTATGAATGTTTGAGGTTTTCTGAGTGTATCTACAAAAATTATATTTGCATAAACAATGCTGTATATTTTTCCTGTATATATTTTAGTTACACCAGAACAACATAGGGAAATATCAGGAGCTTTTTTGGTTTTATTAGATTTATTTGTCATTGTTATATAAATCTAACATGGAATGTCCAACTTACAAAGAAATTTCATTAATCAGGATTTAACACAATTGTGTATTTAGGATGTGATTTGCAGCAGTTGCACTGCAAGAACTGTATGTAATTATACCTCCACTTAAATGAAAATTAAAAGCTTGTGTTGTAGCAGGGTATAAATGTTGAATGTATTCCTTTACAGAATAAGCCCTCCAAAGCAGAACACCTGAAAATTCAAGTTTCAGTTGGTTCTGTTGGGGAACTGCTGCATGCTGTGACTTTTAAGATTGGGACTTGCATTAAGATTGGCCACAGGGAAAGATGGGAAATTATTGGAAAGCAAATGATCTATAACAATACAAGTTGATATGCTTCTGTTAGATAAGCATAATGTAAGTTTCTTTCAATCATTTCTAAAGCAGTTTGGTGTATAAATTAACTCATTCAGTTAACATAAAAAGGCAGAATCCACAGAGGCTTGTGCTGGAAATAAGTTCTGCAGAGGAATTTGAAGAAGGAATTAAATTAGTACTAGAACTAGAATTAAGTATGAGAATATTATGGAGCCAGTTTACCAAGCACTATGAACAACTTCAGCAGGTGCCTCTGTAGACTGTGTCTCTTGCCCATTAAGTATGGGATTCACTTGGTGGGCTTTGTTTTCCAGCTTCCCAGTGCCTGCAGCTGGCACATCTGCTGCTTGGTTTCCAGATGTGGCTCCTCACACACTGCTGCATGGCACATCTGAAATATTTTGCAGGGGAAAGGAGGGGTGTGATGGCTCTCAGCACACCCTCGACATGCTAGCTTCTCATTTGCCCCAGTACCATTTCATCAATTTAGTTTCCCTGTCCAGCTCAGAGGCAGTACAAGCCCAGTACATGACAGAAGGGTGACAGAAGAGAGTAACACAGCTGAAGTGGCTGGTGCTTTCATAAACTGAGACATCTCAGCTTGGTGGGGTGTGGTGCTATTCTGGAAGCTGATGCCAGAGCCAACAGGAGAGGTGGAAATAACATTTAGGTCTTGTTAATCTCAATTAGGTGCTTTACCCATGACATATAAAAGCAGGAGATGGCAATGATTGCTGTCATGAACAATCAGAATAGAGGACTATTTGATTCAGCACAGTTCTGGGGACAGGTTAGGGCAGGAGCTACCAGTGGAAGTGAGCTCAAATGTGCAAATTATGTGTTGTGGAAAAATTAAGCTCTTGGTTTTCTAAAGCAGCTCCTGAAATTGCAGGACTCCAGGCATTTTAAACTCCTTTTCAATTGCACAGCACTGAGATTTTAAATGTTGATGGTTCTTCAATGCTGTAAGCATTATTCTTGTCAGTAGGTCCTAAGCAGTGGTTTGGGTTTTTCAAAAAGGTTTTAGTATCCATATGTCTATCACAGATGTTCCTTGGGATTCGACTTTGCTTGAGAAAGACCTATATAAGCTGACAGTGTCTCTTTCAACATGCTAGATGTGTGACAAAAGAAAGCAGTGTTTGTAAGTTAGAGTCAAAGTAATGACAAGTCTTTGAACGAAGGTAAGAACAAGTCCTTGTGGGCTAAGACTACTTAAGCTGCCTTTTGGATTTAACCTGAATGAATCAGATTTTTTTTGAAAAGGAGAATGACTGAGCCCTGTTTGAAAGCCAAGGAACACCAGCTTTACAGACCAATTGTTCTGTAATTTCAGGAAGGGAAAAAATATTTTGCAGATATTTTGGATCTTTCTAATAAATAATCTAAAGTTTTAGCTCATAACCATCTTCTGTCCCATATTTCCCAGTTCTAACATTATTTCCTCCTCCCTCTCAAACTACAGCACATTTTCTGTAATTCATGTTAGTCTTGAATGTTCTGCTCAGAGAGCAGAGATATAGTTTTATTTTAAATTTACAGCAACTTTTAATTCTCTTGTATGTTAGAGGGATTGGTTTCCTCTGGCTCACCTTATGTCTAGAAATATCATTTAGAAAAGTTTGCAGTCTAGAGAACATGAGCTTAATCAGACTGCTTTGTAATTACTCACTGGCTTTATTCACGCTGGATGATGTATACCTTGCATGTTGCTAAAAGAAATAAGTATATTCATTTCCTATCCAGTTCCCACCTTGCATTATAAAAGCCAAATATCTATTCTGCAAATAGAGATGAATCAGCAATCCATATAATATCTATTCATCATACATATTTCACAAGGAGGATATTGTGGTGGCTGGGAAGTTCTTACAAAAATAATATGGAAATCCGGAACTTGATGTGAAGTGTCAGAGAGCTTCTTACTATTATTTACCTTATCAGCTTTTGCTTTCTGAAATCAATGGAAGGGCATCAAGTTCAGCTAATCCATATTTCTGAGTATGAAATTGAATTTATAGTCTGTAGTATGTTGACTATCGCTCGCATTTAAGGCATAATTGATTTTTATTGAAAAGCCAGCAGGCACATCAAAAATTTCCACAAACCACAAGGATGTTAAATTTTACCCTGTTTAGATAATAATGTTGCTTTATTTATCCCTTAAAATGAAGTTTTTATATTTATATCAGCAAATGCTGTGGAAGTGTGACTGATGCCTTCTGAAAACATCAGTCCATAGTTCTATTAAACTCCAGAGAACAGAAATAAGCAACTTTTCTGTTCCTAAGGTAAATGCCTATGGTTGGTTTGTTTTAAAAATGAACAGAGAACTAAATCTGCACAAAATAAACCATTTTATCTCATGTAGCAAAGTTGTTTTTCTTCATTCCAATAAATAGCTTGTGAAATTACTTTTTCTGTTACTCTCCTCCATATTGAACACTGTTTATTTCTTTCTTGTTCTTTTAAACATGGAGGGTACTTTTGTATCTGCTTTTAATTGGCCAGAGACAGCAGACTACTAATCCATATTAAAAGTTTTAGGCATTCAAGGCACTGCCTCCATTTCTTTCAGGTACAAAGGTGATCTTAATCATAGCCCAGATGTTAGTATCCACATATGCTTTATGACAGGTTTCTTTTCAATCAATTAAGCAATTCAGCAGATTTCACTTCCGTTCCCTTGCTTAGCCTATCAATTTCAATTTGTGCACATCCCTCCATGTTGTCTACTGTATCACCCCAGTGCATATGTGGTTTTGATAAGAATTCTTTGAAGAAAGAAAACTCAGGGTTGCCCTGTGCAGGCAATACACTATGGTAAATAACATAACTGGGAATTTAGAAAAACCAGACCACGAGATATATATATGTGACTCACAGGCATCCAAAACAATTTATCGAATGCACAGAAATACAAATCTTAAGGAGATTATACATCAGTTTCTTAGTGTAAAAGTATCAAGAAGAAATGATCTGTCTTTTGCAAAGGCAGGTATTTTCAAATACATGTGCAACAGGTGTAGGCACAAATCCAAGTAATAAATAACAAGATTTGTTCCTGCTCCTTTCTACTATCACTTTCAAACTTCACCACAAACCATCTACAGATATTTGTACTTGCTTTTATTTTTCTTCTTGATGTACATAACATTTTGCACATATTTACATCTTCTCTATTATGGGACTCAATGAAAGCATATGTTTTCTTTCTGAAATATGGCAGGTTGTAGTAAAAAATTGCTTGTAACTAAAATAACTATGTCACATCAGTAATACAGAAAGGCAGGATCTTCTCAACCGGTAACTGAGTTATCAGTTCTCCACAGGCATTAGGTCTTCTCAAATAGTTATTCAATAGTTTAATATAGCATAATCCCAGTGAAAAAATCATTCTGGTATAGCTACATTGCAACTTATTTATTCACTTGGATGAAATGAGAACAACACTTTGGTGGGCTGCAAAATAATCCTCGCATTATTTCCAGTTACTGTGAACCCAGAGAAAAACAGACATGCAGTATAATTATATTTCTTAGCACTGGAAGAGCCACCTGAGGCACAAAAAGCCCCACCGCAAAGTGCACAGCAATGGAAGTGTGCCCACACAATTTGCTGCAGAGCGATCCAGTGCTCAGCAGTGGGAATGTGAACCTGTCTCTACCACTTGGCCATCCCTTGCGTCATTTATTTAGCAGAGTTAGAATGCAGGCTGAGAGCTTTTGTACCTGCCCTGGTAACTGAAAGCATTATTTATTTCCTTACTGTGTACTTTTCTATTCATTCTTACATGTGAACACTGATAGCACACTATTGTTTCAGCATTGTTCACCTGCAGTGTGACCACACCACTCATTATTTCTTCTATAATATTTTTTTAAGAGCGCTGTTCAGGGACAAAGATACAGTGTCAACAGATGTCATACACAGAATGGAAACACTGACTGCCTAAAATTGAAAGCAGCCAAAAAGGAGGTAAAGGGACAGGAGGGAACCAGACAGGAGCTCAAAGGAAAAAAATGAAACTGGAAGTTTTAGCACTTTTGCACAAGATGCTTAAGTGTGCTTTCCAGGATACTTTCTAAGGATCCCTTATAGTGAACAGTTGAGTAAAAATGTTAAAGGAATGTAGGCTATTGTAGCTAAACTTTTGTTCATTAGTCTGGATTAATTTTATCTAATTTTAAAATTCCAAATTACTTTTTGTTTTTGATTTTGGTTTGGATTTTTTTTTTTCCCAAGGAGAAGTGGTTCTTTTTAAAGACATTGACCATGTCTCATAATTAGCATTCATTATTCCATCCTTTTTTGTGCTCAGCTCTCCCAAAAAAGAGACAATTTTGTGTAGGTGCCTAAATGCTTAAGCAAATTTGTATTTATTTGATTAAGGAAAGACAAAACCTTTATGATCACTACCAACTTTGAATAAGCTTTAGAAGTCTGGTAGTTTAGGTCTGTCATGTTAAAAAGAAACAGTAAATGCAGTTTACCACATATGTAGCAGCAGGCCTCTGAGGGATGAAAGATAGGTTTGTCTGTCTGTCTCAAATGATACATTCTCTATGTCTGAGTCTGATCTTTCAAGTTCACATACATATTTAGGAAAAGTATGTAAATTTGCATGAGTATTCTCCAGAGTATTGTATGGACAAATCTTGCCTATTAATGGACTCATAATGTCTATTCTCATATGAAAGATATAAAGGGTATTGTTCACAAGAACTGAAATGGGAACAATTCCATTACAAATACATGCAATACACTGAAACTAAGCAGGGACTGCATTCATGTATGAATACAATGTAAATGTGACAATTTTGTATAAAAGAGAGATTTTATTTGCATTCATATTCACTGAAAATTACTTACGCAGTGAATTCAGGCCCATAATTAGAGAATTTTTTCTGGTTTTAAAGAATTTTTTGGTTTTGAAGAATTAGAAGGCTGTTGATTACAAAATATAGTGACATAGGTGGAGATGAGGGTTTATTAGTGTGTGGGAGAAAGGCAGATATTGGAGAGTTGGTACAGAAACAAATGAACTTTTTCTCCTTCATGTCATTCTTTTATTTATAATCTTCACTTTAGAATTCCTAATCACTAAAGGGGTCATTCTTAAATGCTACTCTTCTCTCCTCAGTTGATTTTCCCACTACATACAAAATCATCAATATATCATCAATACAAAAATAATGCCTTGGTTATATTACTTTCTGATTTGGAACACATAGGGTTTGGTGTGGATAATTCGGTGCATTTATCAGTTAGACTAATTCAGTGTCAGATTTTAATTTATCATGAAGGGGAGGCTGAACTGAAATATTAAATGAGGTTTCTGAAAACATGATAATTAGAAATTTTGGGTTTATTTTCATTTATTCCTATTGCTTCTTTACTAGTGTCACTCAAAATCAAAAAAACAAAGCAAACAAAACTTTTAATTTTTAGTGGTAAAATGTTAGAGATTGACCAGATCTTTTTACATCAATTTAGTTACACTGTTCGCACACGGACATACAAGCAGTCATAGAGACATAGATTTTTTATTTTCCCCAAACAACAGGAGGTACTAACTTCATATAGGTTTACAGTTATAAAGGAGGTTCTTTCTGTAATAAATAACTTCTGAAGACTGTATCAGACATCATTTTCCCCAGACCTGTTTCAGTAATACCTACAGTTTGATCTTTAGAGAAATAGCTGAGTATTCATACAGAGACCTTAGCAATGTTTTCCTGAGTGTTCTTAACAGAGAAAAATATGCAAGTCTCAAAAACTGCTAACTACATTGCTACAAGTAAAAGACAAATCTAGATTTACTACTTCAGTAATAAATTACTAGATTCATTAATTTCCCACATGAAGACCAGTCTTATCTTCATAGCATGTTTTGGGGTAATGTTCACAAAGTTCTGACCCTTGTAAGAGATTTCCATTAATAAGATGAGATTTGGGCTCTTACTGCAGTCTGTTTCTGAATTCATAACTTCATACTAAAGCTTCCCTTTTCTGTTTCAGTTTCATACTGTGTTATTTCAAAATATTTGCCAAAAAAATGTTATTCTTGAATTGAGGGAAAAACAAAACACTTCAAAATCCTTCAGAATTGAGCTGGTAAATAAGATTTTGCTTTTCCTAAATTTCTGTGTGTAAGGCTACATTGCATATTAGGTAGCATCAAATTCATCACTTCGATAAAATACTTTTATACCCCTCTAAAGATACTAGGATGCCTTAAAAATTCTTGACTAGCACAGAGTTAGATAGGAACTCATGTACTGCGGCAGAGGGAAATGACCATCTATGTAGCCTCAATATTCTTCAGTGGGAGTTAAACAAGACTTATACCTACATTGATTTTTCATGCTTAAAATAAAATTCCAAGCATAAAAATGAAAGGCTTTTTTTGCCCTCTACGGTAGTTTCATTTTCTCATATATCTTTAACCAATATTATCTCTGCTTCAGACTGTACCAAAAGTTTATTTTCTGCCTCTTTTATTCTAGGTTGGAAAAGAGGATCTTTCTCTGGGACTGACAGAGGAAGATGTATGATAATATAGAATGGAAACACCACCTGTAAGAGACAGAGGCTAAGTTACATGCAATTTACATTGTTTAGAGATTGTATCATGTTGATCTATACTTTGCCACCCACGACCTGTCTAGAGGCAAGATGCCTTTTATCAGGTTACAGCCTCATAGATTTACCTCTTCATAGGAACAGAAGAGACCTATGCAAACAACAGAATATGCAAAACCAGTTTTCAAAATAGAAATAGTTCCTACCAGATCAGACACCAATATATCCTCTAAATTGCACCTCTTGGTTCACTGGGAAAACAAAATAATATAACAAATTTATGATGTTAACAGCAACAATAAAATTTGAATGCTGGGTGACATTTCTATTCTTTAACCCATTGTAACTACTTTGCTTAAGACTTAAGTAAGATTGTGAAAGGCCAATAATAAAAAGGTCCTTCAATAAATGGAAACAAATGAGCCTTTTCCTACCACAGATTTACCTAAAATCAGTCCTTCTTGTGAAGCTAATCCCCTGACAGATAGCACTGTGAATTTCCCCCCCTCCCCTTCCTACACGCTCACAGATGGTTTGCAACAGAAAGATGACAAATGAGTTGTGTTTGGCTGGATTAATGGGTATTATCATGTTAATGGATGTTTATGGTGCAGTTTGGGAAGTTCATGTGGTTTTCAAAAAGTGTTGGTGTTCTGGGTAGCTGAAGCCTGTGTCTGTGTGTGTGTGTATGCATTATTAGTCTGCTTTTTATGCATACTGTACATTTTTGGTCTCCTTAATAGGTCACAGCTAAACTGGATGTGGAAGTGTGGGCCTTATGCTCAGATCTTTCATCATGTCATCAGGCATGACATGTAAAATACAAGTGTCTGAGACTTGTCTTTCCACAGTCTCTGTGAATGCAGGTACCTCATAATCCCAGTTCTACTTTGTTGCAATCACTTTTAAAATCTGACATATTGATCAGGAGTTTAGCCTGAGTAACTACTGCACATATATCAACTCTGGTTGGAGGTGTCAGGTCAAATTTGTTGGCAATGTGATCTTACAGCCAACCAGGATAATTCCTACCACTCACATGAACTGATGCTCTTGGTCAGTCTCATTTGGCAAGGACAGTGTATATTGCACCAATGGGATATGCAAAATTTGAGCCAAGTGGGGCAGACCCCCAGAAAAATGTCTCACCAAAGACCTCAAAGTGGAAAAATCTGCTGCTTCAAGGATCAGGAGGTGTCAAAAATCTGAAATCATACAGAAATAGATAAGCTTTTGACTTGGATTTTAAAAGTCGGGTTTCTGTGGTTTTGGGTTTTTGTGTTGGTGGTTTGTTTTTGTTGTTGTTGTTGTTTGTTTGTTTTTTTTTCTGTTGTTTTTTTTCTGTTGAAAGATTCTTATTTTTTGAGAGAGATCAATTTTTACATATTCTTGTTTGCTCTCTTTTTTTCTGCCCACAAGACTTGTTTTCTTCTTACTTTTAGTATTGTTTTCATAGTCTTTAACTCAAGCTGATAAGATTCTTTCATACTAGCTATATATATAAAGGAATACATACGTCAGACACTTATGTGTAGACTTCTGCTTAAAATCCTAAATGCTTATTTGAATGCTAAAATACATTATTTGCATGGAGTATTGAGAGAGTTCTTCCCATAAATGTACAGTTGTGTAGACACTCAGTTTTCCTTTAGGAAGAGCAGGTATTTAAAATCTGGAATTGACATGGAATATCCTAAAAGAAATAATAGGATCTCCATCAATTAATAAATTTATTGACTCAGTATTAAAAACAATGAGGCTCTGAGGTGTAATAAGAATATAGGCAACATTCAGTTTCACCTAATTTATAAGATTTCTGACTTTTTTTCCTAAAATTTGGGACATCAGATTTTCCTTTCAGGATAGCATAGTTTTGAGATTAAGACAGTGAATTTGATCTTCTGAAATCACTACCAGAGGGGATTTTAGTGTACTGAAATAGTGCTTGCCTTTCACTTGGTATTCCTCCACCATCCACTATAAAATAATTCCTTCATATTTTTTCTTTCCTTACGAATTCACCAAGCGTATGTGGACCTCACAGATGCAGCTTTAATTGAAAGTAATGTCAAAATCAGTGTTTTGATCTGTTTCCTTTCTTTTGACATTCTCTGGTTTTGGAATGTGTTGAGTCTGTACGACCATTCTCTGTTCAGAAATTCATCTGGAAATTTACATATTTTAAAGACTTCTTGCTCTATAATACAGCTGAGCATAATAGTGTAAGCTACACAGAAATTGAGGTGTGAAAGAGAAATTTCCCAATTTCAGACCTTAACTGAAATACAAAAACAATTCTTCACCATCTGGGAATTACTACACAAGGCTTTCTTCTGAGTAGTCTTGCTAGAGGGATAAAGTTCATATGATCCAGCAGTGGATAGGCTGTATCTGGCTTAAAAAAAAAAAAAAAAAGAGAGATATTTTCTGTAGATTCGTTAATTTACTGCACTATCATTGAAATGCACAGAATGTTTCATACATTCAGAAACACACTGGAGTACATTGCATTCAAGCGAACCTCTAAATTTGCAGAATCCAATAAATTACATATTATTCCACAGGATGATAAAGTCTGTCTCTGTCGAAGTAAGTAATGTTCATGAAACAGAAAGGTATAAATCCCATAGGAAACATTACATATCAAGGATGCTCAGCATTTTACTGGATTATGCCCCAAGAGAAAGAAAGACAAAAGAGAAGAATAAAGTAAAATAGACATTCATAAAGCTTGTCCTTTTTTTGTTCTTTCCTACCCAACAAATAATATCAAGAAAGGTCTTAGTCTAAGAAAAAGGCTGTTAGCTGTATATAATTTTTCTTCAAATGAATTATGAAACCACCTACTGTTAAGAATAAATTGAATCTAAAGGCAGTGTACATGTACTCTGTCATTTACAGGTAGGACTAATTCTGACAGTTCAGTACCAGATGCTGTGACTATGAACACCTTTCAGATTGTACTGGGCTATTTATTCTGCAATAAATCTGCAACAACAGGAGGTATATATAGTGCTCAGATCATATTGGTATCGTCCACTTTTCTTAGCTGAATTCATTCCTTGCTAGTTACTGAACTACAAAGGATAGGGAGGAGACAGGCTTACCAGCAGCTAAAATCTCAAAACAGGCAAAACTCTGAAATAAAGCACTTCTAAGAACATCTACCTTTCACCTATAGGGATTACATAATCAATTTGAAAAGCTCTACTTGCAGAAGGAATAGAACCTATATACAAAACTCCATAAAACCAATTTGAGTTAGAAGTGCTAAGCATTAACAAAAAATAGTAGCATAAGACTAAGTATACAAGTATGAACTTTCTATGTGTGTGTGCTCAGGTAAATATAGGCACAGGGCTCAATTCCTCCTGCCTATGTGAGTTCAGATGACTGAGAGCACATCCACAATAGATCAGGCTTGAATCAAAACTCTTTTAGCACCTAGAAACTTTAGGTGCAAGATTAATCCATAATGCGGGTGACAGGCTGGGGATCAGGAGTCCAAGGATATAACCTGCTCTCTGGCCCAGCAACCTAAACTACAATGTAGAGGGAGCTTTGATCTCTCTGATCCTGCTTTGCATTTTGAACATACTGACAGCTACACTTCCTTACTTCATTGGGCAGGGGTACTGGATAAAAGCAAGCTGTTTCTTACCACTTGTCAGGCTACTTTAGTTTGACCAAGATTATTTGAAATAAATAAATGTTCAGATCGAAAAGCCCTGTGAGGCAATGAGAAATATTGATGTTATGATACCTAATTAGATGATTTTCAAAATTAAACCACTCAATTTTATATTTTGCAGTGATGTTTTCAATGCTGTTAAATTTACAAATTTAGGCATGCAAAACAAAAAATATTGTTGAGCCAAGTATTCTGTTCAATATGCATTTTTGTTATCTATTTGAGCAGGGGGAAGCAGACCTCTCTGGCGGGGGGAATCTCTCACTGAGATGATGAGTACCAGATAAGATACCTTAGAAAGCAACACACCCCCTTCTACCTCTTTCTCTGAGACAGATGCAACATCTGAGTTGATGGGTTGGCTTTGCTTTCTGGATGTAGAAGTTAAACCACTTCAGAGCATACTATTTATACTACCTCTTTTTCTTTTTTCTTTTTTCTGGTTTTTTTTTTTTTTTTTTTTTAATATATATTTATGCAGTATTTTACCTCCCTCCACCTGAGAAGTATGAAAGTGCCTCACCCTCTGTCTCCATTCAATGACCATTTTCTGACTGTTGGGATGATCTTGCTTCTTCTACACTACTAAGCTGTGACATCTCCTGTGTCCCATTGAAGGTCTCCGCTTGTTTGTACTAGTCTGCTGTGCACCCTACTCCAGCACTGGTGTGCTATGAGAAAGGATGAAAATTCTGGAATTCATCCTGGATTTTATTGAGAGACACACTCTTTTAAGGAACAAAATAAGTTCTTGACTCCATATAGGTTCTAGGTTGTAACAGGACTCTGCAGAAAAAAGAATGAATAAAAGTTGTTCCAGGTGTGAAGCTGTTCTCCTGGTGATCAGGGCTACACTACTTCTTGTAATAAATTTGTTCACTGTATTTGCGAAGTATCAGTTTTCAGTCCACCAAGCATTAATGCTGAGTAGCATTGTACGTATGTATTCAAATTGATAATCGCAGTGTGTTCTTGCAATGCCTCTGTAGGAATAGTTTTCATGTGTAATCAGATGGGGCATATGTCAGGAAGATCACAATGGAAGCTTGTGACAACTTATATATGTTTTTTAATAAAAAAGCAGAAGGTTTAAGTTTGCTGCTCTTGTGAGTCTTAGTGTGAAATATTCTTGTTTTTTCTGATAAACAGGCTATTCGCAGTCTCTGCTTTACATGGGCAACAAGGATTTTAAATGCAGCCAGTCTACACTTTGGCTTTGCCAGTGGCTTATCTACCAGTAGGTAGACTTCATCATCCCAGGCCTTAGGTACTCCACATCATCTGTGCCGTGTATGTGCATGTGTGCATGCGTATGCCCTTGTGTAAGAGAGATGAAGAAAGAAACCCACTGCAACGAAAGTCAAAGACTCTACTGTGATGTGTGGGGTGAGCAAACCAAGCAGGCTTTAGAGAAAGCACAGATTCCTTCACAACATGTACACTTTCCACCCCCTCCATTTTTCCAGACTATTATTTTTCAATATTTTATTGTGCTAGCAATAGGAGAAATCTTGTAATAAAATCATATCACTGTTTCATCCAAGGCAAGTTTAGATCTTATCATAGTGATATGCTTTGTCATAGATTTATTATTAAGTTGTTCCATAATGTAGTTGAATAGAGTTATAACAATTGTACTCTAACAAAGTTTTAACACAAGATTGTGAAATTTTAACATGAAATAGATTTCTACAATGACAGACTGTTATTACCTGCAAACTTCCAATGACAAATCAGATGACTTAATGCAAAAAATGCAATTTAACAGCATTTGTTATTATCTGTACAGCTTTATTATTGCCTTTTTATTATATTCATAATCTGAATATAATGTAAAATAGATATATGGCTGATCATGTAATGACCAATGGCATATTGTATCTTGTTTAGTAGGCGACTGCCCTCTTGTCTTATTTGGGAATATACGGTTTAACAAGATCCTTGCCATCATTTTCTTAACAGGGATAATAAACAGAACAATTCTGCATAAAAGCTCATATCAGCTTCTTTCATGCCTTTTCTTTTCAGAAGGCTGCCTAAGGGTTTAAGCAATTTAGTTGTCTGACCCGCATGCTTTCTCTGCAGTCTGCAGTTCTTTTGTTTAACATTAGTATGTGGGCAAACAGCATTCAGAGCTGTGCAGAGCTTATCAGCCTGTGCTCAGTTGACCAGAACCCCATTCTGTGTATCTAAGAGGGGCTACGTTTAATGCTTCACAGTAGGAGCATCTGCAGTTTCCAAAAATGACTTGTTTATCAGATAAACTCTGTCCTTGCACTGACACATAGTGGCTCTTCAATATCATACTCTCCTGTATGAGAACTGAGCAAAACAGGGTATGCGTAATGCATAACAAGTGAAATTTATGCACATGATATGGTGACATAGGTACCCTGTAACACCAGCAGAGCTTCTCTGCCATCAGCTCAGTAATTACACAGGGAAACTTCCTCATTACCCTCCCAAAATGTTTTAGTTACTCATTCACAAGGTATTTGGAGCACATGCTCTGAAGTCAGTAAATGCTAATTAATTTACTTATTTTGCTTGGAATTTAATTAGAAGTAGCACAAGGGGCCTGACTTCTACAGCACAGACTCAGAGCAAAACCTGATACTGAGGTCTGTGATGTGTCTGTAGGTGTGGCAGCCTCTGAGGGTATAGTTGGGACTTCCACTTTTGAGATGCTGTGTTTCAGAAGTACTCCTCCGCAATCACTGTAACTCAAATTGTACAAGCTATCTGCCCTACACTGATTTCTTTTCTTTTTTTTCTTTTTTTTTTTTAGGACATCAATTAGACCCCTGGGCACTAATAAGCATATTCTGTAAAGAATCATGAATTTGTGTTTAACATAAAGGACTTGCTAAATATTTGAGATAGCATAGAGGTTAGCCAGTGGTTTAGAAATAAAATGTTTATTCATATGAGCTCTTTTCAGGCAAGTGTAGCTGGTCTCTCTAATTCTTCATCCAAAGGAACAAAGGAAATCTTTTAAAATGAGCTGGCTTTGCAAGATTTCTGGACTGCTCTGGAGCCTTTTCCACCACATGTTGACGGAAATATCTGTTTGCCCAGTCACAGAAAGGGCAGGTATATGGGGTAAGAACCAGAGGTTTAGATGCAAACCAATGCCACCTCCCTGCAATTCAGGCTAGCCTGTATTCTGGAATGACACCCTTGACTAATTATAATGATTTTATTATATGAAATTGATATTACATTAAGAACAGCAATGGCCCAGAAGGAGCCTGATAAAATTAATGTCCTCATCTGTACAATTAAGATTTTTGGTATAAAGATGAGTCTGTCAGCTGTTACACTTTCTATACATACAATGGTTCAGTGCTGAAACACTATGCTGGGAACAGAAGCTTATACTAAGCTTTCACCTTTCTTTCCCTCCCCTCCCCATCTCATCAGTACATGCTGGCTGGTCAACTAGTCAGAGAAAAATTGTTAATGAGGGTTAAATGGAAGTTATCTATTAAATGTCATTCTAAGATCAAGACATCAGAGCTTTATTTTTAATGATTCCCATATTTTTTCTCTCCTTTATTTTTCCACCTTCTTCCTCCCCCACCTGAAAGAAAATATCCAGTGGATGCCTGGCAGCATCCTCTGATTGCTCGCTGTTTTCCTGACACTAAATCTACTGTGTCATATTCCTTGCATGGGCTGCAGATTTTGGCCTTTTCACCTGCTGTTTTGGTTGGCTTTAGATGCAAAGAGAAGAATATGAAAAGGAGAGGGGGAGGGAGGGAAGTTGGGAATGCTGGAGCAAAAAAAAAGGAAAAAAAAAGGCAAATGTTTTTAGCGCCTTCATCTAGACATGTGTCCCCTCACTCTGTGACATGGCTGCTCCAATGTTGCCATGGTGAGGATTTCTAATCATCCCTACACATGACAGGCTCCTATTTGTCTGCACTCCCTTGGGTGTAAATTTCTAGGCTTAAAAAAAAAAAAATCCATGTGAGCGTATCATCCGCCGTGCAGATGTTTCACTGCTTTAGAATATCAGGCAGCTGCTTGTGCCACCGTCGACAGCTAATTGGAGACTGCATCACAGGAACAGAGGCGTAATTATGGCATAAATACACATCCTCTGGTGCATCATTGTATCTCTATTAACAGAAAATTTTAAACAGTGTTCAGAGTGTAATTAGTGTAGTTGATAAAGTTGTAAAACATGTAAATAAGGGAAATAGCAGGTACGTGGCCAATCCACTACCCAGCACTAGGGGATGCAGATTATTGCCTATTTAGAAATAATTAGCAAAGCTGCATTAGCAAAGCCTGTGTCCAACAGAAGCAATGCAAACATTTATTCTGGTAACAGCTCTTTCTGTGCTAGCCATGAAAATCTACTAATATTGGTAATTTAGCCCTCATTACAGAGGATAAAGCATGAAAAGAGCTCAGACATGAAATATGACAAGTAATATTAATTTTTATTCCAGAGGAAAGGATGCTTTCTTGGGTTGCATGCTGATTTCTCTGCAGGGTCTCAGTAGTGTGTGAGCAAGCTGTTGGTTGAGGATGTGGCTCTGGAGCTGGCTCCCTGCTGGAGGAATACCCCAGGGTACCCGTGACAGGAGCTGATGAGGCATGCTGTGGTTAGTGCCCAGCCAAACCTTAGGTCACAGTTCAAAACGAGCACTCAGGCATTAAACTTCTCTCCTTATAGACTGGAGCCTTTACTTTTGTCCTCAGCCTTGCTGTTTGCCACCTCCAAATGATTTTGCCAAATCACCTGCTCTGCCCCCAGCTGTCCTCCCCAAAATGCGTAACACGCAGCTGTGCTGGGAAAGCAGAGCTCTGAATCAGAGCGTAAGCTGTTACTCTTCAATTTTGTCTTGTCCCCTGGACGAGAAATGATTGCTTCACCCTCACTGTTTATGTTTTACATTATGTTACATGAAGAACATTACCCTGTGACCATAAAAATAAATGCCAAAATTTTGACTTTGCTTTACAGATGTATTCTCTAATGATGAAAAATGTGAAAGCCTGGCTGGCACAAGAGGCATAGATCATTTGTTTTAAAAAATGAGGATGAGAAGGGCTGAATGTTCTGGAAAGAGAAGGAAAAAAATTGTGGGTTTTTTTCAAACACCTCTGATTTCTTCCTTTTTTCTTTCTACTGGGTGTAGATACAGAATGAATAAAAACTCCAGCTTATAGTGTCAGCTAAGTTTTGCTGCATCCTTAATAAGCAAGCACGTGTGTGTTTACGAGAGAGAGGGGAAAGGGGGAACAGGAGAATTCTGCTTGACAAGTGCCAGTGTTTTACAAAGAAGTCTAAGAAAGATGCTATCTCTGGCTCAGGCAAATAAATTTCCCCACTTAGCCAGTGTTTCCCGAACATTTTCAGAATTCAGCTCTCACCACAGACTGCATAAAATCCTGCCAAATAAGGGCTGAATTTCGTGTAATACAATGCTGTAAAAAGGGAGAAAGAAAGAAGAGGGGGAAAAGGTAGAGATGAAAAGAAGCTGGACAAGCTACTGTCTGAAGTATTAAAATGTAAAATAAGCTTTAGAGCTGCAGGAGGGGGAAAAGCCTTTTACAGATCGAAAGCGAACACTGTGTATATTTTATCACCCACAATGACATGAAAATTGTGAAAATACTGAACTTGTTGATTGAAGAGAGGTTTTTTTCCACACTTCGGTGGTGGTTCAGTACTCATCCCAGCACCCTGTTTTGATAAAAAACAAAACTATAGAGGGAAGCTCAGTCACTCTTTTGCCTGTGGTAGAGCCAAAAGTACACAAAAGCTCAGACAATACCCACCTCATCTGCTATAATGTAAGCATCCCATCAAGTTCTAGCATGCCAATTTTTATAGCCTTAGCATACATTTTCTGTGCTTAAGATTTATGTAGCTATATGCAGATGCGCGTTCCTCTGGCATGCATATAGTTTATGCATATATACACTTTATGGGTAAGCTGTCTGTATGTGATCAGGATGCCTCGTTAGATACCCTGGTATGCTCTGCTCCTGTGGAGTTCACTGAGGTTGTTACCACAGATTTCCCTGGAAGAAGAGCTGGGCCAGCTTCTGCTGCTTTTCATAATGCTAGCACTGTGTGGCTCTGTGTGAATCCTGCAGCATATTTGCATGGCTATATCCATATACAGATGATGTTGCAGTGTTTGCATGTTCATGTGTAAGTGTGTGTGTGTAGGAACTTATTTTGATATTTGGGTATGTGTGTATATATTTGCATGTGGTTGTGAATGCTGAATAGTAATGGCTCAGGAAAACCTGCCAGTCAGTCTGTATGTCAACATATACTCATATATGTAAAATGCATACATGCATCATAGATATGCACACTTACATAAGAGACATGTTTAATTTATGTGCTGTTAATGTTACCTAAAAAAAAAACCACAAAAAACCCCCCAAAACCAACCCTTTCTAACTTCCCCTCACAAATTCACCCCCATTTTTTATCACAGTGTATTGCTTGGATGTATTTTTCACTGAGGCCGCTGGACTGCTTTCAGAAGGCTTTTATTACCGATCCACTAGAAAAGGGGGAAAAATGCTGTTCTGCATCAGGAGCAGCCATCTCTTTTCCCTCTTCGCTATTTCCCTTCAAATTACATAAGTAAAGTGCATGTTGTTGGCAAGCCTGAACATATTACAGTATTACAGGCAGATCAGGAGGATGGTCTGAAGACTGGGTGTTTAGGGAGAGGTGTTTGGAGATGGAGAGAGTTAGGGTTCTGTAAGTACAATACACACAAGGGGGTCCTGAAATGATTTTAGGCAGATTAAAAGTGGTTCATTTCAAGGTGACAGGGTCATCGCTCATTCTTTGCTATAGAAAATGACCTGACAGGTCATCAGTAGCTGGAAGTAATTTCAATGTTTGCTGATTTTTCCTCAGTTTAAAAGCTTATGTGCTCTTGTTTGATATTAATAAACGGGTTTTAATGGTTCCATGAGCTTTTTAATGGGATGATCACTAAAATACCAGTTTGAAATACAAACATATTAATTTATATATTCTGACAAAATTAGTTTAAGGTCATGTTTAATATAATTCTTATGGGCCAAATTTAGTCCTGTGTAAATTAGTTTAGGCCCATTAAAATTAACTGGAGTTGTTATCTATCACACTAGGCTGGTATGAAAAATCAGTGCTAGCATATATGGCATTTCTTTTGCATTGAACAGTGTGTGTCTGTGACAGAAAAAAATCATATTTCTTCATTTTTATCTCTGTGGAAATGTGTCCTATGTCAACTCTGTGGATTTTGACTGAGAGGTACCCACCGTCATGTGCTGCTTGCTTTCTGCAGTGTAGGGGAGACCTGAAGGGGTTAAATCAGGGGTGCAGAATAGCATGGTTTGGTTAAAGTAGTTTCATACAGAATGAAAGTTGATTAATTAATTGGGCCAGGAAGAAATTAAAATCAGAGCTGGATCTGGAGACAGAAGAAATGGGATCTTGCAGACAGTGGGTGATTTCCAAAGAATCACAGCCACTTCATAGGTGTGAAGGCTACAATAGCATTGACTCAAAGCCCATCTAGTTTGGAGAGATATCATTTGGTGAAAAGACATTAGCAGAAGAGAGAGGGGGTGGGAAAAGCAATGTGAAAAAGTGGTTGTGTTACTGTAGATCTCATAACTATTCACCTTTCATTTTCTGCTCATTTATTCAATTCCTGTAATCTTGGCTCCAGGTGGGTATTGAAATAAAATGTTTTAACCATTTTGTAGCTTAAAAATAAAGAGGATAATGAGTTGAAACTTGTGATTAATTTCCTTTGAATCTATTTGACTTATTCTCTCAGCTGTTTCCCTGCGTATACTTTTGCATGTATTTTCAAGGGGTTAAAACACATCGGGGAGTGAATAAGCAGCAGGACATGCTGTGGCTCACAGCAGCTATGTTGCCATCAGCAAGTTGTGTAGCCCAGTAAGAACAGATCTGTCAAGTGAAACTTTTGGTGATGAAGACCTGGTTTTCTGCAGGATATACCCTGCAAAGTTTTACTATGTGCTACTTCCCTGCTCTTGTGAATCAAACATCCTGTAAGAGTTGGAGCAGATAGGTGTGTGCTCTCAGCTTACCTGAAAAACAGCACAGATAAACTGAAGCATAGTTAAGTTGAGAAGTGAGGAGATTCAGTTCAAAAGCACGTTCCTGCTCTGAACTATACTATTAGTATGGATGTACTCTATGCCTGGAGGTCTCTGTTCTCTGTCATTCTAGTACATTCACTGTGCTTCAGCAAATGTAATGCTTTCTGGCCTCTGAATTATGCTGTATCCATCAGTATGACTCTTTTGTCAATAGTTTGTGCTTGGTTTCCCCTGGTAAAGGTTGGTGAGCCAATGTGCAAACTTCTGGGAGGAATTCAAACTATTCATGACCCTGACTGGATGGGTTTCCGCTTTGGTTTCACCTTGCTATCCTAATATGCAAAATAAAGCAATGAAACAGCATAAATAAGAATTATGTTGTCCTGAAATATTATTGGGAAGAACACTTCTCTATATCACTATATGTTTTTAAGGCAACTCAGCAAACTCTGAACATAGGAAAACCAAGTTTTGTAAGAAATTATTCCAAATTTCCTTCACTAAAAAGAAGGCAACTTTGTTCAGTGTGGATAAGGAGCACACCACCAGGGAAAAACAGGGCACTGAAGCACTCAGCTCTGGTAGCGAGGTCAGGGGTTCAGTTATGTGCCTGCTTTTGAGCATTTGTTATTATTATTAAAATGGTATGTTCATCCCACATTGGCAGGTTTGCTTGCTAGCATAGGCAACATCAATATTAATTTTGTAAATATTTATCTCATGTAATGTATATGATTAAGACTTGTTTGGATGTTTTGTGCTGATTAAACTGAGACCTTTCTATGCCAACAGCCCTGTGGCATTGAGTTACTGTGAGAAAAACAATGTGTGATGATGTTAAGGGAACACAACTGAACATAAATACTTTCTCTAGTGCACTGGGTTTTCTCTAATCGTTTTTTCCTTTAATTTTGTTGCCACTGATAAAGCCATATGTAAAACCAGATTTGGATTATCAAATGTCAGTATATTTTCACCTACTGAGTCTGTAAGTGACATGCCATTTATGACATCCTTGGAATAATGTCCATTTCTTTCAGTTACACATTCTGTGAGGTGGTAGATGTTTCCCCGTTGTCTGGTAGCATTAAAATTGCACTTTTGAGCTCATGTGACAAGTGCTGTGAAATGCTCACTTTTAGTCAAGTTTCATTTTGTGCTGAAAATAATGTAGGGAATTCACAGGTTCCTCAAAATAGTAGCTCTTTTTAGATGTTTTGGTAAATGAAAACTGCCGTTCTTAAAACAGGCTCACTCTTTGTAAAAGTGTGCATTGAAATTGATGAGAACTGACCTTGATTTCGTGGCATAGTCATTACCCTCTGGTAATCTAGAGATGTGAAAGGATTTGGGAGGGAGGAAATATCTCTCACTTTAATACATGTCACACGGCTGCAGCATACATGAATCAGTAGCCAAGAAAAACATTCTTCTACTTGCTTGCTGAAGTGATACCAATTAATTTGTTTTACCCTTTTTGCCAGACAAGTCATGAAGTCTCATAACCTCCGCCATGATAAAGATGTTTTCAGATGCTCTTGAGTGTACAAAAATGTTTTGCTGTTCAAGTAAACCAGTACCATAATCTAATCCTTTGCATTTTTGAACCCCTTGCTTGCAGAGGAATGGGTTGTTCTAGTTTGAGGAAAACTGTGCAGTAGTCACCGTATGGGACTGAAGGGGGACTTCTGAGTCCTACTCCTTAGTTTGGCTTGTGTTCCAGGCCTTAACTTTTTTTGTCTGCAGGACTTGTACTTCTCAGATATTTAGTGTTTCTCAAGCATATTGAAATCCTTACATCTGAAGGCAAAGTATGACTGAAAATTCATAAGTATTATTGCCATTATCATTAAGCTTTCACAAAGTTAACCATGACTTAATTTGGGAGGTTTTTACTGGTTTTATGGATCCTTTTTTTGCCACTAAATTCTTGCTTTAAAATATGATGACACTTGATGTCTGTTACACTTTTAATTACAAATGATACCAGCTATTCTGCATTACCTACGACCTTTAAAAAAATAACTGATGAACTTATTCATAGAATCATATAATCATAGAATGGCTTGGGTTGGAAAGGACCTTAATATCATCTAGTTCCACCTCTCCTGCCATGGGCAGGGACATCTCACACTAGACCATGTCACCCAAGGCCTCATCCAACCTGGCCTTGAACACCGCCAGGGATGGGGCATTTACCACTTCTTTGGGCAAGTCATTCCAGTGCCTCACCACCCTCACAGTAAAGAATTTCTTCCTTATATCTAACCTGAACTTCCCCTGTTTAAGTTTGGACCCATTACCCCTTGTCCTATCTTTACAGTCATCTCAACAGTTACTGTACATGTCCAGTTTTTAGTCACCCCTGCCTGTTCTGTATAAAAACACAGTGTGGGAGTATGTGTGTGCATTTGCAGCAGCTGGACTTTTTTATTTAGTGATGCGGAGAACCTGCGCTGTGGGTTTATAGGTAAAGCGAGAAAAACCGCAGGACCCAGTAACAACTCTTACACTTGTTAGTGCGACCACTGTGCATGAGTAGGAATGAGTGTACTCTTTAATTTAAACTCACCAAATCATGGATTTTTACCTGCCGCAAGAGCTCCTGTGTGACTGTCTGCCCATCAAAGGGCCACATGAGCAGCCGGTTGTGAGACGCACACCATGTGCTGTAATTTAGGCAGTATTTACGGAAGAGCTTTCCTGAGAGCTGAAGCTGACTCTGGGATTACAGCTAGCATTTTAAGACTCATTGTAATAGAAACTGTAAGATAGGCAGAGTAAAATAAGTATATCTCTTAAAATGGCTGTTCATGTTTACTATTCAGGGTGTTTTCCTAGGAGAGTTCATATTAAACTTTGCCTGTAAAGAATTCAGGCTTGCCTCCACTTTCAGAAAAGCTGTGCTGCGAGTGCTTGCAAAGGCGAGCGTGTTGCACCAGATGGTCTTTTCCTGTTCCTGAATCTTTTCATGGGTTTATGCACTATCAAAAGCAAAAACTTCTTAGCAGCCACCAAAGGGCTTGGTATTATTTTGGCCATTATAACAGGTACTCACATAATATAGCGTAACTAATAGAAGAGAATTCTCACAGAGACCAAAATTTTGCTGGGTGTTAGGACAGGTGATTAAGGTTAGCTTTTGCCTGTTAGCACAGGTTTCACTGTAATAGTATGCTAACCACTATACAGTCCCTTTCATCTTTGAGATCCTAGAATGCTATGCAAACCTAACAAATTGGTATGAAAAACTGTATGGTGATCACTTCAGACATGCCTGGAGTGAAATGCAGCAGCTTTTAGACAGTAATATCCCCAAACTCTTTAGAGCAGGCAGTGATGAATGCTGAAAAATTAAAAACCAAATATTTTTTCAAAACTGGTGTATTAGAGCATCTAAATCCCAGTAGGTGGGCCTGGCTTTCACAGGTGAAGAGGGCTGGCATCTACCCTGAAATCCATACGAGCTGCCAAAGTTCATTTTTTCATTAAGAAAACCAGATCCAGGAATCCTGAAATTCTGATCTCAACATTGCTAATAACCTTTGACATGACATAATGTCCTTCATAAGATAATTCAGAAACATATTCTGAAAGTTTTAACCTTTGTGTAAAGTTAACAGGCTCTTGCATGCCTGTGTGGAGCTTTTATTAACTCTAAAAGAAGCTTTGCCCCAGGAAATACATGAACAACAAAAATCCCCTTGGAACATGGTTTCACAGGGATTTCACTTTAGGGAAAAATGAAAATGGGGAAGAAAAACATATTTTTCTCCCCAGATCAAATCACATTAGGGGTCAATCATAGCATTTTGTTTGGCAGTTTGGTTTGATATTGATATGCAATACAGCATGAGAAACAGAAGTCCCTGTTTGCTACCTAGTCCTACCAGAGTTAATGATTGCACCGTTACTCAGTAAGCCCCATGGTCACATCATGCTCAGAGGATGGATGGGTCTGTTCTCTGGTCTTTCTGAATGGTTTTGAACAAGCAATCGCCAGTGTCCCAAGCAAATGCCATTGCTATAGGGATAGGTTATTTTCTCTCGACTGGTGACATCCCCCTTTCTACTTTCTTTCTATCATAGAAGGACAGAAATTTTTCACTTTAACAATTAGGAAGAGGAAGAAATTTAATACTGGACCTGCTTTCCTTAGATGAAGGACTTCCACCACAGTATAACCTTCCATTACAATCACATTTTGTAAGTCTGATCTTCTTTTCCAAGACTCTCATTTAAGGAGCTAAAAGCTAAGCATTTTGGAAACATCACATCAAACTTTCCTTTCTAGTTAATTATTTCATCATTTTGATAAACCCTCTGTTATTTCTATTTTAGCAGAAGAAATTCAGCAATTCAGCCTAAAACCATGAGTAAATGCAGTTGCCTCAACTAAAGGGAGAGCAGAACTACACCAGCCCCCACCTAGAGGTACACCTTGGCTGGGTCCAACTCCTCCAGGTCTGGGTCTGAGCTCACTTAAGGGTAGGAGGGCATGCATGAAAGAATACAGCTCTGCTGTGTAGGGGGAGAAAGGGAATGTACTCTACTGCTGGGAGCTATTTATTGTAAAATTTAGTTGTCTCTGCCTGACTAATGATAACTAAGGGACAGAGTCTAATCTGAAGTGTGCACTGGTGTGTGTCTTGAAAAATACACTACAATGAAGGAGTGCATTTATCAATATATTCTTCGCTGTTCACCCTACATTTGGTCCAGGTCCAGCTTAGTTTGTGAAAAGATCTAACTAATAAAGATCTGAATATAATTAGCCTGGAATTAGTGAAATAGTTACAAAGCAGGGGACCAGTTAATGGTCTGGTTTACTGATTTATCTTCCTGCAAAATCAATTTTGAGCTTTTCTTATTAACAAAATGTTCACTTCTAATCAACAATAACTAGTGCCAGCAATACAGTAGTTTGAAGACTATTCTGTAGGCAAAATAAGCTGTAAACATAAGAAATATTATAGCACTTTGATGTAAATAAAATGTCCCCTTAATAATTGATTAGTGGATGATGAGAGAAGAACATATTACATATTAAATGTTATGACTGACATGGCAGCTAAGTTCACTACTGTGAATGCATCATATATCACTTAATTTTTCAGTCAGTTAGCATCTTCAGAAAGAACTTTCTTTGTGCCAGAATAGTTAATGATTCTGTATGAAGCATTTCAACACAATATTTAGTGGCAAAAGAAAGCAACAAAATATCATTATGAGTATTTTTGCATGTGTCTCTTAGTTTAACTTTTTGTAGAAATTCAAATGTATGATATTCATAGCACTGTAAAACACTCTGTTGGGGACACCCTTTAGCAAACATATTGTCACCCAGAGATGCAGCTGTAATTCTTGGAGAATATTAACACACAGCCTTTATTCTCAAGCCTGGGAGAGTGTCATCCTGACCTCTGTTTACTGCTATTAAACATAGAAGATTTACTTTGAAGCATTCATTTAAGGAAGTGAGTTATTATTCCTTTGCTTGACCTTAGCCTATAGTATATATATCATGAGGTTCCATAAGACCACCATGCACAGGAAAATTGGTCTACCAAGAGACGAAGTTAAAAACAATCTTAAAATGTTTTAAAAATTGGGGACGGGCGTGATTCAGATGCTCATCACCTGTCAACTAAATAAGCATATATATATATATATATATATATATATGCTGGAAAAATATATATTTAAAGCTTGTCATTATATATGTAGTAATCCCTAACACAAGTACCTTGAAATGAATCCTATTGTTGAAGTTAACGTTATGTGAGCTATTGCTTATATTTATTACTGGGAAAACATTATTTTTTAAAAGCATATGAAAAAATAGTTTTCAAGCTGTTTCCTTAATGAACTGGAAATAGTAACCCTGTCAAATGTAATACAAAAATAGTGTTATAAGCCTATGGCATCTATTTATTACTGGAGAACAAAAGCCTTCATCCATTTCCTTTAGAGAATGACATTTTTGTAATTCGCTGCCCATTTCATTTGTTCTAAAAGGACTTCGTAGGTTGACAAATATCCCACAGAAATGGCTTCTGATGCTTGATAGGATAATGTGCAGCCCCTTAGGACAAGGGCAAAGGCAGCAAACTTATCATCCTTTAGTTTAGCTTAGCATGGGTCAGTAACAGCGCCGGGGGTGACAGAAGATGTTAAAGTGTGGGAAGCAAGAACTAAGAGCTGTAGGAGGGTAGTTTTTATAGTTTATCCTTTCTTTCACCATGACGCTGCAGAGACAGCTTGAATCACATTGTTGATTTGGTTCACTGCACGCCACACTAACTGCTCCAGTAGGAGGGAAAAAACACTTATGGGTCATTTTCCCCAGTAGCGTGTGACATTTCAGCACTTATCCTATAGGAGAAGGAAAAACATGTTTAATATTTTAGCTTGAAGTTCATATTTTAAAGATGCATTATCACACTTGGAGGTCTGGTGTGATAAATTTGAAGATTATTGTAGTTCTACCAATGTGGTGATTTTGGAGGAGAAAGTGTTCTGCGTGTTTAATTGTCCTCTACATTTTGTTCTGAATTTTTTTCTTTGGCAAGTCAGGAAAAGAATAAGCATTTGGCTCCTATGGAGTGCACATTTTAAAAACAACAAACTAGACTTTAAAACAGTGATGATGGCTTTCATTCATCAAGAGCTGGAAACCATTTTAGAAGTGTCATTTTAGAAATGCGTTTAACAGATCTTCTTCAGTGGTAGATGATTACTCCTCAGTCGTAGATCTTGTAAACTTTGTGCTGATCTAGCAAGACACTCCACACGAAGATTTTCTGCTAAAAGCAATTGGAGTGACTGAACATAATGAGCAAAATCATGTCCTTGTTCCAAAATTTGCAGTTAGTCTTATACTAACTAGGCCAGCTACACCAGCAAACTATTCTTCCACTGTCAGGTTCCTTAGTAGCTATTTAGCACTTTGAAGTAATAAAAAATATACTTGCTTCTGTTCCTGGATTAAAAAAGGAGTTTTCACAAACTGCATCCAAATGTAATTATATTAATAAAGAAAATCTCATACTCCTGTAAATTGACCCTGATTGTTTTAGATGAGGATGTATGGAATTATAAAGTACTGTGAACCTTAGTGGCTTGGGTTCAAACCAAAATTTTGTGATTTGGTTTGTAGACAGCAGAAGAAAATCAGTCTCATGCAGTTTACTCACCAGCTCAAATATGCTTTGCTTGAATGAAGAAAAAAGAAAGACAACTTCATCTAACTCTAACCAACATTTTACGCATGGATAACTTTGGAGCTTTTCTTCTAAGTAGTTTTTTCAATTGCCCTTAAAGATCTTTTCAGAAACAACTTGAACCCAGAGGTTCTGAATCATTTGGATGCTGGCATCCTGATTGCTGAACACCTGCGCAGGTTGCAAACTCCCATTAAAATATCTGGAGGTTCTTCTGGGCTGGGACTCAAGGTCTTCTCAAAAATTCTGTTCTGATGTAATGTGATTTAGGTTTGTAAGTACCAGGAACACCTCTGATGAGATATAGGTTTCTAAGCCACAAAGCAACCTCTGAAGATTTATATCAACTCTTTTTTTCCTTTTTTTCTTTTGGTTTTTTTTGTGTGTTTTTTTTTTTTTTTTTTTTTTTTTTTCTAAAATGGCTCTGAAGGATCCTTTCTTGCTGAAGGGAAGAAGTTTTGGTAAGTCATGCACTGGGGGGGGGGGAACCTGGTCTTTGATCATTTTCTCAGAACTTTCACAGTTGTGGAGCAAAATTGAGGTAAAACCTTAACACACACACACACACACACACACACACACACACACAGAGTGGATACTTTGTACAATTGTGGTAAACCTTTCATGAGAATAACAAAACATTTTTATATTTCTACTGCACGAAATAGGTTTTCTCAAGAGGTCTGCCAATAATCACTCTATAAGCACTACCCGAGACATCAGCTTGCAAACACTCCTTGCCCGCACCAGACACACCCACTACATATTAATTACAGAAACTGCCTTTGTTGCAATAACGATTCTAGCTGGATCAGTCCTGTTTCACAAAGAAAGTGGAATAATTTGTTGGTGTAATATATGATCTGAATTAATGTATTTTTAAGAATCAAATTATCCTGATGTGAGAGCCCCTAAAGGGACTGATACAGTGGAGAAGGACTGAAAGTTTTGACATGGTTTAATGAGCTGTATGCTAACTCCACCTGAGTAATTAACAGTCTTGACAGTCCTTTTGAACAGTAATATTCTCTGCAAAGATGTTTAATGCTCTGAGTATCACAGTGCAAAAGCCAAGACAGAGGCAGAACTGACTAGGGATTTTTTTGTCAAAGGAGTTTTGGCTACATATTTTTTTCTCTTATGAATCATTAAGGCCAACACTTTCAGAAGCAGTAGCTAATTTTTCAGTAGCTCTATTTTTGAGTGCTCAGTTACACACTGCTTTCTCACAAGTTGTAGAGATGTCAGCCTTCCATTCCTTGAAGATGAAAATATGGATGAAATGTGGCCCCATCCAACACAACCACGTGCAAACACTCTTCTGTGAGTAAAAGATAAATGATTCTGTGGCAAGCAATTTCAGTTCATGCTTTGTTGTAATTGTTAATATGTGCTAACATGCATATCATCTTATAAATCATTCTTTTAGAATTTAAAGAAATTGTTTTGTATCCGGAAACAATGAGGTGATGATATGATTAAATGCAGAGTCCATTGCACTATTAAATTTTTTTCTTGACTAGGGTAATACCCTGAAATGCCAGAGCACAAATAATATCAGGGGATTTCTAACAAATATAAAGTTTGAACGGACCATTGACAGCTAACCAATGTCCAAGCCCAGGTCCCTCAAAACTGTTTGTCTTCTAGATAGAGAGTCCTGACCAATTCTTTTCCATGCCAACAAAAGGAGAGAGGAACAAAGATGTAGCTGTTAGCTGCAGAAAATAAAGAAATGAACCTTAAGAAGTACAAGGTTTTCTTTTTTTTTTTTTTTTTTGGTTTGGTTTTTTTTTTTGGTTTTTTTTGGTGTTGTTTTTTTTTGTGTGTTTGTTTGTTGTGGGGTTTTTTTTGCTTGTTTTTACATTATCTCTCTTATTTTTCACTTTTTTCTTAAGTTTTGTAAGATAAAATTCTTGATTGGTTGTATTCGCATATGATGTAATCTGAACACGTTGATGGCTGTAACTTTTCTGCTTAACAGATTTTACTCCTTACTATGCCTGTCACTAGTTTAAGCAATCTGTGTGTAATTGATTTCTTCAGTAAAACAGATAACATTTGCTTAAAGCTGTTCTGATGGCTTTACAGCCTCTACATTAGCAACAGCACTTCCGCCTCCACTGGCATTCCAGTAAAATATAATAATTATATATCCATCATAGACAAAAAGATGAAAAGTGAGCAGGGAGAGTCAGTGCTGCATTTTCCCTGAGTTCAGCACAGCCTGAGTGTCAGATTGTTTAGCTCTTACTGTGGTTGCATTAAGTGACTGCTAAGGGTGTCCCTCTCCCTGGCCCAATGCCATGTAGTTTTCTATTCACTGATTTAGTATCACAACCGATGATATTTCTGACTCAGAAATAAATAGGCCTTTAATTGCCTTGCAGGTAAATTGACTTATTTTTAACTTCAGCAGAAACATTTCTCTATCCATAAATAAAACAGAATTTATTTTGTACAACGTAAAATAATGTCTTTTACATGTAGTACTTCAGATAATTAAAACAAAACAAAATATAAAACCATCCCTCAGGACAAAATATTTTTGCCTGGAAAGGACATAAGAAAGGGAAATAAGACAGATGCATGGAGGAACTTAATTGTACCCTACAGAGAAGACTCAAGGGACTGCAACATGGCCTCTGTTCTCTCCAGTGTTCTGTGGATTGCAATTAGGCATCAGTGTGCTGGACAGTGGATGTATCCTACTTAGAAAGGAAAGGCTGCACACAAGAATTTTTAATGGTTTTATTATTATATCCATAACAATCACTACAGACAGATTTCTAAAACTAAAAATGAACTTCTCCAATTTAGCATATATGAAGACATAATGTTTCCACCTTCCAAGGATAAGCAGATGTGTGAGTGACAAGACAGGTCAGGCTGCAATAGACAGTGCATAAACTGTATTCTCTTTGCTTGTAATCTACTCAGTTTTAAAGAGGAGAAAAGTGTATTTTCTCCTCACACCTTTCCTTGGAAATCAGAAGTAAGGGAAAGCCTTCCTGTCTGACCCTCTTTCTGACCCTAAATAATAAACATAGTCGTGATGAGTGAAGGTCATTCTCATCAGACACAGAATAAAAAGCTCTTGGAAAGTAATACGACTGCATCTGAGCTGAATTCAAGAAAGCGCAGAAATGCATGCTTAACTTAGGTATACTCCTCAGGGGTATAAATGATTTCTGGATTGGGGCCAGAGTGCTCAACACCTTTACAAGATCTATCCCCGGGTGAATACCCTGGGGGTGATCACCTGAAACCAAATTCTGCTGTATAGCTCATTACCGGTATCTCAGCATGTTCCTGCTGCTGAGTGCCGAAGCCTGGATTCTCCCCTCAATCTACTCGGGTGTATGCACACAGGGCAGGGATAAAGGCACATAGGAGGCAGTTGCTCTATGTGTGTGTATATGTTATGCAAAGAATAAATATTTACAGCTCAGGGAGTGTCCTGCAGAAACACCTTCACTTCTCCCCCTGCTTTGCCTTTGTTTTTATTTTTAAAATTTAAGCTTCCTTTTCTTGTGTGTGTTTTAAAGGAGAGAAAACTGAGTGCTGCAAGCCCACAAAGTGATTATTTCTCAAATCCAGGATGTCAGGGGAGAGTGAGGATTCTAAGCAAGCTGAATAAATCGAATATGCAGAATGTTAAAACAAAAAATGGTGTGTTTCATATTGATGTGGGAAAAGCAGTCTGGAAAATTTAAATCCCAGCTGAGATCTGACTCTTGTGTGGCTTGTAGATGCACTTTAAGGCAGAGCTATTTTCCATTTTTGTAGAACAAATATGTCTGATAAAAACATTTGGAATAGTCACTAGACTGGGAAGCAGAAGATGGAGCTAGTCCAGCACGTAATATTTTGCATTTTGTTTTTTGTTTCACTATTTAACTGTTCATTCACAAAACTATAAGCAGGAATCTGTGCTGGTTAAAATATTAATACTTATACTTTAAATAGTGAAATTTTCTTGTTTTTCACTGAAAAGATGACTGATGGGGTTTGGTGTGATACAATTTTACATCTCAAATAACTTCTTAGGGAAATGTTATAGGCTGGTTTAAAATGGCAGTACTGAGGGTGTGTTTTTTTTCCCTTCAGCTTGCAGAAGGTGCTAAAACAGTGATCCTCAGCTGTGAGGATCTCAAAACCTCTTGCTCAGAATTAAGATGCATGGCAGTTTAGTGAGAGCAGAAAAGATCTCTGTGTGAGAGGCAGCTGATATTTTTCTCCCACCATAAATCTTGATTTCAAAACTCTGATTTCAGAAGTGGGAAAACTGAAGCCCAAAGAGCTTAAGGGGAAAACTTAAAAGCACTTATTTGGCCTAGATTCAACAGCGTTAAACTAGCTTAGATACTTGGGCACCTAAATACCACCAACTCTCAAAGACTTTCATATTATGAGCTCTGAAAAACTAGAATATGCAGATTTGATCATATTGCCCCTTTGGCAAGGAGGATTCAGGCTGAAAGTATGTGAGGGGGAGAAGATGGCCAAGATCTGATCTGAACACATCAGTGTAACTAAAGACGCATTTTAAAACTGATTTAATTATATCAGTTAAAAAAACTTGGCACAGTCTCAATTCATCTTACTTCTATCGACTTAGCTAGAAACTGTAGTCTTAGAGTGTATAGAGCTGTTTGGTGTGGAACCTGCCTGACTTGTCCCTGATTTTTAACAGATTGCAGAAATGATGCCTCTTGGACCACTATAAGTGTTGCCCAAGGAGCCAGGCAAGGCTTCCCTCTGCCTCTTTCTCCTTATGCCTGAAATATATGTAGTGTTGGACTTGCATCATTTTATGGTTATGTTAGCAGTCCTGAGACAGCAGCAGACAATGCAATGATTTGCTTTCTTTCCAGGACAGGAAAGGAGAATAGAGAGCTCCACATATCAGAACTCACTCTTGCTGCTGCCAAAGCATGTCCAAAATGTTTACTTACAAAAGAAAGGGTGCATCTACTGCTTTGTGATTTCTGATCCACACTGCAGAGCAAATATGGTCATTTTGGATGATCTGGTCCTTGGTTTGGTTTGATCCTTCTCCATGCCCTTATCTGCAATGCACTTGTCTACCACTCACTCACATGCTCTAGCATTAGCTAGAAACAGCTTCCCCATATCAGCAAAGTGCTGCAACTGAAGACCTTATGGGATGAGTGTGCAGGCTCTGTCTAGCCTTTGTCACAGATTTCTCATCCCTGTTTTAAAGGCTGTGAGTAGAAGGTGTGAACACAAATGATTGATTCATAAGGATGATGGATTGTATTCCACATTGCCATTTGTAAGCTAAGAACCCTATTTCCAATAAGAATCAAATTGCAGTATCAAATCTGAAAGTAGCTTGTCACTATGACCACACACTTTTTAAACTGTTTAAAATAGTTTTATTCTACCTATTAAAAGATGCCTTAGGCTGGAACAGCCAATGTGTACTTTAATCCACAGAGCTAGTTCTGTAGTGGATAGCTGCTATCGCATTTTTTACTCTTATTTCTAAATGGCTTACACAAATCATAGCTAAGGAAAGACATTTCTATGTATGTTAACTTGCACCTGATTCTCATTGCTGAAGAAACACCTTTCCTAAAATTTGTGGAGCAAAGCTGTCTCACTGCCTCTGGCTCCCTGCAGCAACAAGGGCTGTCGCTTTCCTTTTCAAAGATGGGGAAAGAGGCCAAAACATACATAACAGCTTGCTTAAATGGGACTTCAAATATGTTTAAGGTCATATTCTCTGTTTTGATGGAGTTTTATTTATATAAAAAAACCCAAAACAAACCAAAACCAAACAATTTATCAAAATCAAGAGGCTTCAGCATTTAATTACTAAATTATTTCATGAGCCTAGAATTGCTCCAGAAACATATGTTTAACTTCTCCCTCACTGAGACACTCAAGAAACATCTTTTCCTAGACTCAGAGCTTTTTCAGTCTGTGCAATAATCAAAAATGTAGCACTGATGTTCAAGCCCATTTCTTCCAGAGGGCCTGTAACCAATGAGCACTTGCTGCTGGAGAACCAGTCCAGTAAATAAAATTTCTTAAAGTCTGGACACTGTACAGCTTAATTTCCTTCTTGGAAACACACCGGAGAGTTTCCATGAGATACCACAGCTAGCGATGACTCTTTCCCCATTTCCATTACCTTTTAGGACTGAATTATTCCAGGTATCTCTTACCTCTTTCCTGTCCTTTGTCCTTTCCAGGAACTAAAATGGAAACCACAATGCTGTTCAGCATTTCATACCTAACTGATAGAGGAAATTATGCAACAGAATCATTAGGAAGAAATTTTATTTCTGTGTTGTTTAGGCTTGTTTGTTTTGTTGTTATTTTTTTTTTCAAGAGAAAAATATCCGATACCTTTATTCTATTTATTTTTTTAAATTTAACAAGGAACTTTTTATATGTCATGTATTTCCCAGAGTAAGCTCTGAGTAATGCCTGCTATAGTAGAACCTGTTGCTAATGTTTTCTTGGCCTCCCTTGTGTCACAGCCCTTATTATCATCATTTATTTTCTTCAATTCCTCTCACCTGTTACATAGCGATTTTTTAAAGCAGGACTGACATGTAATGTATTTTTTTGGTGTCTCATCAAATTGGGCACTTAGTCTTAGATAGGACAGGAATATTAATGTTAAATAGCAACAATAAAAGTTTGAAGTTTGGCAGTTCAGACACTTTTGAATTATGCCCACTGGGAGAGAAAAAAAACCACAACTAGGTTTTTTTTACTGTTGTTCAGAGAAGTTGAGGGAATGAGGATTACTTTTTAATCTTCTCATAAATCCAAAATGGCTGAAGGAATTTTGCTCAAACTTTAAAAAAAATCACTTTGGGAACAAGTCAAAGTGTGCTTTTTAATAGTAACCATGTAATTTACCGTAAAGAGTTTGACAACTGAATTGAGAAGTGGAATTAAATTTAAAAATGTGTTTGAGTGGGCTATCTTTCTCTGCAATGGCAAGAAATTTTTTCATAGCATATGTCCAATCTTTCTCTTAAAAAAGCAACTAGTGTCGAACCTGCTATTTTCTTGATGAATGAAAACGGTTTTCTGCTGTTGAACTGATAATAGGCTTTTATTATACTAACATGAAGACATCTTCACCAAATCTATCAAGAATCCAGTGTGTAAGTAGAGTATACAAGCTATCTACTGGCACTTTTCCCAGGAAACTGATTTATCTCTTCAGCAACAAATAGCTACTGCTACTGCTTAATCGGGCATTATTTGTGAAATGTCATTTTAATGGGGACACACTTGGTCAGTGTCAAGTGACTTAAGTAATATTTTAAGTATGAAATTCCATGCTGAGATTCTAAACTAAAGAAGTGTGACGTATCAGCTCTGGTATTTCAAGATGGAAACTAACACTTAAGTGTACCATGTACTCAAACGTGCATTGGTGCATCCGAATTCATTTGGCCTGCCTATACATTTCTTAGCTTTTGTAAAAACTTGGTGAAAAAATGTCTTATGTGTCATAACTGTAAAATAAATATGAAATCATTAAGGCTGATTAAAACTCAGTTTCTGAATCTATATTAAAACTGATGAGAAGCTTTCCCAGTCAGGTATTACATCTGAGTTGAGAGGAGATTACAAATGACTAAGCGCTGGTCTGCACCTATGGTCTTTTTGGAATTAGCTGTGGTCTCCAGTGCTTTGCCTTATGAGCTCTGGGCTGCAGTGCTACTGCCCATTAGGCTGCGTGAGGTAAATACTAGGGTCTGGTAAGTATAACAGATGAACTGATCATGCAGATGTGATTTCTGAGTAGAGGTTTTTACAGTTGCTTCATGTAGAAAATAAAGGAAATATAAATTATCTCGTACTAATTTATTTGAGACAAGTAAAACAGGAAATAAACCTGAGGGGATATGATGAGGACTTGTAAGACAGTACTCTTGCACAATGGGAGAGGAAAATTCATGCTGTTGCAGGCCTCCTCAAAGGCATATTCAACAGAACCACTTTAAGTCTTTCGTCAACAGAAAACTTTATATCCCATGACATATTACACTGATACTGAAGGGCCAAACTTAAAGTTGTTGTAAGGATCTTTCATTAATTTTTCCAACACTTTGATTCCACAGAGAATCAAGATCTTTATCATAACCACCTCCTCAAAGGTGAGAAAATACTTTTTATGCTCATAAACTTAATTGTTCTGTGAAAAAAATCCAGTGAACTGATTATGCAAGGAGTTAGAATTAGACACACAAACCTGATACTTTAACATTGTTTTTTAAAAAAGTAGATGTATGCTATTATTTGATAAAAAATATACATGATTAAAATATACTTGGTTTTTGCTGGTTTTTTATAATTTCTTTTAAGGCAGCAGTATTATACAAAGACATTGTCAAGAGCACTGTTATTAAATAATTCTATAAAATTTGTGACATAGATTATCTCAGTAGAATATTTCATGCTTTGTATTTTCCCTACTTCTAATACTCTAAGGTGCACTTGTTAAGATGAATGAAACCTAATTTTCTGTGTTTGAGATAATGCTACTACTGTATTTTCCACTGTGACAACAGAATTAGTAATACAAACAAAAATATTGTTAAATAGCAGATCATGAGGCAGAATCCTAATGCTGTGAACTTACACACTAAGGTGATGGAAATATAATGCTACAGATACTGTGAATATACCGAAACAAAACCAAACGGTATCCTCATCATAACATTTTAGGACTTACTGAGAAGACCCTGTTAAAGTAAAAAGGCCTCCCATGACACTAAAATTGATATCCCTTTTAAAGCCCTTTTTTAGTGTTACCATGTGTAAGAAAACATCTTGACCATAGATGACAATCAAGTCCATAGCATTCAGTTTGGATCATTGTGCAGGAAGGTGTGTATTTTATGTAGGCATGTTAAGAAAGCTGAGGTATAAACAAATATGGTTATGATTTTTAGTGAAACTTTCCTAAGTGAGAAGAGTTGGTTAAATAGCCTAAAACTATGAAACGGGGTCTTTTCACTCTGTTTTTAAGAATGCGGCTTGTGTACTGCTGCATTTGCTTGATTTCTGCTGATTTTATTATTATTTTTATTCCTGAGAAAAGGAGGATGGAAGATTTTTGTTTTTTCTGATGTTTACCAACCAACCAATCAGCCTCATTTTGATCCCTGGGAAAATCGTGAATCAAGTTCTCTTTGAAAACTTTCTTAGGCTCATGAAGATGAGATGCTGACTGAGAATAGACCACATGGATTTACCAAAGGTAAATCAGCTCCAACTTCCCTGATTGCCTTCATAAAATGACTAGGTCTGTAGATGACAGAATAGTGATGGGTGCCATCTATCTTCACTTTACCAAAGCTTTCACCAGAGTATCCCACAACATCCTTGTATCTGAATTGGAATATTCTGGTCTAGACAGATGAACTATGAGGTGTATGAAAAAGTCTGTACTGTGGGGCAATCAGTGCAGGGGTGGAGCTTCTTAGGGACCTGTCCCGGAACCTGTCCTGTTTAATGTCTTTATCCATGACCTGGAGACAGAATGACAGACTGTGCACACTCATCTAGCCTGCAGACAGAAGTAAATTGGGGTACGAACTGACCTGCTGCAGGACAAGGAGCCTTTGAATAGGCTGCTGGTAACCTCATGAATTCAACAAGGACATATCTGTGATGGCAGAATTGCCTAAGAGCTACATGCTGGAGACTGGCGTGTCAGGAAGGAGGCTTCAGGCAAGGGGAGAGAAGTTTTAGGTGACTCCTCTAGCAATAAATATCTGAGAAGGACAAGCTTTGTATCTTGAATGATTGTGAGAGTACAAGAGAGAATTATGAACTCTTTACGGAAAATCTGGTCTGGGAAGTTAGATTAGATTCTAACCCCCTGCTTAAGACTTCGTTGATATCCCAGTGATGGCAGAAAAGACTTTTGATTGCTGTTTGTTGCAATATTTTAATTCTATGATTTAGGCTTTTGCAGGTGGCCTAAAATAGTGACAAAATAATTCTGTAATAAGAAAACATGTGTTTGGTTTGATTTGCTGAAGAAGTAGACCCTGCCTTTGCCTTTTTTCAGATCTATAGAACTAGCCTGATCAAAAGTTGGAAATGTGGATTCATTCTTCTGACTTCTATTTCAGGCTGACAGAAAACACTGCAATTTCCTTTTTCAGCTTTTCCTTACCATGCAAAAGCAATTAAATTACTGGGATTATCTGTGCATTAGCATCAAACAAATTCCCTGCTATCACATAGTACTGGATACTGATCTCTCCTCTCCTTTACTGCCTTTTTGTGGCAAATTATTATTTGTGGCCTTGGCTCATTTAAGTAAGAAGAAAAAACCACCTACTTTTCTCCACTTCATAGGGAAATTTAGGCATTTACTAATAATGATTGGCACACTGGGCGCCTTAAAATTAGACTCAAGTTAAGTGCCTAACCTGGGTGAACTTGATCCTACCCTCAGTCATTAATGGATTACAATGATACTCATTTTACAGAAAAGCTGACTTAGAATGTGTGTTTGCAAATTCTATTTGAAATTTTTAAAAGCAACACTTTCATGGCTGTTCTCATTCATTCAAATGAACTTACAGGCAGCTGTCAAAAATATTCTTAAGGACAGAAGTCATAATTCTTCTGTTTGTACAGTGCCCTGGCAGTGCAGTCTTAACCTGTGACCAGGCCTTCTATATGTTCTTTTCAATACATGTAGTACTACAACTCATAGTAAAAAAAAGCTGATAGATCTGTTTATTAATAGATGAAATATTTCCTTCTATCAACTAGCCAGGCAAAATGGAGAATACAAGTTTTTTTAATAGAGAGAATAAGTACCAATTTTTAGGTCATTAACTTTGCTTTACATTCAGATCATTAACATATTTTCTGCAGTTTGCAATTTGAGAAACCAAATGTTAATTTTGTGTCTGAGGTAGTAACTTTGGCTTCTATATTCCTGTAACATGACTCTGACTAAAATATGTCATGCAAAACTAACTTAAAGAACAATGAGATTAAATATTCTTTGATCTGAAACTATTAAACAATTGCATTTTTAAAAATTTTCTTTACTAGTGCTCAATTTGGACAATAGCAATTGAAATAAGATACTTATACTTTCTTTGGTTCTTTGCTTTTTGCCTTGTGTACTTTCTTCCCTAGGATGTAGGAAGTCAGATGGAGTCTTTCCTCTGGTTTCCAGGGCATCATATCTCTTCCCAAGTGAGATGGTAGTCCAGGAGATGGGGGAAGAGATACATATCAATTAGGTTAAGGGAAAAGATGGGTGAATTACCCTATTATTTCTTGGGATTTTCTGCATAAGTGATTTGCAGCATAACATATGTACTCTGGAGGTAGTGTGTCGTTATCATGAATCCATTTGGCATTCATTGTAATGGCTGTGATTGTCAATCCAATTAGTACTCATATAGATGTCAATGATGTTCCATTACAATTTATTATTAATTAATGAACACCTATATTAGGCTTATACTACACTCATTTTAAAAACTGCTTAAAAGGGTTAGCCATGAAATTCAGTGGCAGCCAAGTTCTGTCTCAAATCAATCCTTAGCTTCCTACAAGGCTTATCTCCAAAAGCGAAATCCTACTGCCTGTAAGATCCCTGCTAGGGGACAGAGATCTCACAGCCCTATTTTTGGGCTGGGAATGATACAAAGACTGCTCATTCAGTGCTCTCCATCTCCTGGGTTCCCCTGCCTCCATCCTCTGCCTGCCTACTTGGCCATAGGCTTCCAGCCTGTGGCCCTGTACATTGTTTTTGCATATAGTGTTAGGCAGGCAACAGAGCTGTTTCCCAGGAGCAGGGACAGGAAGGACTTTGATTTTGTTCTAGCAGTTATTCTAGATATAACCAACAAGCCAGCTGCTGTGCTCACCCAGCATCCAGTCCAGCTCTTCCTGCTATGTCATTGTTGTAGGATTCAGGCTATCACTGACAGAGCCAGGAGATAGTGCCTCCAGAGAAGTAGCTCACTTGCCTCTGATCAAATAAGTAAGTCATAACAGACTTTTCCTCATAGAATGCTAAGGTCTCCCCAGTCAGCTGGTTAGCACCGGCTTGACTTTGTATGGTGGTTGCTCTTCCCTCTGATAGACATTGAAAATCAATAACAAAAGAAATATTTTTTTTATAATTTTAAAATAAACCCTAATTTAGATTAATTATCCTTATTTTTCCCCTATCTCTCATTTTTAATAATTTATTAATATTATTATTATTTTCTCTCCTGGGAAGCTATCTTTAGGATCATTGGACTACTACAAAGTCTGTTTCGGGCAATAGTTTTGAATGGGAACATAAGCAAACAAGTTGTCACAGGAACGGCTTGTACATTTAGTTTGTATCAAAATAAATGGGGAAATAATAAGTGATGTTTGCATATCACTGCTGATACACAAATCGTTGTGCGTATGTCTGCTGATACTGCACATGAATCACTTTGCATGAAATTATTAATGCTCAGAAATCATGACAGTGAAAGCATCTGTGGTTTCGATAGGAAGGCAGATGAGGTTGAGGCTGTTTCACAGAGCTTAGTCAGGCTGAGCCCAGAGTGTTCTGTAGATGTCTCCCAGCTGCAGCTTTCCTCTGCTTCCACTCTGGCCAGCACCCTGGGACTGCAGGGGCTTTATTATCTCTAAGGAAGTTTCCTACCTACTTCTTTGGTATCACTTTCTGTATTCCAGCTATTGATACATGGCATTCTTCATTAATTTCCAGCTGTTGTTAACTATTAATTGTGGTTCAGCATCATGATTTAATATTTGAACACAAGTCTTCATTTGCCCTTGAACTATTTCTGTGTCACATGTCTCCAGCAAAACAACTAAACATGGTAAAGATGATTCTATGATTCTATAGTTCTATGATTCTATAAAAATGTATTTTTCCTGAAAGCCTTTTCTGCATCCCTTTATTACCAACACAACCTCCTTTCTGTCACAGAATCACAGAATCACAGAATCCCAAGGGTTGGAAGGGACCTCAAAAGATCATCTAGTCCAACCCCCCTGCAAGAGCAGGGTAACCTAGAGTACATCTCACAGGAACTTGTTCAGCCGGGCCTTGAATATCTCCAATGTAGGAGACTCCACAACCCCCCTGGGCAACCTGTTCCAGTGCTGTGTCACTCTCACAGTAAAGAAGTTTTTCCTGATGTTCATATGGAACCTCTTATGCTCCAGTTTACACCCACTACCCCCTGTTCTATCACTGGACATCACTGAGAAAAGCCTAGCTCCATCATCCTGACACTCAGTCCTTTCTGTTTAGTTTTTTTTTGTACCTTTGGACAAATCCATATTTGTCAGTCCACCCCTTTCTCCACCCATTTCACTGATTCTTCTGTAATTCTCAATTCTAATATTTAACATTTTATTAGTTAATATTTTGTCCAACTTCTTTTACAATTGTTGAAACCTTCCTCTTTGTGGTTCTCCACACAATTTTTCTTCCAGATCCTGTCAGTTCAAAATCCAACTTATAAAGTCTCCTTTGGTTTTCACCACAGCCATGGCAATTATCCTTTTTTTCACCCTTCAGTGAAACGTGAACTGCTCCTTGTTGCCTTTGAGATCCTTCACAATCATACTGCTGAGTCAACAACTTGCATCTCCCATCCTCTTTGCTTTGCCACCATCATTCCCCATTCCTTGCATTTTAACAATCACTGTGCTTTTGTGCCTTCTTACACCATCAGCATTGTCTCAAAGCAGATCCACATGGCTGCAACCCTAACTTCAGATTCTGATCTTTTGCAATACTTGCCAAAAGGCTTTAGGACCAATACTGAGAGAAAAGCAATTTAAATTTGACTGGAGGGTGCAGTATCATTCTCTTTTTCTTCTGGCTCAAGCAGATGTCCCCTCAGAAGGAAATATCTTTGTTAAAAAGACCATGTCTCCACCCCACATCTGGATAGCACCCAGAACATTATTGGTGCCAACGAAATGTAATAACAACAATAATAATAACCCCTATCCAGAACCTCATTAAAGACCTCAGGTATCCCTTGAGTTAGGTATTGATCCATGTAAGGGATTGCTGTGTCATGCACTTACATGAAAGGCCAGATTTAAATCCTCCAAAAAGCCACAGAAAAGCTCACATTACATCTCCTCAAGAAGCTCAATTAAATGTGAATTTAGTCCAAGGTCTGAAGTTACATATTAAAAGACCAGAGGATCTTTTAATCAAAATTTGGACCCTTTCACATAGTTGAATCTGTGATTTTTGTAGGTGGTATTGACACAGATTGTTCACTGATACATTGTGATTCCATGCCTTGTTACCATAATACTTGCATGCGAATGATTAATTACAAAGTGTATTTGATTTTTTTTAAAGGACTTACCACATTTCTTCCACATCTACCTCTGCAGTCTGAGATTACAGTCTAAGAGGCACATGCCTTTAATGTTTTGTTTTTATTAGAATTATGTCAGAAGATGTAACAATTCACAAGCTATATAGCTTTTGGATTAAAACAGGTAATTGTTGTTTGTAAAATATTATGGCTTTAAGTCTATAGCAACTTTAAACATTTCAGTGTTTGCTTCAAGGCATGAGGAGACAGCGACACAGCTCATTTCCTCTGCTGAGCTCTCTTTGCTGCCTTGTACAACACTTATTTCAAAGCACGCCACAGCTTAGAACTGTCGTGATCCCCATTAATATAAAATCATTGACCTCTGCTCCTGCTGGTGCGACTAAATTACATTCTGCTGCTCAGCAGCAGCCACATATGGGGCCAGCTCTTTTAGTCATGGCCAGGTGCCTTGATGTCAGTGCTGCCCCTCCTACGCTCAGGGTTTTCCTTTAATGAGGATTATGCACCTTCAAAGATTGAGGAAACCCACTCCCAGTACGGCAGCATTTCTAATGGCATCTGGTCTTATCGCACAGTAACTTGGTTTTGTAGGAAGCTGTGGAGTGAGGCTTGATTTTTCCCCCTCAACAAGGTGTTGTGAGAGTTCATGGTTTGGTAGCTGTGTTCTCCCTTGATCGACAAACCCAGGACACTGTGAACAGAAATATCACATTTTTATGAAGCCCTGTAGTGCTGTGTTAAAACAGTATCCCGTATCATGTCTAAACCCAGGTGGTATTCCTCTCACCTTCTTGTTCGTGCTACGCAAAATTAAAGAGCACTTCACATAGTTTTATAGTCTGCACATTATGGTGCTCTTACAAAAAAGGGGGGGAAAAAAGATTTTATAGGATTGATTAGGATTCATATAGATTCTGAGCGTGGTCAGCTTTCCTCACTGTGTGGTCTTTTTTGCTGTTTCTTCCCTGACCCTTTTCACCCACCCCCACTCTTTCGAGACACTGCTTTGTGAGCCGTGGTGCATTTTTTGCCTGTAAGCCCTGTTCACTACAAATGGGCCCGAGCAGAAAGTTTTTATACCAAATTTTCCTGAACTTGGTATTGTTCAACAAGAAGATATTTTATGTCCTGGTCTTGCAACAAATTAGGCATTTGTAGTCTTTGGCACCTATCAGAGAGACTGGATACTAATGGTAATATCTGGCATAACACAACTGCCACAGAAATTGCCAGTGCACTCATTCTGAGTTCAGTCCCACCAAGTAGTATTCATCACATAAAGCTTTTGGTGATGTCAAAGTGAATTAGAAGTGATCATGTCCTTCTTGATAGGAGTCAAATTCTTATAGACCTTATCGTATAAGAATAAGTAACAGAAGAACTTGGCACAAAAAGTTTTTAAACAAGAAAACCAGAAAATGTTTTATGGAATGTGTACGAAGACATCTTTTGTCTGTTATAAAATATCTCTGTGTCAAAGACTTCAACATCATTGCTTATTATCTTTGATAGCTATCACCATTTTTTCATACTTTAAGCTACTGCATGATTTTATTTGATATTAAATTTGCAAATAATTTAAATCTGACACTATTTATTCTTTTTAAGGACTTCTGGAATTTTGTATTCTCTGTACAAAGCGATCACATACAAAATTACAAATTACAAAATAACTGTAAGTTTTGTTGTTGACTGCAATAACCACATAGTGTATACTCTTTGTCATATTCTCCCTTGTGCTCCCAGGGAAAGTTAATGCTGACCAAAAAGTGATCTGGAAAGGAAAACTGAAAATTTACAGTTTTCTTATTGGCATGTACCAGTATCCAAATTGCAGGTAAATCTTGTGCAAATCCTCCGTTTTCTTTTGTGTGCACATGTGAGAGGGGGAGGAGGAGGTTTTTAATTTTGTTTTGTTCTACATGAAAGGTAACATCTGGATTAACAACTTGCTTCTGAAAGCTGATACCCAAACAGAGCGCTTTCTTTGCTGAGAGATGTCCTAACCCCAGTCACACGACTGCTAATTTGGCTTTTCTCTTAATCTCTGCAGAACTTGCTGAACAGAAGCGAAACTATGTGCATGCTAATGGCTCACTTTCTACATACTCCCCTCTCTCCCTCAGAGTGTCTGGTGTGCAAAGCCGAGCTGGAACAAAGATACACTAATTATTCTCCATTAATTTGTCTGCTTGAATGGTCCTAAATACCAGAGTGATTAATTAGCGCAAAGCAGCCAGGGCAGGATGTCACACCCTTCTGTGCGTTTAAGTGTCGGTAAGGTTGTGCTCAAGTGTTGACAACAGCATATCTTTAATTTTCTGCAAGAAGAAAAGTTTAGTCAGTACAATTAATTTGAGCTTGGCTAGCTTGCAGGAATAAATGTAACGTGGCATAATACTGCTGCTTAGGCAATTTTTTGCATCCTTAGGGTGCAGTAAAACTTTTTGGCACCTCAGTTATTAAATATTGTTTTTCTATAGTTGTTTCAATTTGGTTTAATAACTTTTGTGCATTTTGCAGCTAAAAAGTGGATCATAAAACTGTTAGAAATTATTACCTTTAATGACTGGAAATGGGATATACATGAATAGCTTGATATGATAGATGAAGTAAAGAGAGACAAATATTGTCAGTTCAGTTTCTGGATCATCTTAATTCAGTTTTTTTTCATGCTGACTTGCCCAAAAATATATGTCAACATCATTTAAAAAAGTGCAGACTACTTTGTAGTACTTCAAGTAAATTAAGCAAAATAACTTGAAATTAAAATAAACCTAGTCCAGTAATATTTCACCTGAGATCAGCACTTTTGTTGTCCTTCTGTTTTCATATTGAGCTGTTAAAAGAATAGTTAACAATACATTTTTCTAAAATTAGCTCCACAATAATGGTAAGATTTATATATACATATTTGTGGACTGTATAAGAGAATTGTTTGTGTTTAGAAAGCATAGTACATAAAATAAATCATCAGTTGTATTAGCACTAGTAATTGTAAAACTTACTGAATTCTCAAGTCCTTGTGCTTTGTTTGGATTTTTTAAACCACTTCTTGGAGCATAATTTTTTCTTTGGAGGGAGGAGTTATAAAGCAAAAGAGGCCCTAGACATTAGACAATGCTTGTGACCTTTTAGCAGCTACCCTCATATAAACCCCTAAAGGGGCCATACCAGAAGCTACAGAGAGAGCTTCATCTCTCCTTGCATTGTTAGTTGCTATTGTTCTCCTTGTCAATTAATTCCCCATAATATATGTTTGACTATGCTGTGGCTGATACAAGCTGCTTCAATGTACGTTACTTTCCACCAAAAAAGACTTTATCATTCATTGCTATGTTTCAGCCATCAGTATATATTTTACTTTATAAGTGAATTCTTTATTCAGCTATGTGAGTGCACAGAAGTTCTCATGTTACAATGAGGTTTTGGGGAAGGGTTTAACTAAATGAGGAGCTTAAATTGAAAGAGCTTATGCATATCAAGTTTTGCAGAAAGATGCAAATGCTTGGATGCATAGTGAAATATCCAAGTATGATTTAAGTCAGGTATTGCAATCATTATGGCACCTACATGTAAGAAAACAACAGACACTTCTGACAAGAGCTACCAGTTGCTGGCTCCCTCTACGGTCAGTAAAAATAAGTAGACACAAAAGACTGTGAATATGAGCTGGAGGTTTTGGCTGTAAAGTACAGATGATTGAACTTTATTAAAAGAAAAAAAAAAGGTAAAGAAAATGTTGTTAAGAAGCACCATCCTTTTGCTGCTGCTTTGTGTCTGCTTTCCAAGTTGCTTGAGTAGGAATTTTTTGCATCAGAATTGTGTAATTGCTCGGTCTCTTCTCTCATCAATGAACAGTGCTGAGAAACTCTTATCCCCAAATCCTGATGTTCTTTTAGTTCCCTTGTCCTAAAAATAATTCCCTACATTTTAGATTCTAGGTCCTTGCTGATACATAGTGACTTGTTAAGATTGTCTTCCTTCTGCAGTGATCTCATTTCAAAACCAAGATTTCCCCATTTCTTCTCTTTTAATCATTGACTGTCCACACAGGTTAACACACTGTATGCATCGTATCTGTGGTTTCCAATAAGACAGCTCTATAATCGAACACTTTAAATGAAAATGCCTAAACAGGACATTGGGAAAAGAGAAAATCAGACTAATTTCGAACTCGTAGGTAGTTGGTTTGACCAGAGAAATGAGACCCAACTATTCGAATGCACTCACTCCCTACTCTTATGAATATTAACTTCTGAGGTTTGTCCCAACAGCCTTGTCGTAGGCAGTGTTCTTCACACTCTCCTACTTAATCAAAAAACCAGCATCCATCAAGCTGTTGTGAAAATGAATGAGCTGCTTTGTGGGAGAATCAATTCAGTGTACTATTACAGGGCCATGCTTGTTGGTAGCGATCCAACTTGGTTTTCTTGAAAGTTGCTAGCTCTACAGCTAGTATCACTGCTCTCAATAGGACTAAACTACTAAGTCACAAGTTATTAAGTCTTCTAAAGCTGTTACAAAACTTCAAGTGAGTACAGAATAAGACATGATTTCAGCAACATATACCTTGCCTCACTCACTGTTGTCTCACTCACTGTTGTTGGCTCTGAAATATTATCTGTGACAGAGTAGAAAGCAGTTTTTGAATATCTTAATTTTCTTAGCATGAACCATAATGTTAATTTCTGCCTTCAAGTGATATAGTAATGATTTTTCTTATAGAATCATAGAATGGTTCGGGTTCAAAGGGACCTTAAAGATCATCCTGTTCCAGATCCCCTGCCATGCAGGAACACTTTCCACTAGACCAGGTTGCTCAAAGCACCATTCAACTTGGTCTGATTTTTGTTTCTTCTTGCCTTTATATCCAAAGGGATCTAAGTCCAAGGTATTTGCCCAACATACATTGATATTGAAAGAAACCTGCTGTGTATTTGGTGCACTGGAAATGTTATTTTAAAGTGAAAAACTTGCTCCTGTCATTTTGAAAGGTCAGTGGTGATGCCAGTTTACTTGCTATGTCAGCTCTGGTCAGATGAATCCACCCTGCACAGGTGGTGAATCCACCTTGCATAGGTGATCTCCTAGCTGAACTGTACCAGCTGTTGCACCTATTTTCTTTCATGTCTGTGTAACATTTTCGTTTAAAACATCTTGCTTCATACGGCAATCAAGTGAAAAGTCCATACTACGCAGAGAAATACATGACCAAGTTCAGAGATGCCCAACATGTAAATGGTACAGGAATTCACTAATATATCCTTTCTAATTAACATTTTATGAGTTGGGTCTCTCCTTATCCCCCAGCAACTGATCTTAATTATTCGCTGGATTCTGTGGTAAATCAAAGGCAAAATGCAGTTGTGGTTCTGGAGGATATCTGAAGTGCATCTGAAGTTTGGCTGTTTAAAAAGCCCCAGAATTCTGTTGTAGAGCAAAGTATAAGTGTGAAGCATGGGCAAGACAAGTTAGCCCTTCAGTTTACAAATCAGCCACCAATAAGGAACATCTAAATATAAAGCAGAATTCCAGTGAAAATTGGTATAGGGTCACTGATTGCAGAGAAACTGCATTGATTAGCAATACCTGTTTGAGTCCGTACTTGCATGAGAGCTCTGTTTGTCACAGCAGGAAGATTTTGCGTATATGTATTTTAATAGAGTGAGCTCTGGGAGCTAGAGAAAAATAACTGCAGTTCTCTCTTTTGTTTTATTCAAAACCAGGCTCAGTGGCTACTTGGAATTGGCAGGTCCAGCTGGACTTCCCCCAAAATTAGGGGCTCAGCATAATTTCTTTCATTGCAACGTCTCCATTAATCTGTTGTCACCAGTTTTCCCTGGGGAGATTCAAATAGGGGGTCTGGTCTTTTTGTGCTAAACTTACACAAAGTTAAAGAGTCCTTAGAGCAGGTGGTCCAGGCTCATAAGGATGAGACAAAGTAGAGTATGTAAGCCATGGGGGGTAAAACAAAAAAACAAAAAAAAAAAGGAAAAGGAAATTGCAGGTTATTGCAGGATCCTCTCCCATTACAGAAAAAACTAAACCTGGATGTGGAAATTAACTCGATCCCCTCCTTTCATGAAATTCATATTTTTTTCACTTGTACCATTTTAATTTTTTAGCAAGATTTAGTCTAAATTGATGTTGTCGTTGATCTCCCTCCCTCCTTATTTACCCGCTACTCCCTGTTTACTAACATTTGTTTTCTGATAATCATAGAATCATAGAATAGTTACGGTTGGAAAGGACCTTAAGATCATCCAGTTCCAACCCCCCTGCCATGGGCAGGGACACCTCACACTAAACCATGCCACCCAAGGCCTCATCCAACCTGGCCTTGAACACCGCCAGGGATGGAGCATTCACAGCCTCCCTGGGCAACCCATTCCAGTGCCTCACCACCCTCTCAGTAAAGAATTTCTTCCTTATATCCAATCTAAACTTCCCCTGTTTAAGTTTCAACCCGTTACCCCTTGTCCTGTCACTACAGTGCCTGATGAAGAGTCCATCCCCAGCATCCTTGTAGGCCCCCTTCAGGTACTGGAAAGCTGCTATGAGGTCTCCACGCAGCTAGAAAGGTGGAAATTAAATTTCAATCCTATTTCTGGAACAGAGCCTGAAGCGTTCGTGGCTTTAGCCAAGGAACACGTGTATTTCTTCTGATTCTGAAGGTCTAACTCTGAACAATTAGGCCAAGTAATGCCAAAACACAAGATGTGAGAGCATCTCAGAGAAAGAGATTACAGGGAGAGAAAAGGAGAGAAAAAGGGGAGAAAAGGAGAGAAAAGGAGAGAAAAGGGAGAGAAAAATGGATTCTCCTGGACTTCTGAATATCTGATGCTGTTGTTTCTGAAGGACAGGGCTGCAGTAGCCTCAGAAACTTTCCTGTCAATAGAAGGTCTGTGGGTGAGTTCTTGGTCTAAGAGCATACCTCTGAGAAAGAAAAATAGGGTTTGGTAATATATTAGCCTTTTTTACAACATATCCTCATGTATAGGAAAGAAAAAAAGAGATCAGTCCCTTTCCAATCATGTTGTCATATTATGGCATGCACTTATCACAGATGTAATTTGGACAGGATTTGATTCTTATGCAAGGTTACATTAGAGAAATACTAAAAAAATCTATCTAGTTCCTGCTACCTGTTTGAAATCCTTTTATCCTCTGTCACATGACAATATTATGCTCCATCCCTGGCGGTGTTCAAAGCCAGGTTGGATGAGGCCTTGGGTGGCATGGTTTAGTGTGGGGTGTCCCTGCCCATGGCAGGGGGTTGGAACTAGATGATCTTGAGGTCCTTTCCAACCCTATTCTATGATTCTATGATTCTACTAAATAGATATGACTGTATAAAATATAAATCTCTAAAATATGAGGATTTTATGTATTCTTTAAGAATTTCCGTAAATACTAAGAATTTGGAAAACTGCTGATTTTTTCCCTCAGAAATTGCTTCATTACAGCAATTCAAAGATGTAAGTAAGAAAATTATTTTTGATATTGATGCAGAAGCTGAGAGCAGGGTAGGTCACCCAAGTTTCTAGGATCCTAGAGGAGAATGTATACAGAAGAAAGCAGAGTACTTACATTCACAGGTCAATGATACAACAGACTCAAATGTAGCATGTCCTCCTGGCAGCATGTAACTTTGATCTCAGTGTTAGTCCGATTCATTCAAAAGGGAAATCCACAAGTCATTAGGGTCTGAATAAATTGCTCTGCTGACTCATAGCCTTGTGTAGGATAACAGTTCTGGCTGAATCATGTGGACATGGCTCTGCATTCCCAAATGTGTGCACACGTGTACACATGCATGTATCTGCACACAGACATACATAGAGACAACAGGCAGACCTGGCAGCATCCTAAGGGAGTAAAGGTCTGCTCCAAATCCTGCCAAAACTAGCAACACTCTTTTGGCTGCCTTTGGTATGTATTTCTAGGCTGTCAGCTGATTTATTTACCCCCCAGTATGTGCTGTCACTCCTGATCACTTACTCACAAAGTGCTTTCAGAAATATGTTTACAGAAGAACCTCATTCTGACTTTCATATTAGTGCAAATTAGTGGGAGTACTTTCATTGGAAGTGCTCTTGGGAGCCATTTTGGAAAGCTCTTGTTATTTGCTTGCTACTGTAAATTAATCCCAAATGTTTGCAATTATTCATGAGCCTAAAACTCAAACAAGCCCTCTCCCCCTATCTCAGTGTTTATATAGTTTCCACAACCAGTTAAAGTGAACAGAAATAGGATCTGGGATGTGGCCCAACAAATCCACTACTGCACAAAGGAATAAGCTAATATTGCTCTACAGTTGGGCACATATTTGCCACTCAGATGATGTGAGATGTTTCCCTCTACCTTTACAGATAGGAAAGCTATACCACAGTTGTGGCAGGAGAAGAAAATGACTGTGGGTAGCATGTTCACTGTGTGTTCACTTTCTCTTGTGTAGTGCTCATCAGCCACACAGTTGAAGGATTAAATGTAGACACAGATAATATTAAGGTAAATACTTGATGGTGGCTTTGACAATATGTCACAGGGTAAATTGTTTTTGAGACTGAACCAAAATCCTGGGGACAAACTCTGTGGAATGTCTAAGTCACTCTGAAAACTGTAAAGCAAGAATATACCTATTAAAATGAATATTCTGTTCTGAGTGGTCGTCAAAGGGAAAAAAGCATCCTTGCATTATTGCACTATGCAGAGATCATTACACTCACAGAAGTTAAACTGAAAGGCTGTGTTTTTAAAATTTGAGGGTTTCTTCAGCACAACGAATTGTACAGAAAGAAGAGGGCCTGTGCGCTACATCATTCTGACTAAAGTTCTTGTGGAATAATGCCATTACTAGATGAAAAACTAAACAGAAATGTTCGATAAAATGTGTACATCTGCACAATGGAATAGTCCTTATATTTTACATCGAGCTACCTCAGGGTCATGGAAGGTGTTTTATTAGCACAGTCAACAACAATAGCATGATTTTTATTAGTAGGAAAAGATAGAGTGAGAGACTACTAATTATTTTTCAGCCTGAAGGGCATTTTTCCTGAAATGACTGTTAATTTGATCATTGTAGTGCAGTTCACAGATTTACATGAACTTATTTCAGTGCAACACATGGTTAAGAACTATACTAAAAATGTTGCTTTATTAATGGTTTTCAGTGAATGTATTAGAAAGTGCTAACCATGTGGGTATAGGAATGATATTGATAGTACTTAGAAGGTTGAATCTTTTTGAAAGCAGCTAGCCTGAAGCCCTTTCCATGTGATATTTTTTGTTCATGCAGTGAGATATTAAGCCTACAAGAATGAAATAAAATCCCAGTGAAATGAGAATTTGTTGGTGTTGTCTTAGATCTATGTTTAGTGATTTTTCTAGAGGTGGGTTGGTTTTTTTATTTTTCCTTTTTTTTTTTTTTTTATCTTAACTGATCTAGGAGCCAATTACTTTTCTAAGTAATTATTGAATCAATACATACAGCCTAGATGTTTACGTATGTATGTATGCATGTATAAATATAAATACACTGTTAACAAATCTTCCACTAGATGTGACAAAAAATTCTGGGAATACATTCCAGGTTTTAGCATTTTTAAACACTTTGGCATTTTTCTTACCTCATCTATCTTGTCTCCTTTTCAGCCCACATACACACATCGTTTCAATCCTGAGAAGAGTCATATATGCAAGCTGAAAGGCTTTTAGTTTAGATTAAGAGAAACTGCAAGATGAAAGGGAACAAAGGCAGAATCTCCACAAGGACAAATAGTTTGCGTCTTCTTTGTCATATGCTGCCTTCACTTTTCCTTACAAAGTGATGGCTTCTCTTGCTGGTGGGGACTTTTTAGAAATGTAAAACTTCAGCATGCAGCAATTAGTCCCTATTGCTGTGTGCAACTGTCCAGTGTGTGGACCAGGAAGATGTGTTGCACAACTGCAGCTTTCATCCTGCTGTGGCAGACTGCAACACGTGGTACAAGTGAAATACTCTCACATGGTCATATGAACATTACCGGAGTTGCAACCTGAAAAATTTGATCTTTTCAAAATTCATTTTCATTGCATCTGCGGTAGCCATCTGTGGTAAAAGTTGTAGAAGAAACTCCCAGACTGGGGTAGCAGAGGTTCCAGTGAGCTGGCAGAGTATTTCCTCTCTTTTCTCTTCAAGACCATGCATGTTTAGTGATTATTCACCTTCTCACTTGAGAGAGCACTGACAGTAGCGCTCCCCAGGCTGAGGTGACTCTAGTTCAGGACATTCACCTTCTTTCCTAAATATCTTATATACTTGCAGCTCAGTCTGAATTAGGGTGTGTAAAGCAAATTTCTGCCTAGATTGTTAATTGCCACTCCCTCACAATCCTCAGATCTCTTCAGCTGCTGTAGAAAACTGCTGTCTTTTTTACTGCTTTGAGGTCCCAGTTTTGGTCCTGCCTGCCTCCAATCACTGCTTGCTCATCAGCAAACCTAAAAGTAATATTTCCTCTTTGTAGGAAGGCTTATTAGGTACTAATTGCCTCTCGCAGTAGCAAGAGACAGAAGTATTTTTATCTGCCTTTTTCTGTCTAAATTTGGTGAGGAAGAGGAACACAATTATGCAAAATAATGTTTAGAAAATTCCCTACTCCTAACAGAGACAATTATATTTTCAATGATATTGTATAACTGTGAGTTCCTATAAGAAATTTAGCCCGGACTTATAAAATCTTTTAACTGAGATATGTGCAATATTATGATTTACTATGACATGGATGGTCAGGTCTCAACTTCCAATGCACTGATATCAGAAACCTGCTCAGAGCCTCTGTCTGGAAATATGCTCAGACAGAAAGACTGCAAGTAGGACGAGAGCTAAAGGATAAACTATTGTACCCCTGTTGCAGAAGCAAATAACACCACATGTCCACAGAAGCAAAGGAAAATACAATAGCCTAATCCTGCTAGGGCAGCACAAGGAGGCAGCACTCTTCCTAATGGTGCCTGACCCTTACCACCACCTTTACTTTGCTAAGGGTCTTAATTCTGAAGAATGAAGGTGATGGAAATACTATTTAGAGTTGCCTTTCTTTTTACTTCTTTTCTGCCCTAAGTTAACCTTTGTCATAGTTGAAAGTTTTAGTAGGTCATCTTTTCAAGTTCATTGGTAGACACAGTTATCTGCAATTTATGCAGGCTTATCTCTTACTGATGCCTTAACCATGAGACTGAGATGGATCAGACTTAACAAGCAGTTTTTGCTGAAAGAAAGTGGCAGACTATTGGTTGGCATGACCATTATCATTTTGCTTCATGAGAGTTTTGTTTGTGGTAGAAGTTATTTATCTCAGTTATTGCAGAACTGGAAAGCCATCCAGAGTCCATTATGTCAATCTGCAGGGAAAAATGTAAAAGGGCTAGGAGAGAAACAAACACAATCAGGCGTTACTAGGACTGGATGATAGTTAACATGTTAACATGAATTCTCCATTTCTTGTGCTATGATCATTCTCTAAGGATTCTCTATGATATACCAATAGATTCTGACATGCATCTCCATATCCTAGACTTTGAACTGTCCTATTATCTATAGTAGCCATCGTGATTATACGCAGCCTCTTCTCTGATATGTATGGTCTCAATAGCAAGGTCCCATCTGAACCTTTCAGATACAACTTTTTCTAAGAGACTTTACTTCAAATAAATTAGTTCCCTTAGGATTTGAAATATTTGAATTATTTTTAAGGAGTGTTATCACCACAGAATTGTGATATATTAATAAATAATTCATTTTTAGTAACTTCTTTGTCTTTTTTATATGTACATCAAAAAATTAAAGTTATTACTTCAAGAAACAAAGTCCATTTATTTCCCTGTAACATTTTCCTCATATTTCAATATACACAAAATTAGAGAATTAAAGAGAATTAAATGACATTACTGCTTATAATGGCTTTTCCTTTCTGTTTTGAATAGAAAACTTTAACTGAAAATCCTGCTGCTTTAAACTAAAAAGAATCCTACCATCTTTAATGAAAAAGAAGGAATGAAAAAACACATGACTAAACTTTTGCTGTATTTGCCTTTTTCAGACTCACAGCATGAAGAAACACTGTTAAATGAGCAAAATAGCACTCTTCATCCAGCCATACTTTTACTTAATCAGTACTTACTTTCACGTTAATCTAACATAAGGTACAGTTCTACAGTAATGTCTCTTGTGATATGTTTCCACTTCATAGCTGAAGGAGCTCTAGCATATTGTGGGGGAATTATGAGCTGGGCATATATAGGGCATGGGATATCTAAAAGCTCTGACCCTGTGAAACTGTTGGATACTTCAACCATTTCTACTTTGCCGAAGACAGCTGCAGCTTGAATACTGTAAATTGAATTGGAACAGACATTTTAAATTTTAAAGGGGAAAAATAAATGTTGCCTATTAAAAATTTTATAATTGCGTAGACTTGAGGCTATGAAAGATTGTTTTTAACAGAAGTCTCTTGGCTGGAAGCTCAATAACACCTAAAAATGTGGAACAGTTTCATGCAACTGAATGAGAAGGAAATGATTATACAAGAATCAAAACAATATTGCTGTTTGTATGTTCTTTAAAGCTGTGAATAGCCACCTTTGCTTTAAATTTCACATTTTTGAACTTTGAAAAATGTTCCTGAAGACAATTTGGTGCTGTTTTTTCCCTCCAAAGCCATATGGTTGAGAGCATTAAGCACTATCCTGGGAATCAGGACATTCTCACTCCTTGTCTCATCTTTACTGCTGATGGGTCTTAATACTTTCCATTTCTTTAAACTTTGGAAATGCTACTTAATTATGCTATGCAACAACCCAGTTTGCAAACATTAATTAAGCCTCATAGCTCCCTTGTGGTCTGAGACAGGTAAAATACCATTAGTCTCAGATAATAGGGAAAATAAAGCTCAGAGGGGTTAAGTGGCATGCCCAAAGTCACAGAAGCAATAGTATTTGGATCAGGATTATAATTCAAATTGTCTCTTAATCTACAATGACTCTCAAGTGAGGCAAATGTATTAAGATGAGCTCCTCAAGTTAAAAAGGAAGAAACAAGCAATTTAGCTGTTTTGAAAATTTAGGCTGAAGTTACCTCTTAGTAAGTATTCATTTGAGCCTCACTGATTCATAAATAACCACACACAGAGGCCACCTCAACGTTGAGGAAGACAAACAGAATACAAACATGCTCTTAAGTTTCTAAGACAGAGAGGGTGGTAGAATTATGTAGAGGGCATCACCCCAGGGGCAGGCTGTGGGGATGGCATTTCAGAGAGCAGACTCCTGGGACACAGTTGGCTTCCTGCTGCTACTTTGCCCAGTGAAACACAAAAGTGGTATCATCTGGCCAGGAGGGGTCAGGAAAGGGTTTCCGTCCTGTCAGCTAGCCCAGGCAACACAGGAAGGCAAAAGAGGCTGCTGGAGAAAGAAGCAGATGACTGCTGCACTTCTGCACTGTGTGGGTCACCAGAGGCGTAGCAAGGAGACCCATCTGCAGTGGAGCTTTGCTGTGTACCTGCTCGTCAGAGATGAGCCCCAGCTGCATCTGGTCTCCATGCCTATAGCTCCCTGCAGAGAAACGAAACCAAGAACTGACAGAGCAGAACAATAAGCTTTGCCTGGAACTCCACAAGCAAAGTAGGATGGAGGATATCCAGTGTTCAGAGTAACACATTAACATCGACCATGAAGAAAAAAGATTTGAAACTGCACAATAACTGGGGTATTTACCGAGGGTTATGTACCATCTCCTCTTCAAGCACTGTTACATATTCAAGTGACCATGAGAGAGCATTCCGGAAAACTGCAAAGAAACACTGGCTAGACACTCCATATATATATATATATATATATATATGTATATATATATATAATTTCCCACATACTATCTCCAAATGTTGGCACATATCCTCATTGTAAGAATATATAAGAAGGAATAGTGCACATGTTTCCTATATGAACTATTAAATAATACTGTTTCTACAGTTCATTTACACACATGGTTTTTTTAACCAATGTATTTTCTGCACAGACTTTACTTCTGATGGTGTTCAGGGAAACAGTTACTAAAGCATATCAGGGCCGGTGCTCATGCCTTGTGAAAAACCTGCCCTCATTGGGCAAGGCTGTCCTTGTGTGCCAGGGCACAAAAAGTTGAGGTGGGCCTTCACTGCCCTTCTGTTCTTCTTTCTGAGCTAGATCTTCACAGGGTCTGTGGTGCCAATACCAGCTTTCTGAACTGCAGGCTATAGTTCTCTGGATGCTCTTCTTCAATTGCCAAAGCCAAGTCAGTTGAGTTGAAGATGAAGATACAGATAATTCTGTTAGTAGTAGACATCTGTGGTCCCACTTACAGTTAGGAGACAGATGTCATGCCAGAATAGAGTATGAAGTTCTGAGAATACTTACAAGGAGACTCAAGCAAGTGAAGATATTCTCTGGACCAGTGATATTCCTCTGATATTCCCTTTGCTTAACTTTAGGTCTTCAGGACATTCTAGCAGACCAACTTAGCAGGGAAATCTCAAATAATCACAAGGAACTCCTCAAATATTTTGTCTTCCAGATGTCATGCAAAACACAGGTTTGTGGCATGCCATAACTGTTAATGAGACACAATACTGCTGCAGAAGATCTGGAAGAATTGGACTGTCTTAAGTATGTTCATTACATATATTTTTTTCCATGAGTACCTAGAATATGTCTGCTCTTGGAAAAGCTGACCAAGCTCTAGTGCTGTCATTCTGATGACTTCACCTTGTACCAGGTACTTCTACTAAATCTAATCCAAATGGAAACCATTCCCTAACAAATCTGAACAGTACTCAGAACCTCTTCATGTGACAGTTTTTGTCCCTGCTGAAGCCCTCAGCACTGCCTCTCAGCTTGATTACGGTTCCTCTGACCACACCTCGCCACGTTTCCTGGGATGCAGCCATGTTACATTTCTGCCAGGTTACAGAGAAGAAATTCTTTAAATGAGTAACTGTTGGGATTCTTGCTGGCAGGCTCTGGCTAGCCACTCAATCATTCCATCATCTTTCAATAGATACTGTTTTCCTGGTTGCTATTTTACCAGCTGTCGTGGTTTAAGCCCAGGCCGTAAATCAGAACCACGCAGTCCACTTCCCCCCCCACCTTTCTTCCCTCCGCTCCTGGAGGGACGGGGAGGAGAATCAAAAGAATGCAACTCCCATGGGTTGAGATAAGAACAGTTTAATAACTAAGGTATAACACAAATCACTACTGCTACCACTAATAGTAATAATGATAAAGGAAATAACAAGGAAGAGAATACAACCGCTCACCAACCGGTACCTCACCCCCACCCTGCCTTGATCCAGCCCTTCCGGGAACTCTCCATTCTACATCCTGGGCATGACGTGCTATGGTATGGAATACCTCTTTGGCTAGTTTGGGTCAGGTGTCCTGTCCCTGCTTCCTCCCAGCTTCTCCTCCTCCCTGGCAGAGCATGAGACTCACAAAGTCCTTGGTCAGGGTAAACATTCTGACCCACAACTGAAAACATCAGCTTTATCAGTATTATTCCCAGGTCGAAAGTCAAAACACAGCACTGCACCAGTAGAAAAAATGACTGCTACTGCTAAACCAGGACACCAGCCAAAAGACTAATAACCAGAAGGAATTCCTCAAATATTCAGAGGTCCAGATATTTCCTTCTTCCATGCTTTATATACTGTCTTTCTGAAAGTTGTCCTTGAGCCATGTCTGCAAATACAGCTTAAAGCTGTCTCCTACTTTTGATAATTAAAACCTTTTTTGTCCTTTATTTTTTTTACCGGCCAAGGCTAAACTTCATGTCCTGAATGCAATTAGCACGTTTTCTTTTCTCCTTGACAGTGTGGTATTAATACAAGCCTCATCGAGACTGAGTTTGTGGCACAGATGAGAGGTTTTTGACAGTTTTGCAGTGACTATCTGTGTAAGTTTCTGATTTGTACCTACTATTTTTTATCAAAGGAAAGACCCACATAGTTTTGTTCAATTTAAACCAATACAATCTTTTTCCCTCTTTGAACAGCAACCTTTAAAGATTTATAGGGCAGCAGCTTGGAGTTCACTAACTATACCAGAGACACATGAAATTACAGTTCTGATAGAAGGTGTGAATTCTGACAGCATCAGAAGTTTCAGAATAAAACTAGGAATTTCACTTAAATCTTCAGATTTTTTAATTCTCAGACTGAAATGGAGTGAAAGAAATGGCCACTGGAGGTAAGACAAGCTTTCCTAACACAATGAGATTTATCAACAGGACAAAGTGCTGTCCTTAACACTTAGAAGGCTGGAGAAGCAGCCAGAAGCATCCTATTCATAAGTTGCCAGGCATCTTCTTTCTACAGTAAATATTATAATTAGAAATAAACATTGAGAGTAGGATGAATTCCTGCTTCCTGTTGAAGATACAATTTATAATTAGAGGAATATCTTCTGATAGTTTTTTAGATGTAAAGGCTACTTTTTACAGGGAAGGTTAAAACAAAGTTCATATGCGTGTATCTTTTCCACCTATCATTCACTTATCTCAGGTTGGTCAGACTGAGTTTAAACATCCTCTCCTTCACATTTTTCACACTGGGGAAATAGGTGATGCTGGAGAGAAGAGAAAAAAAAAAAGAGAAGCATTTGACACAGTTTAATTCTGTCATGGTCTTTAGCCTGGGATTTGCTTCAGTGTCTGTCACAGGCACAGTAAACCCGTCCACTTCCTTCTTACAACTTTGCATTTGGTTTTGCCTTACGTGTTTCCTCATACAAGAACTGCTTGTGAGAACAGAAAGCAATCCACACCACATTTGTGTAGCTTGTCTAAATCAAAATAACAGCATCCTGGCAAACATTTGGTGGAGAGAGTGTAATAATTATTGGTTTGGTTTTCGTTAACCTCTTTTTGTTTAGTCAACATTAAGTCAATCCACCTGGAGCTTAATACTGTATGTTACTATAGTAACTTTACAGCCTATTTGATTGTGACAAAGGGCTTCATCTGGTCCATTTCATGCTCCTGTGTCGACCTACTCCCTCCCAGTGTTTTATTATATCTGTCTTTAAGAGTATCTGCAGGAGCCACAGCTGCTGTGCTTTTGTAGCAGAAAGCAGCTTTCATTGTGTGAAATACTCTGCTCTAAAAGATCTTATGGGCTGATGGCATTATTGAATTTCAAAGCAAAGACAAACAACATTAAATTGTTTAAAGCTAATATTCATGTTTTGCCATACACCATGGGTTGGTTGTTTTTCAGAGTGGAACAGTATATAATCACTGGTTGATGCCCTTGAGAACAAAACCACAAAATAAAGCGATGTAGAATACAAAGAGACTTGAAAGTAATTCAGTTTTCAAAACAAAACAAAACAAAACAAAACAAAAAATATGTGTTGGGGGCTCAAGAAAAACATTAACTCCAAGATCCGGAGTTAGCAGTTTGTAAAACGAAAAATTGGATAATGCTCTACAAACTGGCCAGATCCTTCCCTGTTAAACCACTGTGAAGCCATTGATTTTAATGGCATTACTCCTAAATTTATACTAGTACCAGTCTGAGTAGTACATGACCCATGAGTGCAAAATGTTTAAGACTTTCCAACTGTCGCCTGTTCATTTTACAACCTGGCTGTTCTATAATGCTCTAACCAGCCATGTGGATGATTGTAACAAGCTGCTACGCAGCTATTGTTTGGATTACCAGCACCACAGAACTCTTTCATTACAATGTTTGCTCCTGCTGTTGTTTAAATTTACCTTACTCTAGCTTCTCAAGACAATTTATTCCTTGCCAAGCTTTTTTCCCCTCTATGCTCTACAGCTGCTGGCTTTGTGTGCAAAAATACTTTACAAATCTATCTTTATTGAGTCCATTCAGATTTGCCGCATATTGCTAATATTTATCCGCATATTTGATTTGAGAATAAAACGTGTTCTCTGCCCTAGTTTCTCTTACTCTTCGCTTGTTATTACGGGTGCTTCTGAATAAAGATCTGTGCATTTCTTTGTTGCCAGCGCAAAGGCAATGCAGTGAGGCTCCTCCTGCATTTCAGCGGAGCCCCACTCCAGTTGTGTTAATTGTTGGGCTGGCAGGGCAGTGAGTGCTGAATGCTGCCTTGTTAACTTGCTAAGCAGCTGGTCAGCAGGGTAGTTTGATTCCAGCAAGGCTCTTGACACCTCTGCCAAGGGTTATTGATACCTCACACACCCCAGCTGAGACAGATTGTTTTAGTCGTGCTTCATATCCATAGCACAGCCTGTAGTTAGGAAAAAAAGTGATTGACAGCTCACACCTCCTGGGCCCTTCTTACTACCAGACACAACATCTGCTATGCCCTGTGGAGCAGTGAACCAACACACACTGAGAGAACTGTTTCTAGTATTGTCAGGGTTGATTTTGTTTAACCCTTTCCGGCTGCTCTCTGGAGATGCACATAGGGATTTCTGTAATCCTTTACACGTGCTTAAAAAGTGTGGAATATTCGACCGAGTGAACACCAGAGAAAATGGTGGTAGTGATGGCAAGGAAACCAGTCTGCAGTTGTTCCTCAGTAAGGTGATCGACATGCTCTGGATTGCAAAACAAAAATTGGGTTATCTCTACTGGAGAATTGCTTATTTCCAAACAACACTGCAGATGTAACTGAAGAGGAGAGCACTTCTGAATCCATGGCCTGACGCAATTTCACTGAGTGCACGCTCAGGAGGGGACTTAATCACAAAGCTAAGCAAGTCCGTTTTGTAACTAGTTACCTAAGTCAAAGCACACTCTGGTTAAAGGTTACATTATATGTACAAACACCAGAGGTGTAGGGCTTTTTGATGGAGAGTAGAGAGATAAATTAAGGTACTATTTGCTACCTTCAGAAAACAAACCAGTAAGAGAGTTAGCAACTGCAGCATCCTCGCTATAGATGATCTCATTTTTGATTACAAATATAGGTCATTAAATATACATGTAAGGAGCTTTCATAAACTATGTTCAATGTGTGAAAAAATGATGAAAAATGTTTTAAAGATTCCCCAAAATAAACTGATAGTTTTAAAATACATCTGACATGATTGAAGGACTGATTTGTCTTACTTTTGGACAGATCTTTTAAACATTTTCCTGCTAAAATAAAACCAGAAGTATTGTTGAAGCCTAAAAATGAGTATTTTTATAAATTGTAGAATCATAAGGGAAAAGCTCCTTGAGTCCACCTGTTAACCTAACACCACCAAGTTCATCTGTGAACCACATCCCTAAGTGCCACATCTACATAACTTTTAAACACATCCAGGGATGGTGACTCCACCACTTCCCTGGGCAGCCTGTTCCAATGCTTGACAACCCTTTCAGTGAAGACATTTTTCTTAATATCCAATCTAAACTTCCCCTGGCACAGCTTGAGGCCATTTCCTCTTGTCCTATAGTTGTTACTCGGGAGAAAAGACTGGCATCAGCCTTGTTACAACTTCTTTTCAGGTAGCTGTTGAGAGCAAAAAGGTCCACACTAAGCCTCCTTTTCATCAGGCTAAACAGCCCCAGTTCCCTCAGCCACTTCTCATAGGACTTCACCAGATTTGTTGCGCTTCTTTGGACACACTCCAGCACCTCGTTGTCTTTCTTGTAGTGAAGGCCCAGACCTAGACACAGTATTTGAGGTATAGTCTCACCAGTGCTGAGTACAAGGGGACGATCACTTCCCTAGTCCTGCTGGCCAAACTATTTCTGATACAGACCAAAATGCCACTGGCCTTCTTGGCTGCCTGGGTACAAGCTGGCTCATGTTCTGTCAGCATCAATCAGCACTCCCAGGCCTTTTTCCCCCCGACATCTTTCCAGCCACTTTTCCCCAAGCCTGGGTGTTGCATGGGGTTGTGACATCAGTGCAGGACCCAACATTTAGCCTCGTTGAACCTCACACAATTGTCCTCAGCCCATCCATCTAGCTTGTCCGGCTCCCTCTGTAAAGCCTTCTTACCCTCAAACAGTGCAACACTTCCACTCAACTTGGTATCATCTTTAAACTTACTGAGGGTGCACTCAAGACCCTCATCCAGATAATTGTTAAAAATATTAAACATAATTGGCCCCAGTACTGAGTCCTGGGGAACACCACTTGTTACCAGCCGCCAAGTGAATTTAACTCTTTTGCCCTTCGAGACTGCCTCTGAAGGCAGTCAACCAGGCTCCCAAACAGGCCAAATTCAGCCTTCCCAAAGTCCAAGGTAGCAATTCTGATGACCCTGTCCTTATTTCTCAGAGAATGTAAAACTTTCATCATCTTGTGATCACTGTGCCTAAGACAGCCTCCAACCATCACATCGTCCACAAGTCATTCTCTGCCAAATAAAAGGTCCCTTCCCTAGCTGGTCACTCACCATCTGTGTCAGGAAGTTATCATCTTCCACATGCTCCAGGAACTTTCTTGACTGTTTCTTCTCTGTTGTATTTTATTTCCAGCAGACCTCTGATAAGTTGAAGTTCCCATGAGAACAAGGGATAGCAAAATCTTATTTCCTTTTATCATACAGTTATACTCAATGAGACTTTCATAGAAAATGTTATGCAAAGCTAAAGTTGTATAGTAATGGATTAGGACATTTTGGTTCTTTTATTTTCATTGGGCTACATAATGACTTCCCACCATACTGTCATGCTTTAGAGCTGATGTTTGCCAGCTATACTATCTTTGTTCACGATGCCATAAGGGTGTGTTATGCTATAGAGGATCTAATAGCTTTATATATTATGTCTTTATCATAGTTATATAATTAGCAATATTATTATTACTAAGCATCACTATTACCTTTTGTCAGCACCATGTAACTCTGCATTTAAGTCACTATGTATTTTATATCCTGGAAAAAATTGTTGGCTGAGTTTACATGATACTGTCTTGCTCATATTTCATAGGATTATATGGCTTTGCTCTGCTGGTAGACAGAGGATTTTTGTTACAGTAAACCAGCAGTATGACTACATGACTTTCTGCACATAATTCTCACTTCTGATGGTTGCCTGTCTTATGTTCCAGATAGCACCACAAACTGAGTCCATTTATGGAGTAAACAAGTGACCTTCAAGAACCCAAACTGTACTTTCTAATGGTTTTAAAACTTAGATCAGTCTCAATGTGGATTATGTAAAAAACCCAGAATACCAAATTAGTTAAAAGTTATTTTTGGTTCTGGACTTGCATAGCTACTATAACTGCATTTGCTGTAAAGGTTCCTTTAGCCCACTCTTGAAATAAGGATAAACGTATAAACTGAGGTATTACCTTAAGTCAGGCGCATGGCAAAGTCAAGGTTTGAGTTATGGCCTTTTTTTTTAAAATAGTTGTCCTCTTTAGAAGTCATATTTGTTTAAAAGAATGCCACATTTCCTCCAAATGAGCAGTTTGTAGGTTATTTTGAGATATTGTTGAGAAATAACTTATGCACTTAAGTTCCCTTTCTTTGAATTGATTATCAAATCTGAAAGTGCTTCACGTTTGTGAGCTTCAAAGTAGGCTTTCAAACAAATGAACAGCTGTCCCACTTCTCCTAAAAACATGCTTATTTCTAATCTTCATTTCTAATGCTCCATTGGTATGGTGGAGAATGCAAACTCAGCAAGTCTGAATAATGATCTTTTATTTGTTGTCTAAATCAACCAGAAATGAAGAAATCAGCCATACTTGCAGCCAATGGAAGTACATAACAACATCTTGAACTGACAGTCCCATGGTACTTAAGAAGCAAAGAGCAACCAAAGTCAGACAGATAATGCTTCAGGAAGATGCTCTGGCATCAGCGAAACTCACCCAAAACAACCTTCTTCAACATCACAGATTTAGTTTCTGATATTGATAAAGTAATCATAGTCAAAATCAGATATATATTTACATAAATACATAAAAATATGACTGGTCAGCAACTGACATCCCTACAGATAATTGACATCAGTGCAAGTCAGGATGAATTACTCATTAGTAACAAATGGATCAGCACATTGGATCACCAATTGCTTAGATGTGGTATCTGATGATATTGAAACCATAAAGTGACAATGGACAAAAGTTTGGGAGAGTGTTGGGTTCATGTTCATCATGTCACACTTGTTCCTTTGTGATATAGACACTTTTGAAAAGAAGGAAGAGTTCCTCTAAATCAAACAAGTCATAATGCAGTAATCTGAGAAACTAGAATAGTTGCAGCTGGATTGTAAATAACTTCATCAAAGCGGTAGGGAAGAATAGCAGAAATAAAACAAAATCAAAACCACATATAGTAGAAAGCAAGAGAATGGTCCTTTCTTAATCACTTTTTAAGGTTTGCAGTGAACTAGCTGTATCTGGTTTTCCCTGTCCCTTGTCTGTCGATGAGTCAGAATATATAAAAGAGTCCATGTTGAGTAAAGGAGGAAGATATGGTGCATCAAATGTAATTAGCTCCAGGATACAAAAAATCTACATTCCATTCTTTATTTCTTTTTTTTCTTTTTCTTTTTTTTTTTTTTTGTTTCCTCTTTTTTCCTTCTTTCTCCTTTTTTTTTTTTTTTTTTTCCTCCTGAGAAGGCAATCTTATTGTTTACTCTGGAAGGCAAAACCAAGGGTCAACACAGAAGCAACTGCATGAAAACCTACGGCTTCTGCTAGACTACACAAACTAAAGGTATTTTCTGTTCCTGAAATCTACCACACTTGAAAGGATGAAGGTCTTATTCAAGCTTTTATAACTACAGGGTAGTAGTTCATATTAGTTTGACTCTTAAGTTCTGTTTGTGGGGGCGCTTGGCTTGTTTTTGTTACAGGAGAGCATCTCAGTAGAGTAATCAAAGCAAAAAACAGTCCTCCATGTGTACATATATACCTACTTCTCTGAAAGCTTTGGCATGACATTCTGCAATAATCACCAAGATTTCAGGGTCATACTGTATCTTAAGTGCTTAGAAATTACCTACTAGAGAACTGAGAAGGACTTGAGAGTGCTGGCAGATGATAAATTGACTATGAGCAGGCAGTGTACCCTTGAGACCAGGAGGGCCAACAGCATCCTAGTGTGCACCACGAGGAGTGTGGCCAGCAGGCTGAGGGAGGTGATTCTCCCTGTGTCCTTGACCCTGGTGAGGCCACATCTGGAATACTGTGTCCAGTGCTGGACTCCTCAATTCAAGAAAGACAAGGAGCTACCCAAGAGGGTCCAGGAGAAGGCCACAAGGATGATCAGGGGTCTGGAGCATCTGTCTTATAAGGAGGGATTGTGGGAGCTGGGTCTGTCTACCCTGGAGAAGACTGAAGGGGATCTCATTAATGCATATAAGTATCTCAAAGATGGGTGCCAGGGGGATGATGCCAGACTCTTTTCAGTGGTGCCCAGAGACAGGACGAGGAGCAATGGTCATAAACTAAAACACAAGAAGTTTTACCTCAACATGAGGAAGAAATTCTTTACGTTGAGGGTGGCAGAACACTGGAGCAGGCTGCCCAGGGGGGTGTGGAGTCTCCCTCTCTGAAGGCATTCAAAACCCACTTGGACAGTTTCCTGTGCAACCTGCTCTAGGTGGCCCTGCCTTGGCAGAGGGGATGGACCAGACGATCTCCAGAGGCCCCTTCCAACCCTGGTGATTCTGTGAAATGGTAATATAATGGGAGTGTTTCAATATGTTCCTTTCTTCCAGTAGCCAGTTCAGTCTGGATTTGTTTCTTAGCAGAAGGGATTGCAGAGAAAAGATATGTGTAACTAGATTAAATTTCCTTCGGAGGGTTCTTATTGAGCAGGACACATTATAACATATTTCAGAAGACTTTTTTTTGTAATTAAAATGCTACTTCACTACCTGTCATGCTCCACCCCCTTGGACTGCAGATGCGATTTATATCAGTGGCTGACAACAAAGCATAATGTGCAACACTGATACAAATTTTAAATTTTAAAGCTCTCTGGGAAGCCTCATATACACATTCATCATTTCCTTTTTCATTGGGTCCCAAATGAATGGGTTTGCACTGCAGGAAAATGAAATCAAATGAAACATTTCATTCTGGATTTTTCTCTCTAGGTGGCAGGAAATTGGGATTTGGGGACTACTGTCAAGCAGCTTTTTGGAGGACATCTCTTCCTCCTACTGTTGTTATGAGTCCCTTCACAGCCTCTGGCCACCTCAACCTCATCAAAACTAAAACAAGGAGATATTAGTTATTCAATGTCAGTTATACAATAATACAATAACTTCCAATGTCATGGAAATGCTGGGAAATATATGTTTTCATAGTATTTGATTTTACTAAATGAGTGATTAGCTTTCACGGGAATCTTTTTTTGGAAGGTCTCTTTTGAAAGAAAAAAAGTCTCTAGTGTTATGTTTGACCAAATACCACTCTATCCAAACATCTTTCTGATGTTGATATAAAAATTCAAGTATGGCCTGTTGTGTGGCCAAATCTGGCCAGATCTCTGACCATTCCTGTATCCAGTGGGCTATTAGAAACAGCTGTACCTGTTACTTTAGGTAGCAGTTAAATTTCTGCTGAGACAACCCAGAGAACATCTTTTCTCTGATCTGTTCTTCTTCCTGAGCTGCTAGGTCTTACTCAAAGCTTTGCTTTGTTGTTTTCTGTGCTTCTGTGGCCCTTTCTTCCATGCTTCTACTAAGCCCAAGAACAAACTGATGAAGTCGGCTCAGCCTGTGGTGATGTTTTCCAGTGGAGGCAAAGAGAATTATGGCTTTGTTCATTCAGTCTTGGGTTAGGCTTCTTAAGAGGAAGCCAGCTGTGATCCTGAAATGTGGAAGACAGCATTTTTAGGAACTGACTAAGTTTATTTTGTCCCTGAGCTAAGGATGACATGCCTATTCAGAATCTCAGTTCATATCAGACTCTTCTGTCCTTCAGATAGCAGTGACTGGAAACATTTTGTTTTATCATCTCAGCTGGCGCATTTTCTTCTTAAATGCAGACTTTGTTACAGTGATCCATAACTGAGAATCCCTTCAGGCATGTCTACTACATTGCACTCTATCAGATTCAAAGTGTGAAGAATCCTTGAAATCTCCAGTTCCTGCAGAATATAGTTGCTTTCCCTCACAAGCGCTGTACTAGTGAGAACATATCACAACTCCACTCCACAAGCTACGTGCAACACTAAAAAATCAGGGTGCCAAAAAAAGATCTTAAAAGGCTTGTAGTCAGCTGTAAGTAAAAGGGCATCTGCAAATGTGGAATTCTTAATCCAAATCCCAGGGACATTCAAGACAGTCAAAACAGAGATGTGTCAGTTACAGCTCTTGAAGTGATCCCTGCTTAATTGCACTTGGGTCCCAGCTCTGGGTATTTTAAGATAACTTTTAGCTCCCTGGGTTTTCAGTTGCTACCAGTCCATCACACTTAGAATTTTAGTCTACCAGTTAAACATTTACTGCCAGGTGTGCTCTATGTGAGTAAGGTTGCTATCTTGAAAGACCTTTACTTTCAAGCTTGGTGGCTTTAAACCCCCTGATATAGATATTCTGCAATGCTTTGAATGGGCGTACAAGGATCATCTTTGTGAATTTTACACTGTACGATAGGGGAAGCAACTGCTCAGGTACTGCTTAAAGCTATCTTTTACTCCTATGTACCTAATAATCAATAAAGCTTGCACTCATTTGTCCTTACAGGCTGGAGGGGAAGAGTTGGCAAATGTTCTTCCTCCCGTGTGCTACTTTGCTACTTTTATTTAGCCGCAGTGCAGCTCAGTGCTAAGTCACCGAACCAGATACAGGCTCTGACCTTCTGGGTGACCTTGAGCCACTTACATCTCTATGCTTCTGTCGTGGTTTAAGCCCAGGCCGTAAATCAGAACCACGCAGTCCACTTCCCCCCCGACCCTTTCTTCCCCCCGCTCCTGGAGGGACGGGGAGGAGAATCGAAAGAATGCAACTCCCACGGGTTGAGATAAGAACAGTTTAGTAACTAAGGTATAACACAAATCACTGCTGCTACCACTCATAGTAATAATGATAAGAGAAATAACAAGGGAAGAGAATACAACACCTCACCGACCGATAACTAGCTCCCACCCAGCAGTGAACTAGCCTTTCTGGGTAACTCTCAGTTACATCCTGAGCATGACGTGCTGTGGTATGGAATACCTCTTTGGCTAGTTTGGGTCAGGTGTCCTGTCCCTGCTTTCTCTTGGCTTCCTCTCCTCCCTGACAGAGCATGAGACTCACAAAGTCCTTGGTCAGGGTAAACATTCTGACCAGCAACTGAAAACTTCGGTTTTATCATTATTATCCGCAGGCCGAAAGTCAAAACCACAGCGCTGCACCAGCTACTAAGAAGGAGAAAAACTGACTGCTGCTGCTGAACCCAGGACAGCTTTTCTTTTGCTTCACCTCTTTGTTGTTTCCTTTAAATGCATAGCATAAAATTACGCAGAGCTGATTCTGTCTTTAAAGAGCATTTTCTGTCCTAGCAGAGCCCTACTCCTCACCGTTAATTCCAGGTTCTTAGGCTCATGATTGAGTTACCATGGTGTAACAAGGTATCTTACATCTGTTGCTCATTAGGGGGAATTGCCTGAGCCAGAGTAAATGACTACATTTGAAGCAGTCATCTTGACTTTCTCTGTAGTCAGTGAAAAAAATTTGTCACTCTTGGGTTGTGTTCTGCAGTAGGCAGCTAACATACATCGGGTGAATCCTGTCCCCTGGATGCCTTCTTCTCTCCATTGGTTATGAAGAGTGTCTAGAAGAAATAGTTGAGATAAAGATTTCCACACTGTGGTAGTCTAAATTTATGTGGAAATTACTTTCCTAGTAAGTGGCCATATATGTGTTCTTTACCTCAAACAAAAGTGAATTGCTTTGATGCAACTAATTTTTTATGAGCTAGGTCAAATTGTTGTATGTTTACTCTGAGCCAAATATACACATGCAATTAACATGGCTCAGCTGACATGTAAGTGGATCACGTGTTCACTCACCTACTTTTTCTAAACACATTTGTTTACCATCAGCCCACTTTGTGACCAAGTCTTTTTAAAACCCCTTCTTTTTCCCCTCTCTTTGACTGTACCGACTGAGGGCAAGGTCACTCTTTCTACTGATTTATCATATTTATCTTAGTCTCTCAAGCAGAGTAACCTCTGTTTCCACCTTTTTCTGAGCTTTCCTTTTCCTTTTACTCATAAGATCCCTTCTTTCTATGCAGCCTTCTCAACGCTCCTTATGAAGGACACTGTAAAAATGAACTGAATTTTAATACCTAAGTCCTAGAAAAATTTAAAATGCAGACTGTAGGTATGAGTACAAACTATTTTGTAAATCAGCAGCCTTACAACTTTTAAACCTGGCTGTAGTATGAATATAAGATTGCTTTAAAGCAAATACTTGTAAAGATGCAAACAGCTAGAAAGGCACCCTTGAAAATATTTTTCATAGTATGACTGTGGGAGATAATATTCCCAAACAAAATCTCTTTTTGTTGTTGTTGTAGCTGGATGTGGAAAAAACAGAGCTGTTTCTACAATGTAAACAGATTTTAATGTAGATTTCCAAATACTCACCTAAGACTTTTTATTGAAATATGGTTGTTTACCTATGGTATAGAAATTACACAGATATACAACGTAAGTTTGATGTCTATTGTATACATTTCTGGCCATATCAAATATTTAATACCTGGTATTCTTTGGGATTTGTTAGCATCTCCTTTAAAACTTGCCTGCGGCAGTTACAAGATGGAATGTAAAAAGTGGTTTTGATTATCGTTTTGGATTGTCACCTTGACAGTTTGGGTTGGGTTTTATAGGCATGGAGAAAGAACACACACAGTCACACACAATTGCTCCTTTCACTTTGCATCCCTTTCCCAGTAGACAATACAGAAATGGCTCAGGAGCAGAACAGACATGAAAGGATTGCCAAGTGAAGCTATTTGAGGGAAACTTGGTTTATTATTGTTTGGAGTCAGTAATATCTAAGTGGCCAGCTTAATCTATAAATTGCTATTGTCAGGGCATCACAAATAGACCTTAGTGGGTATTTGAGTGGCCAAGTCAGAGACACTGCTGCAAACAAAAACAGAGGAAGAGAAAAAACAAGTGGAAGGAAAGAGTAAATAGAAATTAAAAAAGCAAGAGAGGAAAAGCAAAGTATCTTCAGCTTTGGTTGCCTATTGAATGAATATGAAATGTTTAACACTAAGAGAAGTCTAAGGTCTTTGCTTAATTTTTAATCTGAGCTGGAGGATGCAAGAGTATGCTGACGTATCTATATGTTTCCTTTAAAAAGAAAACTAATTTCTGCTGTTTTGAGTACCTCACCACCTACTAGCTCGCAGGTACCCTCTAGGATAAAGGCTGCACTTGGCCACACTGTTCTAAGAGTACCCATCAATCCCTTTGTGTCCACGGGGGGAAAGACATTTTGTCACAAGTGAATGGGAATCTTACCTGAGCATCAGGCAGTGGGTGACAGAGTTCCAATAACTATTTATTTGCAGCTGGAGTTTGTGTTTGTTTTGATGCAGACTGGAGGTTGCTGTTTGCACAGTTCAGCAGGCTATTCTGAGCACTAAATATTAGGCATGAGAAAGACCCAGATGAGTGATTTTATCATGAGGGAAGGAGAAGAAAATACCACTGTTAGATGCAGCACTGTGTTTCTGCTTTCAGACTCTTTCACAGTATGATTGCAAGTTGAGTTTCTAAGATTTTCTGTATATGACACCTGAACATCATAATGAATTGAGTATATTAACATCTGTCTTTACATTAAGTCTGCACAGAGCTTTACCCTGAAACTCACAAGTCTTTGTGAAGCACACAGATTTTTATTTTTTTCTTCATTTAAGTCCTTTTATTACTGTAGTGCCAGCTATTGCTGCTATTGTTAAATGTCTGCCAGCATTTCCATTATAAACCTTATTTTCAAGGGATTTATTACCTACCTATTTTACCTCATATTGCTCTGAAACTTGCCATAGAAAATTTTCAACATGGACTAAATGCCACTCTCTTACCTTGCCACATTTAATTTAAACACATATAAGTATTCTGGATTGACTCTTGCAAAAGATAAAGGAGGACCTCAGGCTGTATCATTTTACTGCAAAATAAAAGTTGAGCAGGAAGTTAAACAAAGCATGATTTTTTTTTTCAATTTGGAAAAAAATTGCAGAAATTTTTGGTTTGCAAATAAAATTTGTCACATTTTCATGACTGCACAGTGCTTTGAAGGATATTTTTCCTCTCCAACAATAAAAAGGTAAGATCAAATACCATGTTTTGCACGTAGCTACATTTTTAATATTATTTCTTATAAGTCCCATAATTCTTATTTATTCTTGACACTTAAGAATGCACAGAAATAGTGAGTTTAAAAAACACATCTTTAAAATGTATAGAGAAATGCTTTCAGTTCCAGGTAATTACGTAGTTCTGTGACAAATCATGAGCTGTACTGTTGCCATAATGCAAAAATTCCTTCCTATTGTCTTCCCCCTACTACTGCAGGTGAAGGAGTTACAATAAAAAAAAAAAAAAAAAGCCATGGAACTAGTTCATTCTCTATGTTTGTCCATTAGCAATAATCCCAAGGGCTGAAAAATATACTTTACCATGATCGTAGTAAGCGCAACGTATTTTCTTTATTGAGAGATGGTTAAATGGTAAAATGATTTTGTTGTGCAAGAACCTAAAGTTGGAGGAGATTTCTAATCAGAGAGGGCTCTTTATTCTAGCAGAGAGCTAATGAGACTTCAGTGGCTGGAAGCTGAGGCTAGTTATGTTCAGATTAGAAATAAACAGTAGATTTTTAACACTAAGGGTCGTTAGCCAGTTGCATGTATTGCCAAAGGTTGTGGTTGACAGTGTTTTATTGTTTTGAATCAAGTTTGTGTGGCTTTTGGAAAGAGAAGTTATAGTTCAGGTGCAAGGTGCTAGTTCTGATACAACAACTGTTGGACAAAAATCTGTATTTGTGTCACAAGACAATGATGATGGTGCATTTTACATATTCAAATCTAGGAACTGCTGACAGTCAGGTGGCTTTCTTGTATTCAAAGAGTCAGGTCTAAGTAGTCCATGTCATGGGTAGCTCTGTCAGTATTCTGCACATTAGATGTGCAATCCAAATATTATCAAAGTGGTGTAGGAGAATGTTGGTGAACTTTTGCAATCATTCTGACTAAATGTATGGAGTCTCTTGAAAATCATTTGTACAACTATTTAAATGCTATTTAGTGCTTTGTTTAAACCCACTGTATTTTTCAAATGTGTTATCACAGGACAAAATCCTGGCTCCAAATGTATTACTGGGGCCAGATTTTCACTTAAACTGTACCATTCATGTATTATGGAGCATGTGAATCTATCCTTCGCACAAATGGCAATTTGAAAATGATTCTACATTTATCAGATATTATGAAGCTATGTTCTGAAAAATATGAACGCAGCAAAGAAGAACATCTTCAATGCACAACTTTGATTTACTGGCGTTCTCCAGAGAACTTACTGAAGTGTTACACTTACACACTTACACACAGTGTTACTCCACAGTATTTTTTCTAAGCGCTTCCTGTGACTACACAAAGCACAAGTCATTTCACATTTTCATTCTCCTTCACTGTGAACTTTGGATAAATCTTGATAATTATTAATATATAATATATATACTATATTAATAAATAATATATATTTATTATTATTAAATAATCATCCATAATTTCATCAAATTAATGAGCCAAAGTTCAGGTGAGTAGTTTAAATAAATGTCTTTTTTCGATCTTCTTTGACAGCCTGTGTATGTATGTATTTTGAACCATATCTCTAGGTTGATTCTTTTTTTCAATTTTTGCAGGCTGAAGGGAGTATTTGTTGATTATATGAAATATTATGTGATTTTCATGATATAATATGGCAAAAATTTCAAATATTTTGTTGCTTTAAAGTCCATAAGGCAAGCAAATTTTTTATATGTTACAGTACATGCATTTATTACAGTACTTAGAGGGGTTGGAACTGGATGATCTTAAGGTCCTTTCCAACCCTGACTATTCTATGATTCTATGTACAATGCAAAACATTTTTACTAGTCTATAGTGCAAGTGTCAGGCTAACAAGCTGGTAAGAAGATTTGAATATGTCATTTTTTGGTTTAGGACATGTGTATCTCATCTAACAAGTCAGGAAGTTTAGTCTGGCTTCTGAAATTTATTTTGGTTTGGAGTTCTAGAATAGAGTTGTCATGAGTGGTTAACCTAGGGGGAATGATGAATTACACCACCAGAGAGCAACAGTTACAGACTGCTGTCTATAGACCTAGACAGCAGGTGACCTCTATAGACCTATAAAGCCTCCCTATGTCATTTTATCGGGTTTTTTCCCTGTAGGATTTTGTCTCAACAACTTACCTCTCTTTGTGGTGTTGCCTATTTTACCCCTCTGGAAGCTTCCTCACAGCCCTTTTTCAGCAGTGATGTGACGCAGCTGGGCCGCATCAGAGCTGGAACACAGGTCCCTGATGTGCTGGCAGCCAAGCTCCTCTGTCCAGCCCTCCCTGACTGTTGGGGGAGGATCCTAGAGCACGGGCTGAGAGGGTTGCAGGATGAATATGAGTTTGGCATCCTCAGTAATATTCAGTGCAGTTCTTCATGGCCAGAAGTCTTTCCTCATTAAAAAGTAATGAGACTTCTTTTGTTATGATGCTCTTACTTAAGCTTGTGCAATTAGCTACTTTTAGAGACAAATAAATGCATAAAGAAGTCTTTCTTCTGACCAGTTATAGACTTTTTTTTTAGGTGTAGGTAGGGCTTTTTTTTCTCTACATGTATTTTAAAATGTCAGTTAAATATCAGTTATGTTTCCAAGACAGGTACACATCTTCTAATACAATGCTGTTTGACCTTATTGTCTTCCATGTGCTCATACAGTTATCTAAAGAGGCAAGAGCTATGAATATCATGTTTACTAGATGAAGAACTGAGTCATGGAAAGTTAAATATTAAAGAATAGAAGAGAAATCTTCGACAGAACAAGTAGATATATTTCAGGTACCTGTAGTCCCACTTTAGTGCCTCCATCAAACAATTCTCAGTCAAACAGAAACAGAGGTTATATCTGTTTCACTAACGGCAGGCTGTAGTACTGAAGGAAATATTAAAGCCTTTGAAGCTTTTCATTTCAACATGAACTTACAACATCTTCTAACTTTCCTTAACCAGAGTCAATGTTGAGTAAAAGAAAAAGTAGGAAAGGAAAATATTCATAGTGGTTTTAATATCTCCTTACTCATATGTAGTGTTATATATAATAATATATGCACATGGTGGCTTATCTCCCTTATGACATTCACCGTCACCTGTGAGGAGAGAAATAATAAGTCACTGGTGACTATTGCACTTGACTTATCCTTCCACATCAGAGAAGATAAATGCCAATAGAAAGATCAAGCCTTTTGTATCCTTTTCTAGGGGAAAGGGAATTTATCATAGGAATATTGGAATTTATCTTGATCAGATACAGATGATTTTATCACTGTAATGAGGGAATCCTTATTGCATGCAGCCAATGTCTATGTTTTGAATGTAATTACATTTTTTATATACTGTTTAGTGTTTAAAATAGACTCCTACTTATAATTCAATGCAAGTTGGAGCTCTCAATTCCTACTGAACTCCACTGAGGAGGAATTATTTGGTTAAATGGAAAAAGGAGCAGAAACAAAAAAAGAGAATGGGAAGGAGAGCAAATATAAAAATTTACGTAAAAGGAAATCAGTTGGTACACAACTGAGATATTTGTTATCACGCACATAAAATGCAGCATGTCAATTTAAATTGCACACTTCTCAACTCCTGCTAATTTAACATCATTTTAATACAGCTTTACAGCTTTTATGCATGAAGTTAATATCTGTTGTAGATAAAACTGCAGCAGAACAGCTTTTCCAGACACTGTATTTGAAAAATACCAGCAAACTTTCTTTCAGAGTAATATTTCATTGGTTCTTTTTACAATCTGTCTGTATTTCCTTCTGTATTTCATTTTTATTTTTAGTAACAAAGGCATTTTTACTAAAAGCATAGGCTCTGCTTCTAGATACATTGGTATGGTTTCATTCAGTGCTCCAGGACCAGGAAGAAATGAATTCAGCCCTGAGAAAATGTCCTTATGATATTCCAGAATAGGAATTTGATCAGCATTTGATCAGAGAGATCAAAGTCCAGTTCTTCAGACATCTGCTCAGTGGAAACTATTTTTGAGAAAAAGCCCCATACACTTCAGCTGCCATAATAATTTATTTGGGCTGGAAAGACTGAGAGACACCTACAAAAATTACACCATGACTTAACTGACAGCAGCCATGAGGTGGAGCAGGTTAATTAGAAGGAAATCAAAATGTTTGTTTATGCTCAATGAATCTGATAGTACAGGAATGCTGTAAAAGATAATGCAGTAAAATACATGGTAGCGTTGTGACCGTATGTAGTGAATTACATTACATTTGTTAATATTGGCTGGACTGCTCATAAGGAAATTTTAATCTATGAAAAAAATCTTTAGGCTCATATTGCAGACAATTCTGAATTCTTAAAGGTTCATATTACAGATTCTTCATGTATCACCGTTGCCTGATGTTGCAATATAGAACATTTTACAGTGACATGCCCTGCTGTTTGTCACTTTGCATCATGGTGCTATATCTCAAAAATCACAGCCCTACCTAACCTCTCTGCTTCTCTTTTTTATTTATGGAAAGCAAACGGACACCAAATAACTCCAGAAAGCAAGGGTTTTCAAAGATCAGGAACTTAGAAGCAATTTTTAAATTGATGTTTCATGGACTAAATAGGTAGAACTGTGACTACTTAAACTTGTATTTTAAAAAGAAATTAATACCTTTAAATTCAGGAACTTACTTTAATAAATATGCTCATCAACATAGTTTAGAAAATGTTTCCACCTTTGTTTTATAAAAATTTTTTTTTTTTTTTTTTAATGATAAACAATAAGTTCTTCAATGCGTCTACCTACATATCATAGATATCCCTTTCTGTGTTCAAGTATTTCACATAAATGTGATGAAGCTATCTTAGGGAATATGTGTTATCTAAATAAATATTTTGTGTATACTTTTAAGTTCATATTTGTGTTGAGACTAATATACTGCAACCTTGAGCACAGTGGGAGCTACGAGAATCAAGGGAGCCATCAACCAGGCTGATTAGACTGCCCACTGTGCACAAGTGATATCAAAACAAGCAAGCTTTGGCCAGCATTAAAAGCAGAATGCAACAAGAACTGCAGGCATGTTATACAAAGTGGGATGCTGTTGGCACTTCTAAAATAGCAAGATGTTGCAAAAATGGACCAATCACCCCAAAATGCAGCCCTGAGTGATCAGTGGGTCTCATGGGAATGATGGGACACTGCTCGTGGAATTGAAAACTAAATCATAGCCTTCACTGTGCACACAGTTATGGATACACGTGTTTATATATAATCTGTCCACATATCTGTCAACATTACTATTCATGACTGCTGTGGCACCTTGGTATTCTGATGATATTTCAGTGAAAGAAAGCAACTTTTTTTTTTTATTATCTTGTGAAAGAATTGCATCTGCATGTAAACAGATTTGCAAAAGCTGAAGGAGTACATTTTCAAGGCTCTGAATACAATTTTAGTATCACGGACTGCTACAGGTCTCTAAATTGAGCTCTGCACAACTCCTGACAGAATTCAAAAAGAAACATATAGCTATTTTTCTTTTTGGAAATATGTATATATAAACATAAAGTATTTTGCCTGTGATATTCCTGTTGACGAAGGAGCCATTGTAGATTTCTTAATCTGGGAGAGAACAGGTGGAAGGACAGATACTTCAGTTTGAGAACTGAGAAATTCTTCATTATTATTTTCTTCTTAAAGGATATTTAAAGCACTTCCTGCTATCCATGCTATGGTGGATCACTCATTCTGTGGAAATCTTGAGCACCCAAAGCTGGTGTTCTCTGTGTTCACAAAAAGTCTGAGGTAGCTGTCCAACTGTCATGGTTTCAGCTGAGATAATTTTCTTCCTAGTAGCTGGTGCAGGTGTTTTGGCTTTAGTCTGAGAATAATGCTGATAACACACCGATATTTTAGCTGTTGCTAAGTAGTTCTTACCCTGATCAAGGACTTTTCAGTCTCATGGTCTGCCAGTGAGGAGGGGCACAAAAAGCCAGGAAGAAGCAAAGACAGGACACCTGACCCAAACTAGCCAAAGGGGTATTCCATACCATAGCACATCATGCCTGGTATATGAACTGGGAGAGTTGGCAGGAGGAACCAATCTCTGCTCAGGGACAGGCTGAGCATTGGTCATCATGTGATGAGCAATTGTGTTGTGCATCACTCATTTTCGCTCCCTGCTCTTATTATAATTATTATGATAATTATTATTAAGTATTATATTTTGTTTAATTTTTTAAACTGTTCTTATCTTAACACTTGCGTTTTCCCTTTTTTCCAATTCTCTTCATGATCCCACCAAGGGGGATATGGGGAATGACTTAGTGGCTGTGTAGTACTTTGCTGCCAGCTGGGTTTAAATCACAAGTGAGCTTTTCTACTGACAAGGGGTATGGACAATATGTTTGTGCTGTTTTAGCAACTGGAAGGAGGAGGGTTTAGCAACTGAACCACAGCAAATCTATAAATACAGGAATCTAAGGGCTCTAAAACCCACTGCTTGCTTTATTTTGGTTAGAAACATTTTGATTTCCTGTGAGAAATGACAGACGAGGCAGTTAGTTAGTCTCTGGTTACAAACTACTATCTTCTTCCTTTTTTTTTCCATTGCTCTGTCCCCATGCAGAAGCAGATTTAAGATTTGGGTACTCATTTCGCCTCAATATGAAGCTATTTAGAATATCTCTGCATAGCATACAGCCCAGTGTTCATCACTTTCTTGTGCCTGCCACTTGAAGAACATACTCAAATCACCAACTTATTTATATTTGACAGAAATCTTTTGTTCCTTCATTTTTACACATGAAAACTTTTAAAAATACAAAGTTATAATAACGATGACACATAGGAAAATTATCCACTGCATTTTAAATCTCCTGCAATGAATATTACCTTTTTGTCCCTCAGTTTGTGGGCAGCATCAGAGTTAGTGTTTACAATCATGAAATGTTTTTCACAACTTTCAAAAAAAGTGCTTTGATTACATTTGATCTTATCTCTACAGTAAAGCATGATTTGTGTCAACTTAGGTATGAAATGAGACAATTAAATCTCTGACATGAAGACCAAAATTTCAAGAAGATGTTGAAATTTTAGCAGTTTGGACTATATTTGTGAAATACGGAAATGGCTACAACAATAAAACTAACAACCCCTTCAACTATCAGAAATTATTTTTATGGGGGTTTAGTGGTATAGAAGGAGTTACAATTTCAATATAAACTTGTGTGCTTGAAGACTGAAGACTGTCACTAAAGAGAATTTAACAGGCTGCTTGGGAAACCTATCAGACTCTTTCTATCTCATTCCGAATACTTGCCCCTTTAACAAAGAGGATAAAAGTAAAACCTGTTTAAAATAATCTTCATTCTTCTCTGCCATAGTACAGGCTGCTGTTCTTGGGGAGTTCTTCATTACAACTATCCGTTTCCTAAGCATTTTGTCTTTCACCAGTATTCAGATGAAATATGTTCCACAGTAAATCATATGCCCCACCATGTCTTTCAAGTGTCAATAAAACATATGTACAGACTACAGTGTAGTTCTGCTAATGAAGACTCAGCAGTCCCTGATATCTTCTTCCCATTTCTCCGTTTTATCATGATCCCATGGCGTTTCTTATGAGAAAATGGCTATTTTACTTCAGTTCAAGAGTGTTTGCACACAGTCCTAACTGTTGCTTTTCATATTCTGAATGTAAACCTGTTCTGATGGATATATATGTATGTTTTATGGAACCAAAATGTCAGTGGCCTTTGGTCCAAGTAATAAAATCTGCTCTTACACAGAAACAAGCAGTACTGTTAAGGCTTTAAACATCATCGTAAACTATCATGAGTCACTCAGTACATCATCTTCAGGTACAAGATCTTTTGGTCCATTCTTACCAACATCCATCAATCAAAGTTTATAGGCTCACAAATTGCTTGGCCAACACTCAGTAGTAATATTTTAGCCTTATCTACACTGCAAATAAAATCCATAGAGAAATATAAGGTGAATGTCTTGTGTTTGGTTTGGTTTGCTTTCTTAATTTATCAAGAAAATGGATATATATCCCTCTTGGTGAAAGTATTCACTTCTTGAATGTAGGTTCTCCTATTCATCCATATCTATAGCCAAGGCTACTCTGTTATGTCTCCCTCTCACATGGAGATCACAACTGAATCTAGATAAATGACATATTTGTTCTGCTCCTTTTGCTTCATGAGTTTTGCACATTTTAAACTTAACAAATATTTTTCAAACAGTGCACCAGTATAGTATGATGATTTATCTCAATGGCAAGAATCACAGAAAAGGCACATGAAAATTAACTTTCTGCCTTCCTTGGCTAGTATAGTCTCAAGCCTTGTTACACACTCAAGCAATTTCTGGGAAAGAAAAAAGAAAAAAAAAAAAAATTAAAAGAAAAAAAATAGAAAAGCCGCAAAGCCACAGCTTGTCCTTTATGAAAAGACACATGGCTGAAAATAAAGTGAATTTCATGGCATTATAAGGCTTCAGATTCTGAATCTAAGAAACCACACACAAGGCTGAGGGCAATGCATCAGAAAACATGTTACTACCATGCTTATGTTCAAGGCTATTAGGTGCTTTGGAAATAAAAATTACTACTGTAATTATGCCAAATATACCATGCTGGAAATTGCCCCAAGGATCTTGGTTTTTGGTTTGACTATTGTAATATCCCATGTTCTGTAATAACTTGCAATGTAATTTTTATTTTGCTTCATTCATCATGCACATTTGTTTTTTCTTTCTCAAAACCTCCTGCAAATGCGTATTCCTATTTATGTTAATAAAGAATGTACATCATCCCAGCACTGTCATATAATGCATACACCATCAATTACTTGCATATGCAGAGTGAGCAATGCCCTTTAATAAGCTGCTCTGAAATAAAATAACCTTTTAATTAGCTTATAAATGTGATCAACAACAGAGCACACACTCTTCAAGACACCAACCCAACACTTTCATCTTTGAGGGATAGCTAGGTAGCAAAAGTGGTACTTGAAATATAAAGTTCTTAGGAAAAGCTTAAGAGATTTTTTGTTCTTAAGTTAGTGTATCTCAAAAGTCTCTCTGCCTCAGAATTCAAAAGTAATAATTTGTTCTATTAAGATGGGTGTTCACATACTTTTAAATTACTGTTTCCTGTGTTGTAACTAGATGCCCTGATCTTGCTGTGATAATTATCTTGTTGGTTAGTGGTCCTTTTTTACCTTGGATTCCCAAACTAACTTTTTATTCAATATTTAGGTCTGATAAATCAATAGTAATAGATACTGGTCTCCACGCTAAAACCAGAAAGTAGTGACACTGGGAGTCTCAGCAACCTATAACAGCAATGGAAACTTTGAGTTATGCAGATATAAAAGGAGTAAGGCAGTTCTGTGGTGAATATAATCTCTAACCTCTCCTAAAATAATCATATTTAAAAGTGTAAGTGGCAACATTGTGGTTTCTGGTGTTAATACATTGGAAATATTTATTTAAAACTCGAGGGAAGTAGATGTGTGAAAAGGTACACGATTTTTGACTTGTGATTCATGAAAAACATGTTTTGAAAGAAAGGAAAGGGAGAATAACTTATTTATTTTAAATCTCCTCAGAAATTATAATCTAAATAAATGTCGGAAGTTGGTCTTTGGAAAACTGTTTAGCACTTCCTAAATGTCTTTCATTTGTGCCCTGTGGTTCAGCATAAGTTAGAATGGTTCAGAATAGAGCTAAAGTGGCATGAAACTATGATTACCACTTTAATGCTCCTTCTGAACTCAGCCAGCAGGGAAAAAAAAAAAAGTGCTTATGTCTAAAAAGTGCTTAAGCACCTTCTTAACATTATGTGTGTGATTCATTAAAAAGACTGACAAGTTTAAAGCTAAAAGGCATCATTAGATCATCTAGTTTGGTCTCCTGACTAAATAATTACTTTGCTGGATAGTGACAATGAAAATACGGCTGGAAATTTCAAAATCTCCCTGAAGCGCCAAAAAGTGCTTTTCTTTTCTGGGTGGGATGTGTAGTGGATTTAAGTTTTCAGGACCGTCATGTATCTTGAGAAACTTTCTGTGAATGACAGCTGATCTTGCATAATTGCAAGAAAATTTATAGAGATGTCAGTTTTCAAATGTTTCAGATTTTCATTTAGTTAAATATTATAATAATTGGAGTTTTAGACTGAATGGTATGCTGACTAGTCCACTGTCATTTAATTTTATATAGTTTTATAAAGAATACATACACCTAATATTTTGGCTCATTATGATAAATAATTTGCAATAAAAATTGTGTGGTCCAAATACTTTTTTAATACAATGGAATTGGAGTGAAAACAGTTTATTTAGAAAAAGTCATACTTATAATAGTGTATTTTGACTTTTTAATAAATATATTCGAAAATACTTTAAGCCTGATTTGTTCTTGTTTAATAAAATGTACGACAAGTGAAATACTAAGCTAATAGACAGTGCTGCAATATTTTTTGTCTTTAAAAATATGTTTATGAAAAGAACAGGCAGCCAAAACAGTTCTCCATTTCTTAGAGTATACAAAATGTAGAAACCAAATATTTTACTACAGATCCCAGCGTGCAAACAAGGCTATTTATAGTGTATTTCATAAATGCTAATTTCCCTTGTAAGTCTCTCAGACTGATTAAGCACTGACTTCGGAGTGACTTATTGTATGCTCAAGTTAATTACATCCACAAAGATTTGCAAAATTCGGGGAAGAGGTTTTTACCTTATATTAGTGCAGGCAGCAGAATCTAACCCATTGTTAACTTTACTTAGTAAAACTACACACATTGTGTCTTTGGTTTTATTTTACTGACAGGCAATGGATATTAAGATAAAAGTGTACTATCAATATGTGGAGAAAATTACCCTTTAATAGATAAGCCTGAAAATATCACAAGAAATATTCCTGTGATTTTGGGCCATTCTATCCATGGGTCAAGCTAATTCTATCACAACAAATACAAATATGCACAAATTGTATGCTGTAGAAGCAGTATTGACTCTTTGGTGGAATGTCTATTTTAAAAATCACTAGTGCTTTTTATTGTTTTTGAAGTCTGTAAATATCAACTTTGCAAACCATATCCTTAGGAAGGTCTCAGATCATAAAGATTACAAACACCTTTGCATTAGCTTTGAAAGGTCAACACATGTACGTACCTTGTGTTAACAAAAGTGCCTGTCACTCGAACATTGTCCATTCTTCTGAAAAGTATTCTACAAAGCAGGAGAAGCAGTATCGTTGGTTTGTTTTTTTTTTTTCCTTTTCTCTCTTTTCTTTCCTGTTTTCTTTTGTTTTGGTTTTAACCTTCTCTTTGTATTTCAGTCTGGTTTATCCATATTTTGGAAAACAAAAGAAGTTTCTGATTGGTGGCTCGGTATCCAGTTGTAATAACATTTAAATGTAAGGTTCACCACACAGATTAATTTCATTCCTGATTGCATAAACAAAGTTTATTGATAAAGAAGTAGCCAAGTATAAACTACTCCCATACTATAAGACCAGACATTGACTGGGACATGGTTAGTGTGTGTGTCTTGATTCAAGCAGCAGCGGAGTTTGTGACTGGTTGTCTCTGGACTTTCCAGGAGCTATTGCTGCATTGGAAATGATAGCACAGAATTTGGGAGATAGAAAGATAATCACCATAGCAAAAATACCCCAAAATAAAGTATAAACAGTCACAAATAACTTTAAACTTGAAAAAAAGGAGCCTGTTCTTCTGGGTTGGAAACAGCAAAATAGATTTTTTCTGTTTTTCAGCTACTGGACGTGAAGCAGAAGTAAGTGAGCTTTTTGCCAAAAATGTGTATCTACTTTTTTGCCATTGGCCATTGTGCAGTCAGGCCAGCTTCAAGCTCTATCCATATGCATTCTTAATTCTTGGTCTAGAATGGCTAAAGGCAGTGTTTGAGAAGATTTGTAGGCAGATAATAGCCAAAAAATTACATGCCATACTCCAAATATTTTCCAGAACTCTCCAGGTATGTGTCCTGGGTTCAGCAGTAGAAGTCATTTTTTCTCCTTCTTAGTAGCTGGTGCAGCTCTATGTTTTTGACTTTCAGCCTGGGAACAGCACTGATAACACCGATGTTTTCAGTTACTGCTCAAATGTTTAGTCTGACCAAGGACTTTGTGAGTCTCATGCTCTGCCAGGGCGGGGGGGAAGCCAGGAGGAAGCAGAGACAGGACACCTGACCCAAACTAGCCAAAGAGGTATTCCATACCACAGCATGTCATGCCCAAGATGTAAACTGAGAGTTAGCCGGAAGGGCTGGTTCGCTGCTTGGTTGGGCTGCTTATCAGCGGGTGGTATTGTATTCTCTTCCCTTGATATTTCCCTTATCATTATCATTATTGGTGGCAGCAGTAGTGATTTGTGTTATACCTTAGTTACTGGACTGTTCTTATCTCAACCCATGGGAGTTACATTCTTTCGATTCTCCTCCCTGTCCCTCCAGGAGCCGGCGGGGGAGGAAGTGGGGGAGCGAGCGAGCAGGCTGCGTGAGTCTGAGTTACTGACTGCACTTAAACCACGACAGTATGAAAGACACAAAATATTTATTCTCAGAATATGTATTTCTCTGTCTCTTCTCACAAAACAGCAGAGTTGGAACATTCTTGTTTCTCCATGATACCACCTGCAATGGGCCTCACTTACACAGGGACGCAGGGCGGTCTAAACAGCCCAAACACTTTCCTGAAAAAGATGGCCCTGGAATATTTGATTTTAATTTTTACAGTTCCTGTAGAAACAAGATTTTCATGTGGAGTGATAAGTTAGGAACATATTCAATTTCCGTTCTTTTATTGATTTCAGGCCAGAGGAAAAATACCAACACATTTACACTGATAAATAAAGAAGGAATTTAAAGGTAACGGTAGCAGAAGATGATATGATCTGCTTCACCTATTTAAGTGAATAAATTAATACAGAGAGAAATAGAGAAGCTTGACAAGTTGATTCAAAAACCAAAGTCCAAAGAAAATTACTCTGTGGAGTGAAACAAAAAAAAAAAAGGGAGATTTTGTAAATTTTCTAGTAATAATACCATATAAAAAAGAACACAGTTACCCTATCTGCTCTATGGTGGAAGCCCATAAGGATCCCAGGGAGAATACAGGATTAACCTTGGTAATGGTATGAATGCATCACTCTCAAGTTTCAGAATGACCTTGATACTGACTTCTTGGCTATTGTGAGCTAGATCTTGTCTTTCTTCATCAGCCTGTTGGGCTTCTGAAACCTCCTTTCCCAAAATATTCCCCAGTGTTGCACAGTCAGCAGCTACACCCAATGATGTCCCCACCTTGTGCCGTAGCCCCTGGACTTAACATCCAGGTACCTAGTCCACACTGAAAAACTGTCCTATCTTCTACACCTGTAGGTCTGCTGCTGGTGATCTCACTGTGAAACCCTCCCTTATGAAGAAAGGGTAGAAATAACTTTTGTTTTAAACTTTATCAAACAAATTTTAAAAGCCTGATAATTATTCTGGCTCTCAACTTCTCGTATTCCACCCTGTCTCATTTTACCTTTTTGTTTTGCCACAGAAATTAATTTGCACACTTGGGAAGTAAAAAACATTTCTAAAATTTGCTTTCACTGAATATCAATTTGATGTGGCATTTTCTTCTTTTTTAAAAAAGTTAATGTTAGGATAAAACCTTTTGGTTAAAAAAATATAAAAGAAAGAACCACTCTAATTGAGATTTTGATAGCAAACAGAACAATATACAGAGCAGAATTCTTCAACCGTATAAGCTCACTCTGTTCCTATCCTGCTCAAAGATTTTCTGAACTAGTGACACTGAACACATAAACTTTCACATCTTCTTTTCTCCAAGCTATCTGTTCTTATAGGTTTCCTCAGAAGGTCTCTAGATCTTTCTTTCTACCTGAGTAGAAGATGACACAGACGTTTCATATTCCACCAGAATAAACAGTCTGCACCTACAGAATTGAGTCAGCACAACTTTCTCAGTGTTTTAATGCAGATTCCTACCTACACTTGCTAATAGCTTGGGTCAACAGATGAGCCCTGCTTTTCTGTGCAGGGGCATAGATCTTACTATCCTGATACAAATGTCAAATAAATTACCAAGCCGTTAGTTCCTTGGCCATACTGTTCAGGGAAATAAATAAGGCTGTGACCTAAGCTATTGTTTATGAGTCAAGTCTTCATCATGTAGTAGATATTATTGTACATGAGAAATAACAGCACAAGCAGAAAGATCCCAAACTTTTGCTGTGTGGTTGCACTTACCACATGGTATATTAAAATATAATGAAAATATATTATGTTGCAAGATATAAAGTAATGTCAAATAGAGGAAAATGCAAGCAGGCTCCTGACTGAATAAATCAGGGAGAACATGCAAGGCAATAAATTCCAGTCAGTTTCCTCGCTGTGTGGGCAAAAGGGGATTAAACAAGGCAGTGGCTTAAATTTATAGTAGCTCTTATTTACGAGTCAGGCCTCAATCATGTATCAGAGACACCAGGCCTATAATAATGGCACAAGCAAAACAGAAGTGATTCTCAGAGGGCAGATGTCTTCAGGACATGGAATTGTGCTCCTGTGCAATGTAGAAATAGAAAATGAAGGCAGAGAGGGAGGAGATCTGAACAACACCCACACCATATTTCCCTGCAGTAACCCTAAGATTTTCCTCTTCTGTTGCCTGGCTTCCTTACCTCCACTGTTGCCAGTACTTCCTCTTCCCCACTGTCACACTTTCATTTTCTTCATACAATGTGAATCAGAAAAATAGCAGAAGGGCTTTCTGCCGAGTCCGGCATGTATGAGGAGCTGGAGTCGCTCCTTTTGTCAGCTGTCTCACCAGAACAGCTCTCTTTCTCCCATCCTCTACATATTTGTGACAATCTTATATAATTGGGCAAAGTATCTGAAAAAAAATGCCTGTCATTTGCTTGTAAAACACAGGGATACACATGTAAAGCAGCAATGTCTCACAAAGAGCTGGGATGATAGTAGCTACCAAATTAAACATGAGCTTGCTTTGTGATCTGAGCGAAAAAATCCACTACAATTTTTGGCGGTGTATGCAGAGTCATCATATCGGATTGGCAACAAACGACTTTCTGCAAGCCACCAAGTGAGCTCCAGCCACTTCGGTACAAGGGAGATGTCAAAACAAACTGGTGGGAATTCGAAGCGGAACACTCCTTTTCCCTCTCCTCCCTTCACGCCTACCCGCCTCCGAACATCTGACGAGGCTGGAAGAACTGCTACATCCGGAGCCTTTTAAATATAGAACTTGTGAATGGTTTGTACTGATTCATATATGCATCACTGACACGGTGCTGGCAGTAGCACAGCAATGAGTGCAGCATAAAATCTATGTGAAACAGAAAAGGATATAACTTTTTGTTTGTGTCAGTCAGACTTTGGTTCAGCAGATACTGGTTGGTAAGACCAAATTTATATAAGGGACATATAGCTGTGCTATATTAGGAGTCTATTGACAAAGGAGAGGTAGTGACAAAGAAGCAGCAGTCTGTCCAAGAGTGACGTGTGCTGTTGGTGGCTACCAATTTGGCACAAATTTGTGCATTAAAGGTTTCTTGAGTGCAGGCGAGAAAGTTCAGTCAGACAAGAGACAGGTCTTGGAGTAGCTTATAGTCTGATGGTCCTGCTGACTTGGCATGTAAGAGAGGCCACATCAAGTTCCCCTGTCTCATGGTTCACATTGGAGCCTCGTATTCAGTCTTCCACATTACAGGGGAGTGCTGTGACCAGCCGTTTGCTTCCTGTCAGAGATCTGCTCTGCAAAAATAAGCACAAGATTGAGTATCTAACCAAACAGCTTTTGATTGTTTACTGGGATGTACAAGACTCAGGTTTGAATTCTTGGGGCAGTAAATGATAATTTATGTAAACATTTGTAGTCCTCCTTGAAAGAGAGCCATCCCAAAATGGCAAAGTGGCTGAGGCACACATAAGACAGCAAGCAAGAGAAGCAGAAGTGAAGTGAGGTGAAGTGAGTCTAGCTTCCCCAATAACACACATGGGAACTCGAACCCTACATTTCCTGTATTTATCTTCCTTCTTATTAAAGTTTCAAAAGATCTTAATTTTCTTCATAAATGGAAAGGAAACCTTACAAAATCTCAATATTCTTGCATAAAGAAAAAAACCTGTGGGAACCTGCTACTAGTCTGGTTGATAGAAGTGTTAGAAGTATCAACAAGTATTTAATAAAGAAGAGAAATTACGCAAATATGGTGTAACTACAGCAATTGTCAAGAAAAGTATATACCACTTGGGCTCCTGAGGTACTGAAATCTAGTTGCAATTAAGCTGTGCAGGCTGGACAGAGTGGTGGTGGGAAATGAGAACAGGGTACTATTGATGGAGGATGGGCAAAAAGCTTTGCGATTGATTATTTGTCTTAATTCCTTTTGTTTAAGAGCCCATGTCTCTAGCAATGTATAAACATTCTTTCTTAATTTCTCCATCTGAAATATTTTGAGCATAATCTCAGTAGAAAGCAAGGTTTAAATTGAAAGGAGAAAGAAGTAAATATTTTACATTCTGTAGCATTCCATAGAGATAGGAATGCATCATGGCCAGGTTTTTCTCAGATTATGTGTTATTTTCTAGTGCTGTTATATGTTTTACAAGACACAATATTGATTTAATGCAGTAGTTGGTTTTCTTGTTGTGCCTTCCAGGCACTATTCATAAAAAAAAAAAAACCCAAAACAAAACAAAACAACAAACCCTTCACACTTAAAAAAAAAATACTATGTACTGTACTTCCCTGTCTGTAGCATTCGAAACTGGCTTTTTACACCACTAATGCAAGTGAAGTGCAAGCTGAGACAAATAGTACTCCAAAATCTACCAAATGCCCATCTCAAGTCTGTTCGGTTTATAGTTGTTCCATTAGTTGCTTGGGATTGACTATAAAGAACTGAAAACCTTAGAAACTAGTTATACTTGTGGAAACTATGTTCCCCTGGATATTTATCATCATGTGATCTGTTTTTCTATTCTTTCCTAATAGTTTGGGGATCATGTTCTTCATGAGTACTCCTTTGATGTGGATCTTCTGAAAACCAATTTCCCTTTTTTTCATCTGTGAGGCAACTGTGCTGTCTTCAAGTTGGTTGTTTTGTGCCCTTCTGAACTAAGATCTCCTCCACCACCTTCTCAAATAGCTCAAAGCTTAAAGGAGAAAAAGTAAATATATTTTTCTTACTCTTTAACTGTATTTATTTTAAGTTGTCTGCTACCCCGCCTGCAGCACTGCTCGTGTTCCCAGAGCTCGTGATCCTATTTACTTTCCATCCACTGCTTGCTACGGAAGGTTTTGTTCCTGTCTGTCACAGTGGGAAAAAATGGTCACAGCTTTCTGGGTCTTATCATAGCAGTTGCTAGTAGACAGGAAATATAAACAGGCTCAGGAGGTCTAGGTCTGAGGGTGGAAGAAGGTGATTCTTGAAGTAATTTTAAGGTTCAAGATCAAACGCTAGGATGAGACTTTGCCAGGATCCATCGAAGCAGCTGTGAGATATTGGAAAAAAAAGTCTGTTTACACCTCTTTGCTTTAAAGAAATCCATCTTGTCCCTTTGCTGTTACGGACTGCTTAGCATTAAAACTGCAAAAGCAATCAGAATGGGAAATTCTCAAGTTGTGATTAAGAGATGAGGATTTACTGCCACTCTGCAATTTGTAGACTAATTTGGGAATTTCTCAAGGTTGTCTTTTTTGTTGTTTGATTGAGGTTTTTTTTTTAATCCTGGAAGAGGAATAAGGTCTTTGCAGAGAGAAAAACCAGAGAAAAGAGAAAAATTTTGGTAAAGTAAGCTTTTTAATTAGAAAGATTTCTATTAAGCAGAATCTACATGATGCCAAGCAAGTGAAATGTCCATTGTAACCTTTGAGGCAGTTTATAATGCATTAATTTTACTGTGTTTTGTCTTAGAAATTCAATGAAGGTACTAGAATGAACTTCTGAAGTGGCCAAGGAAACCTGGGAGCAGTCTTTCATGAGGAAAATGGGGTAACTAAGGGGACATTCTGAAGTCTGTGGGCAATCTTTGTAAGCTTCATCTGTCACAAAAGTTGCGTATCTGAGATCATGTTCTGTTACTTTCTATTTCATTTATTTACAAACTGGATTTCCTCTCTCCCCGGCCCCCCTCAAAAATATGTCTATGGAATATCCTTCCAACTGTTCTATCAAACATATGACCTTGAAAATGGAATAACTTGCAAACGAATAGAGAACAAGCTAAAAGAATAAAGCAGTTTTAAAATATTTTTGTCCTCTTTTCTTACTCATTCAGTCTTGATGTCGACATCGTGACTGAACAACATAAATGGCCGGTTTCTACATTTGCAAGAACAGAATAGATCAATGTAATGAGTTTCATATGTCTTTTTTCTAATAAAAATAGAGAACTGTATACCTAATGAAAAACGAAGTGTTTACCTCCTAACTTTTCTTTAATTCTTTTTACTAAATGGAGACAGGAAGTTACTTTGAGGAAGAGACTTTTCTTCTATGTTTGTGTGGCATAGGGACAGCAGCAGTTTGTAACTGAGGCATTGACAATACTTTAATACATACAAATAATAACCCTTACCTCATGGTTTAAAGATGACATATTCATGATGTACTATCAAAAACATCTTTTGGCCAGCTTATGTAGTAAAGCCTTCTTGCTGCCTTTCACCATTAAAGAAATTATAGCAGGAATCACGTATGATTTGCAAACTAAATTAGTACCTTCATCTTTCGTGTGGTAATTTCATATCTTCTAGCTTTATTTGGAAGTTCAAATGGCTTGGGGTAGCCCAGCCCCAAATCCACACAGGCTTTCGGCAACACTGCAATTGACTCACGTTCCCCACACCTGCATGAGGGCCACATCAGCCAAAAGCACTTCCCTCACCAGTGACTTTTGGCTCTATGGGTTAATTTGTTAGCTAGGCAACAGGAAGGAGAGGAGCTTGGGACCCAAGATGGAAGTTTTTGGCAAAGAAGGCTGCCTGGCTTCATGAAGGAAGTCTACATATTTCCTTAAAGAATCGGCTCCCTGCATGATAACACAGCGTAGTAAATCTTGATTGCAAGTGTTGTTTGAACGGGGTCAAGGTTTGCTGGGGGTAGTATACCCACATCTAAAATTAACTCAGCAGTCTTTCCCAACTGTCCCACATTCTCATTCTACTAGACACATTTTGACAGTCCATGCTCAGTGTTAACTAATTTTATGCAAAGCAGTAAATTTGGAGAAATATATTCCATTGCACAAGAATGCTAATTATGTAGAATTCAACTGACAATTCTATAGTTGCAGTGGTAATCTGAGCCAATGAAACTTTTTGCCCTGCTTATATTAGATCATTTTTGTTTCAGAGGATGAAGGTAGTTTTTTAAAAGAATAGCTACGTTTTCTATACACTCTCTATATTAGCCAGTGAAGTATGCAGAAGCTGGTCTAAATTTGCTTTGTTTATACGTGTCATGTACATATTTATGTGTGCTTCATGTATTTCTTCATTTAAATTTCTCTCTTTTCCCCACACTATCTTCTTTTATCATAGTGTATCCTAAGTGAAAGGCACACTCAATTAATCATCAACCAGCTTGTATTTCCATGGCATCTGTCTCCCTGATATCTAAGCATTATTTAAGTTTGTGTTGAATTTTGTGATCAAATTTGCCCATCCTTTCTAGAAAAAGGCAAGAGGCTATTTCAGGAGCAATTTACAAGGAGCTTTTTTCCTCCTCTGTATGAGAGCAGCAATTCCTCTGATTCACAGGTTGACAGGAGCACATCATTCTGGTGCTCAGATCAGTGCATGAGCTGCCCACTGAATAGCAGATCAAGTTTAAAGTCCTAAGGGCAAATTCTGCTGTCAGTTACACAGGTGAACATGTAACTATAAGAGCAGAATTTGGCCCTTAGTCTTGATCTTCAGGTCTCTCAGTGGGAAACTTGATTACTGTGTTTAGGACAAAGTGTAAGAATGCTTTGTAAAGAACTTGATGCACACATACTGAGACACAAGTCTCTTTTTCTGGTTATCTTTTGATAGCATTTGGGAAGTTCTCGAATTACAGCAGCTCTTAGGCTGCATGTTGTACTATTGTATTCATTTAAAGAAACATTTTCCTTGAGCCCTGATATGCGGGACAGTAGATGCAGCATTGATAAAAGCTTCACTACCATATTTTTGTGAAAGCATTAGCTAGCAAAATTGAAGTAATGTATAAACACCCAGCCTCTAAGGTAATTTATAGTTATTTTTTCCCCTCCCTTTTTCTTATCCTTTCACCAGACCTCCAGAACAGTGCCTTGGGTTTCTTTAGTGCTTGAAACAGTTTGGATTTCAGAATTGCTTCATAACACCTGCCTGTAGGCACTTCTGACAGAAGCTGGATAATGCCACAAATCTGGACACTGTTTTGTGTAATTTAAAATTTCCCTAAATGAATTATTCCCAAGGGTTCAGTTTAGCCTTATCTAAATGCCTGAGCGACCATGAGGTGCTTTCACCCAGGAGCTGATTTTGCCCGCAGGAGCAGCTCTCTGACCTACCAAGTGAGCTGGAAGACTACCCACAAGCAGAATGCGCCCAGAGCCTGCTACAGCTCCAGTGATGCTCTATTACAGTGCTTCTTTTATATTTTTTTTCTTTTTTTTTTTCCTTTTTTTTTTTTTTTTTTTTTTTTCCCTCCAACGGTGTGAAAGACAGGCTTTACTTCAGGTTTTTCCCAAGGGCTTCCTGATAATAAGCCAGCACTTTCTGAATTCGGTGTCTCACAGTGTGGTAGCGGGGGCTCTCAGATTTTGCAGAGATGGTTTCCTTACAGCGTGAAGACTGGCACTGGATCCAGGTTCTGCTACAGAGGGCCCCTGAACTCCATGCACCCCTTTGTTTCCTTGCCCCACCTTTTCACAGCTCTGGTCAAAGGATCGATCAGAGCAGTGTCCACCAGATGGCAGCATGCCATATTGAAAATCAGTCACTTAAATCACTATTTAGGCATCTAATTTTTTTCAATTTTTTTATCTGCTTTAAGATGCACCATTAAATCTAATGAGAGCTCATGACCTCAGAAATTCAGGCGGTTCTCATCAGGCACATCATCTTCTGCCAGTCCCCAGAGGAGACAGTGGGTTGGGAGGATGGCATCTTAACATGATGTCAACACTTTCCAGCCCACTTTTGGGATGGCAGAGAAAATTAGAGGCACAATGGGACAACTGTCCCTCCTCAAGGGCTTCAAGGGATGTATCTGCTATCTCGGGTTACTACTTGGCATGTGCTTGGACATCACAGCTATGAGGACTGCATGAGAGCTTGACAGACCAGAAGTGCCACCAAGGTCTCCCTCTCAGGGGCCTTTCCCAGCACCTGGTGATTTAGATGACAAGCAAGCATTGGCAGCACTTAGCTGCTGCTGTCCTGGAGGAGCTGTGTCCAGGTGCCAGAGCACTGCTGCCAGAGGCCTGTAGGAAGGAAATGTCCTAACTCCTTCTACTGCAGATGGGAGCCAGGTGAAGTTGGCCAGCTTGGAAGAGAGTTTCATAGCAGAAAGGAGAAGACAGGCATGAGGAGACACTTTTCATTCAGAAATGTGTGCATGTGTGTTCAAGATGGTAAGCCCACCTCCTGTTAAAATCTGACATTAACAAAGTTAAGAATATGACCACAATGGTTGTGTAAGTTTCAGTGTGGCAATGGTGTTTGTAATACTACCACATCATAGATATGTAAAGCAATGAAAGTGGTCATTTTTATCACGAAAATTGATTCATAGTTGCATAACTAATCATGACAACTTTATTAATTGTTTATTACCAAGGGTTTTCTCTTTTATTAGAGAACAAGTGACTTTCTTCCCTTGTAGTGGTGTATATTTCTCTGTGTGATAGAGATTAATGCATGAAGCTTTGCAGGAAACTGCCTCATTGATTTTGTTGCCTTTGTATTTGTCTTCCTTAGGTGACTTCCAGTAACACAAATAGAGGGGACACAAGCAAAGAATTTCACTGGGACATCAAATACTGTGCTTATGGAAACTCGAGTTTTGGGCTTCATTTGGAAACCCCATAAGCAGTGGTTCCTTTTTCTTTCTTGTAATTTTTCCTTCTGTTTTATTAACTTATTAAAAAGCACATTGCTAATTCAGATCTAACAGTATGCAATGGCAAGTTATGTCAACCTGTAGTTGTTTTGCGTAGCGTATAATTACTGTAATGCATTCAAGAACAACTCCAATAGCTTTTTGCGAAACATAGTTTTGTATGCATATACATAATTGAATGTACTTTTGCATGAGACTTTATACATTTTTCCTTGTACATGTGTCTGTGTGTGTGCATGTGTGTATGTATTTTACCAACATTTCAGATGTACTTGGGAAAATTGAAAATCTCTGTTGTTAGCGTTTAACCTTATGACTCTACTGTGTGTTGAATGAACAATTATTATAGGACCATTTCACCCTACACATTAGCAGCATATATTGCGTTCACTGAACCTAAGACGGAACTTGACTTCAGATCCGAAAACCTTCAGTAAGGGAAAGCCTTATATCAGGACTTTCAGAAGCCTATAGCTTGGGGATAGTGTACATGAAAGAATGCAAGAGAGCTGATGGGGTACTTTTAAAAAATGTCCTGACAGAGTCAAGGTGATGGCCATTTTTAGCTGCCCTGCTATCCATCACCTCTTTCAGCCAGGCATACTCCATCATATGCAACAGTCTCATGAATTTATGCATCAGGCTGTGCAGCCAGTCGTGCCGAGGGCTCTGGTGACAAGTGAAATTGCTGTGCGCCTCATTTAGCTGTTTATTGCGCCTGAGTACGTGTTGCAGCTGTCATCTTACGATGGGATGATAGTGCTCGTTAATAGACAAGACAGGGAAATAATGACGGAGACTATAGCAAGAGATGCTCATCTGCCAATAGGCTCTCAGCAATATCACAAACATTCACAAAGTTTTCAATCAAAAACAACACTGCAAGAAAATACTGAGGCCAGCATTTGGGTTTTTATGTACAGATTAAACTTCTGAGAAACTGCAGCCCAGTCTACCATGTAACTTCTTGACATTTTACCTTTTTTTTTTCCTGTCCTTTTTAATACCTTTTGAAAGGAATTAGCACATGGCAAAATAACCCAATGTTTTCTTTTCATTTTTCTGGTCCTTTAGCTACAACTCTGCCTGCTGTAGCTGGAGTTGCTCCTTCTTGTTTGAGGGGTGTGAATGTAGTGCATCAGGAATTTGCAAGCATTACTTCAGAGTTCTGGCAAAAGTTTTGCTTCATAGATTTCTGTTGCCTGGTTATGCTGCTCTCCATTAGCCTGCTTGTGTACATTCACTGGAAAAAAAAAACAAACCCAAACAAACAATCAAAAATAAAACCCAAACCATTTTTGTGGCATGCAGAATAATTTCAATAGCAAAAAAACCCCACCTGTGAATTTCATGTTTCTTTCTGTAAAACAGTAGATATGGTGAATGTAAATTCTCCTTTACAAAACTCAGTATAAATGGTGCCATATTCTGCCTTTCCCATCTATATTAAAATTTGTGATGTGCTGCAATTTGCAATGTTTTCTCTCTGTGATTTGATTTATTTACAGGGAAATCAATTTTGTTTCATAATTAAATCCTTCCATTAGAATGGGAGGTGAAGGGTTAATGTTTTGATGGAATTAGAGAAATTATTTGTGTATGTTAGCTGAAGAAACTTTATGTAAATCCTCTAGGAATTTTCTGGGAAAGGTACTTTTAAACATTTTGTATGTGTACTTTCTTGGCACTTCACTGAATATTAAGTCAAAGCTAACACTTCTAACACTTAATACAACATTAAATAATATAAAACTCTCTCATGCTTGCACACAAACACACAAAACCACACAAAAGGTATGACTGCAATAAAATGCATTTTGTATAATAGGCAGTAACACTACAAAGCAGTTGTGCAGGAATACAGCACTACAGAAAAAATCAGAGTGAATGTATAGTAGTTATTCATGTAATAACTATTTTCCATACGCAACTGACATGTTTTCCCAGATTATTATCACATAATAAAATTTTTAAAAAGAAAAAAAAGCAAACTGGAAAAGCAGCCACAGTTTGTAATGTAATTTATGTGTCTATTCAGTTGCTATCACTGTAATATTGAGTAGGCAAAAATGAATCAATGGGAGGTTTATGACACTTTGAAATCGTGTATGTCACAGGATGATCTAAAACTGCTTTGCAAAAAGATAAACATTATCCTCATTTTACAGGTGAAGATACTGAGGAAAGAGAAATTTCCCGCTCCAAATCAATATTAAATAAAGTATAGATGCTATATGACTTGCTTTTGCAAAATTCTAAATAAGATGAGGAATCTATTGTGCAAGGATTATAAAGCCAACCTAAGAGCAGTGAGCTTAAGATAGGTTTCTCTCTAAGTGAGCATTAGCCATCTGACATCCCCAAAATAGCTGCATGATCTGTGTGAGTTGCCTGGAGTCTCTCTGTGGAGACCAAATAAAAGAAACCAAAGTCAAAGCTGTGTATATCCTGCTCTGAAGGGAGCAGTAAATGAAGAGGCCCTCTTGCAGCATCTGTTGCTCTCCTCTGGCTCCTGACAAGTACTTCAGTTTTAGAGAAACCTGAATTTTTTGAAAACTAAAGTGAAATCAGATAACCCCACCTATACAGTTTAACCAATATATCTCTAATGATATTTTACTAATGAAAATCTGGTACACAGAGGGAGGATGTGATCTGGAAGAGATCACAAAAAAAGTTTGTGTAAGACCTGGCTGTTTCCCACTGGTGCTTTCATTTCCATGAATAAGATACTATGTAGTATCTTTCAGAGGCTGGTCTCTCACTGTGAGATGAATGAGTCATTTTCTTCCTTCTTGAGGGAGCGTTAAAATAAATACCAAAAAGCTGTAACACTGACTATACACTAACCAACCAGGGTGGGGGTTTTTTTTTGCCTGAAACTAAGTTATCATGAGGTAAAATGGCATGTAATCCTGTGGCTTTGATGCCTGTTTGTATGTGGGCAGTGTTAAGGTTGAGCAGACAGTCTTAACTTGGGAAATTGTTATTTGACTACTTCATGGTCTTTATTCTTACATATAGTTTGCCTGTGCTGTATGTTTGTATATATGTAAATAAATATATCTATATAAATAAACATATAGGTAAATATAAACATGTGTGTATTTCCACATGAGTTTCTGTGTCTATTTGTTATGATAGGAGACTGACTTTGAGGCAGCATTTAAATGAGGTAGTCAACAAAGAAACAGATTTTGTAACCAAATGAGAACATGTTTTTGTGACATGTCTTTCCTGTCTGCAAAACGTATTTTCTGTGGTTAAAGAGGTGTCAGCATTTTTTCGAGGAAAATATTTTTGTTGAAAAAATGTTTAGCTGTTTTTCCAAAGCAAAAATGTAGTGGGAAATTTTGGTTCAAATTAAAATGGACCAGTATCCCAAAGGAAGTGGAAAATGTAATGTCAATGTACATTTCATTTCTCTTTTTCCTGGTGTTTCCTTTTTCCCTGTTTCCTTTTTTACATTTATGCCTTTGTCTAGTTATAAACTAAATTGAAGACATTAGGAGAGAAAGGCAAGGAATTACAGAAAGACAAGAAGGAACGAAAAGAAAAAAAAAAGGGAAATTAAATGTAGCCCACATTTTTATACATTCTTTAATACTTGCAAATTGATCTCTGCTGGAAGTTTTCAAAACTTTAAAAATTTTCACATGATATTTACATGTAATTGAGCCAATGCTGAAGGCACTTGACTACAAGCATACAGTTTTATGTACGTATTCCACTCTCCCAAGTAAGTAACTACATTTATTCTCTCTTCTATTCATTTACGCGAGTTTTATGTTGATATTAATTTCAATTAATTCTGTAATTTATACCAGTAAAAGCAAGAGAAGAATCAATTCCAACAAAGCATATATCATTACTAACTATAATTACATATAAAAGCAGTACATGTGCACACATGCACACACACGGTAGGCCATTCTGATTTATGAGATGACATTGCAGTACAATATGGCAAATCCATGTACAGTTTGTTTGTCTCTTCCAATTTGTGCTGAAATTATTGTAAACCCAAATTTAGTCTACCCGCCACAGTGGTACTGCATTAAAAACAATCTTTTATTTGTTTTTGTCATTTACAGAGCTAATGGTCAGCAAATTTGTACATCCTGCCTTTTTTTCCTTAATGAAATGGAAAAGGGATGTGTGCTACATAAAAAAGAAGTTTTATTAATGTTTCATAAAATGGTTGCTACAATCAAAGGAACTGCTATGAAAATTAAATTACTGGGCTGACTCTGAAAATCAGCATAATATGCTCTGTTTAATTCAGTCATGCTAAGATGTTAGATTCTCCTTCATTCTCTCAGCTTTCTCTCTCCTTCACCTGGGGGCATCTGCTGATGAGTCTCTTCTAGAGGTTGTTTAATGACTATTTTACAGCAACTGTCAGCTTTCTAAAGCCCAGTAGCACTGGGCGTCACTGTATTACCAGCTTTTTTACACAATTTGCCCGACTGTAAATCTGAGCTTTAAAAGTATAAGAAAAGCTCTTATTTGATTTAATGACTGTTTGATGGGGGTCAATTAATCTTTTTATGCTTAGATGTTTTACTCATAAAGGTCATCTTCTGTTTGTTTACTCTTTGCTTTTCCTCTCATGGTCAATGAAAATGAGGTGACGGATTTTAAGTATCATGCCATTGGAGCTGAGTGGCTTGTAGGCTAGTGCTGTTCATGAGCAGGATTGTTATTGTATATAATTGATATCACAGGAAATCCCAAAGGCACCATTCAGAATCAGGGTCCTATTGTTCTAATCACTGTATAAATTCCCAGGCATACATGGTGTGATCTCTGGGATATGGATGATTTAATTTATGAGAAGGTGCAATGAGTGTGCTGTAATAATACAAAGGAGAAAAAGAAGGCAAGGACACCCACTGAGAGGAACACTCACAGAGTTTCTGTATAGTTTTTAAGATAACATGAAATAGATAAAGTTTAAAATAGATTCTCCTTTAACCACCAAGGATGATTAACCAGGAAATAAAAGGCCATGAATACTCCATAAGTAATGTTTCCAGAAGCACTGAATTTCCATTTTCCAAAGTGACTTAGGTACTTAGGAGCATAAATTTCACCTGCATTCATTGAGACTTAAGTGCACTTTCCAGAAGTTGTATATGGAATAGAAAAACAGAACTTATTTTTAAAATCAGTTATGATTCTTTGTCTCATTGAAAATCAGAGGGACTTATGCTCTTATTGGGTACAAATTTTCAAAAACCTATAAATATGATAACCTGGCACCTACAAAGCAAAAGGATGAAGAGATTTATACAGTTCTGCTGCTAGGAAGACAATGCTTACTGGGACAAACTGATAGAAAAGGCATCTCTTCATACAAGAATATCTCTTCGTTTCAACAGTCCTATTTCTCCAATACCACTAATAATTTCTTTGATGTAGCAGGCTTGGTGATACTGTCTTTCTCTTTGCTTTTGAAATGGTGCAAAGTCCTTTCTGACACTTCAGGATGTTCTATAAGAATAGCACATAAGCAGTTATTTCCTCTAATTTTTGCATCTTATTCAATCTACTGAGTGGACTGTAAACCTTTCTGTCTCGTATATGGCATGAAATGCACTCATGACACTTTAAGTCATAGCCTTGCCAACATGTAATGTGCAAGTGTGAAAAAGTAGAATTGGCTGATCCTTCTATAGCAGCTGAGTTTTCATGCAATTAGTAACAGAGGTGAATTAAGTTTTATCACCTTGATGCTTAGAGGGTTTATATAATGACTTGTCATGCTATTTAGAACAGTAGGTGAACATCACAGGCTACCTTGATGCCAGCAATGGAAAAGCCCTCAAAGCAGGACTTTTCCTTTGTTGCCAGTTGTTAGCTGTGTCGTTGTGTCAGTTGGATGTAAGATGATTCACTCAAAGAGGCTTTACCATTTAAAACACCATACTTTTTTAGAGGATGTGTTTAATGAAAGTTAGCTTAATTCTGTAATTCTTTGCAGATTTGGTGTAGAGATATAATTTTGAGTATGATGAGAAGATAGACTGCAGCTTTCCCTGGAGTTTTTCTTGATTCATTGCTTTCCTGTACAAGTCTTCCTACTAACTTAGCCTTCCCTCTTCTTTAAGTTTTTTTCCAGTCCTTCCCTCTTTTCTTTGATTTGGCTTGATTTCTAATAAAATTGAAGCAGTTCACATCAAGAAACCAAACTGTGAGTAAAGGACAGGTGGCAGGGTAATGTAAAAATGACAAGGGAAAGCTGGCAGCATCTGACACCATGTGAGAGCATGTGATGCTTAATGGCCCCCTTCAAAATGGGGCAAAGCACATTAGTATTTAATGTGCACTGGCAGTGTGAGAAGACTAAAGACAGCAACAGATAGGACTAGTTCTAGGAGGTGAAAATCGCAGAAATAAGTTTATTTCAAGTGCAACTGAAAAATGGCCTTTGCAACTTATGGAAAATATCACAGCTTCATCATTTTGTTTCTGCTTTGGTACAGAAGGAGAAGTCAATATCCATCTCAATCAATGAGACATCTCAATCAATCAGACAATGTCCCATTTTCTGGGTACAAGCATGATCTGGAAACCTGTAGTTTCTGCTCACTGCTGAGACTAAGCAAGAGCTGGGATATGACTTGGGCTCTCCAACGTTGCCACACCATCAAACTATTTAATTCATGTGTACCTGTCTCCATCATTACTCCATGTTCCCTCACATCAATGCAAAAAGAAACACATGCAGCAAAAGAAAGTGAGAAATCTTCTATACAAACCCATACTGTGGACAATAGGCATTACATTTCAGTTGTTCTGCAGCAAGAAGTTGTTTCTGTCTTTGTCTTTCTCTGGTTTTAATCAGAAGTTTAATTCTAGACTTAAGAATTTTTCCCAAAGTTTTGTTGAACTTGATAAGCTCCGATAATCATTTAGCACAATGCACCAGTATTTTTCTGTGAAAAAATCCTCAATAACAAAATCCTGCCCAGTTTCTGCATCCTCATATCATTCGTTTGTGCTGAGATGATTCTGCATCAGAAGGGGAAAATTGATGAACTAATTTAACACTTGCAGAATTAATTTGGATGCTAACAACTTTTGGCCTATAAATTTAGAAAAGCTGTATTTCAAAAGGGCGAATTATTTTTGTAATGGTAGGGGAAGTTTCTAGAACACTTTAGATTTCGAAGAAATCCCTGGAGCTTCTCACTTTATAGTGGTATTCCACAAATTTCCTCATGAGCTAAAATATTTTTCTTTATAAATGTCGCTGTTTCTTTTTTTTTTTTTTCAGAGCCTTTCACAAAAAGTAAACAAATATTTTCTCCCTCTTCATTGTACCCCGAAATTCTGGTCAGTTTTATCATTCTCCTTTTCAGTGCTGGCGTTATTAGGAGCATTTCTTAAGATCAGTGAACATTTCAGTAATACTGACTTTCAAATTCATATAAGGAGAGAAATCAAGCAGTGCTAAAGTCAATTTTCTATTGACTTAATTTCTTCTGTTCTGGAGCTTTTGGATGGTCAGTTCAGTGCATCAGTCAGTAAAAGTTCCTTAATAGATGGCTAATGGATATATCTGGAGACTGGTGCACAACAGCTTCAAGGAAAGCGTGGAAAAAAAAAAAGTGCTTTCTCTGTGTTAAATGGTGAGCTTAATGATGAAAGCCTATCAAGTATGTAGCCTGTAAAGGTCTGTATTCAGAAGCCCATGCTAACTGCCTGCAAGACCAAATATGTATTTTTTATTCACAATGTGAGGGCACTAAAAGTTTGTTAAATCTGTGTCTGCACCATTATGGTTACTCTGGAACTAGAGGAACTGTTACAGCCAGGGTGTGGGAAAGTAGATGGCAGTCCTGGTTGATCCTGTGTGGCCAGAGACCACATATATTGCTACATAAAGTACACACCAGAACAGTGGAGATTTGACATATGCCTGTCGTTTTTTGCCTTGCTTTAAGCCACATTCTGCCAGACTTCATATGCTAACTGCTAACTAGCAAATCTAATCTCATGCCTTTTATATTAATAAATGGTCACATGGAATTGCTTATTCAGCAACAGAAAAAAAATTGCCTATGGAATTTCCAAATAACCCTGTGTTTATTCATCAAGTTCATTCTTCCACGCAGTGTAAACTCAATCTCGGTCACTGAAACCATAACGTAGAAAAGATTTAATGGCTCCTGTGTTCTTTCTACAATTCCCACTGTTGAGGAATCACATTTCTTTGAGAAGCTTGATGCTTCCAGCTAATTTTGCAACTGTACTTCCACTCCACAGGCAAATCAATTTGAAGTGGATCTGTAAATCTCTAACCAAAGGGTAGGAAATGTTCAGGCTTGATAATGTGATACGTTGCTACCAGTACCAGACCTGGGACTTGACTTAAACAGGCAAATTCTTCCAGTGGTCTTACTTCTTTTTTATTCTTCCAGTGTTCTTCATTTTTAAAGACTGCTTCACTAATTAAATACAATTCTGGAACTCTACCCTTCTGCTTGTAGATGTATGTTCTATTTTCTCATGTAAATATGATTTCATCTTTTGATCCTTATCATTTTGCAGGCTTAGGCTGGAGATACCAGAGCTGTGTAGATTCCTGTTTTTCTTGTAACCATTTTGGCAGACATGTGTCAGTTTGATCGATAATGATGTCTGGATTAGGCAGTCCCAGTGGCAAAAATGGACTCTTCTTAGGCTTATTGCCAGATTTTGAAAGCCTCTATAATGACATTCTGCCAAGCAAGCAAGATCTGAATGCTGATTGAACCCCTTTAAAAAAAGTGCAGACTAATAGGCGTTATTGCGTGAATAATAATTAGCACAATTAAGTGGCTGGCACTTTGCCTGTGAAATTTTCAGAGCACACAATTAAAAAGCTTTACAGAGTTTTGTTGACTATTGTCAAGTATAAAATAATGGAAAGAAGGAATTACCAAGAATGATGCAATCTTGAAGATCATTCATCTATAGAGCAGGAAAAATTGTTAAGGAAGAAAGTTTCAACGGAACATATTTGAAGGCTAGACAATAACTGCAAATCTTGGAAAGAAGTGTCCTGTGGATCCTCTGATGTGTGGTGCTTTTTTAAAGTAAGATAAAATCTTGCAGATGCAAATTTTGCAGTCCTCGAAGTTTTCTTTCACGTTATAAAGCTGTTTTGGATTTTTTTTTAACCTCCTTAAAGTTCTTGCAGGGAGTGAAGGGGTTAGATTAGGACACTGAAAAGAGCTATTCATCCTCTGTTCTTCCCAAAGTTTATGGGCTGAAGGAATGATGCACTTTCTAAGTAACTTTTGACTTCGCTGAATCATCTCTGAAGGAATAAGTTAGGCATAAGCTCTGAGTACCTCTTCTACCTATCTAAAAATACAAATGGCCCCTCTAGTTCCAGAGATTTGTCCATGACTAGCTATCAAATGAAGATTATTTTATTACTAAGTCCTCTAGCTCAGCCTTATTTGACATATGCATAGTTTAGTATGAGCTATAAAGAGCATACTAATACATTAGCTTAATATCAGCTCAGGCAAAACACTGTTAAAACTTATGAGGGATTTAATAAGGAATTAATAGATACAAATGGCTTTATAGGAAATGAGGTCTATCAAAAATATCTAACTTAAAAAATATATATTACATGTTACCTTGTAAAAATAAATGTAGGCTTTTATAAGGTTTTTAGCTTAGACACATATGATCTTCTGGTTGTACTAAACATCAGTAATATACATTGTAAGGACTGAAAACTGGGAAACTAGTGGGTCTCTAAAGGTAGCTGTCAATGAGATTATCATTTTGAAGGGAGTGGGTTTAACAGGGTGCTCCAGAGATCAGTGCTTCTGCTAGAACTATTCAATATTTTCATCAAGGTCTAGGAAGTAAGTATAAAATTGCTGCTGATAAAATTGGCAGGTGACACAAAGGTTGGTAAAGTGGTACATAATGATGAAGATGTCAGTCATACCAATCAAAATGAATTGCATAGTAAAGTGTGACTTATTCAGACAAACTACATCTTAATATCAGGGAGAACAAAGTTCTAGGAACTAAGTGTGTAGGCATACATGTGTGGGGTGAAGGACTATGTCATCAGTGTGGTGACTCCAAAAAATATTTATGGTTAACTGTAAATAATAACTCATATGAAGCTCCCATTGCAATGTGGTGATGAAAAGGACTAATGTAATTAGTGCATTCATAAACATGGAAATATTAACAAGATGGATGGTATTTCTACTTTTCTGTAAGGCAACAGTAAGACTACTACAGAAGTGGACTTCATCCACATTTAAACCTTTAAAAGAATTATTAGAAAACTGAAATTGCAGTAAAGATCCAGAAAACATTTAAATTTTTTAAACAAAGCTTTCCAGGGGAAAACTGGAGGAATTCACCTTCTGAGGTAGCCTGTTTACAGAGCATTGGTATTTCCACATGGAGAAAATAATAGGTCCTGAAATGCACTTTAAAGTGACATAAGATGAACTTGTGGCTGGTAACTGGAGCCATATGAATGCAAATGAAAAACTGTACACAATTTTTTAAATAACCTGGACAGTTAACCAGCAGAACAAAATACCAGTGAAAATCATAGCCTCTCCAGGTCATGTATTTTCCTAATATAGGAGCTGAGTGTCTGTCAGGGAGACAGCATTTATTCAAGCATGTCACTAGCCTCAATTCTGAGCTGAAGGGGAAAAATTACAGAAATTATTGGACTACACAAACCAGCTCTTCTGCCTTATGCACCATGTAGTTGTGGCTTTTAAGAACATTCCTTCTTTCTATCTTCCAGCCATTTTAAAGAACTGAGAAGAAATGGAAGGGCATGAAGAGAGAAATTCCTAAACGTTTGATGTGTTACAGCTATGTGATTCTACCTGATAATCTGGATTCTGACTGATCTTTTTTGGCTTGATTGACATTCAATAGTAACGGTATGATGATAATTGAAATAGACACACAAAATAATAGAATTCTTCTACTTCACAGCACTTTTGTTACAGAGGAAAAAAAAAAAGACCCTCAAAGTGGAAATAACTGTAAAGTGAAAAATGGGGATTTACTTTTTTTTTTGCTGTTGCTGTTGTACCTGTGACTGCAAATCTGTTATTTAGTTTAATGGAAGATCATAAGGAGACCATATGGCTTTCCATGAGCTGATCCTGCTTCTGTTTAAAACTTCCAAATTGGCTCAGTCCATGAGAGTGTCATGCTTCGTTTACATACATAGAATTGATTGACTGAAAATATGTTAAAACAAATACTCTTCACTTAGTTTAATTTAATAGATTAAATATTCTGAAAATTTGCTAATTATTTTTTAACTTTTCTTAGGGGTCTAAATTTCCACTGGAGCAGATTAAAGAATTGCTTCTAAAAATAGGTATTTCTCTTGCTTTTATCAGTCAAAGACTGATGATTGTATGATAAATGCTGACATCTTAGTGGTGGCTACTGTATTTTTTGTATCTACTGCTTTCACTGCTGTTGAAGAGTGGTTTTTTTCAAGAGTGTTTCGTTTGGAACCAAAGACAAGCTTATTAAATTAATTGAGGATCCACTCCTTATAATATATATGCAAATTTCCAAAGTGCATATTTGGTTAATAAATTTGAAAAGAGTTTGAACCCTGTTCTTTACACTCAGCCTTTGAAGGTATGCCTCCACCTGCAAACAGTTTAAGGCATGGAGAGACTTGAAAATCACAAAAGATGCCATTGGAATAGTAATAAAAATAGTTCAACTGACAGACAATGACAGAGCATTAAATGGCAGATAGTAAGTATTGAAAAACAAATTTATGCAAAATAAGAAAAGAATATCAAAGACAGAACCTCTCACAAAGTTAAAGGCAATGAGTTATTTCATGATGAAAGAGATAGTTAAAAGTATGTATACAGTTTATGAAACATTAGCAATCCCCCACTAAGATGCAATCAAATCTTGAGTATGCAGTATATGTTTGTAGTGGTAGCGAATAAGAAAATATTCTGAAATCTTTTGACATATACACAAGTCATAAACATTAAGTAATCTACTTCAGAAAGCTTTAAATTGAAGAACCGTGTAAAACCTCCTTGTGCCTTACCTTCATTATATAATGTGCATGTACAACTCTCATAGGAATTTCAGAAGCTCATCAATATTTGTTAATCTGCAGGTTCCTGATGAAAAGTGGTAGTGGTATTTCAGCACACCTGAAGTAGCAGAAGCATGAAGTACCACTTTAAAAATTCAAGATTATAATATTTTCCCTCACACACAAATAAGAAAATATTCTGAAAGCTGTGGAGGAAATTTAAAAAAAAAAAAAAGAAGCAGAGAAAAAACCCCCAACCCTTTGGATCTACTAAGTTCCTTTCCTCTTTTACCTGCCCGTCATAAACCTGGACTCATTTTAAAAAAAGTATAGTGTGTTAATCTACATTTGCAATTAATACAACCAGAAAATTTAGCCACTTGTGAAATGGAAGAGCTTTGATCATCATACACAATCACAAATTAAAGTGAATTGAAACTCAGTCACTAGAGTGAAAAACAAACTCGGTACCAGAAATGTTCAATAGCACATGATGTACAGCTTTCTTCAAAAAGTAACATCCTAGCATGGATAAAGAAAGGTCAGAGCAATGTTTCACCTTAGAAGGCTGGAAGATGAAAAGGCAAAATTATTCCCAGGAAGAGGTAGAAGACTAAGAAGAATAACTTCTGTAAGGTTTCAGCTCTAAACTGGCCAAGGGCTGAAAAAAAAGAGGGGATGAAAACATAAAGGAAAATGTAAAGTTCTGGTTACTCCGAAGAGGTTTAACCACGGCAAACAAAAAATGCTAGTGCTGCTAATGTGTCTCAGTTTAATTCCACTTAGCTTTAAAGAAGAAAATTAGACATCTCATTTAAGAAAGGATCCCTCCAATCCTGGTGCAAAGTGGGAGGGAAATTTTTCTCAGATGACCGTATTAGATAAGATGAATTTCTCTCTAGCATCTCTATTTTGCTCTATGGACTATAGAGGGAGCTTGAATGATTAGTTTAAGCTTGATGACAGTTAGACTTTTTAGGCAGCTAAAGCCAGCTGAGATGAATCCTACCCTTTGTTTTAAGCCCGTCACCTGTAGCTGCTTGGAAGGAAGAAGGTACCGTAGTGAAGTCCAGATCCTGGCTGGCTTACCTGTCACTAGCAGTGAAAAGCCTGTAAAAGACTAGTGTCCTAGACACAGTAGATGGAAACATATTGTCAAATTGTGCACTTGGTTTCCTTTTTTTAAATGCTTGAATCGTTTTTATTCATCTAGTACTAGCCAGAAGTATAAGCAAAGGTGGGAACGGCTTGTCTTGAAGCTACAAAGCAGCTCTCCTGAATCATTTTCACCTCTCAACTCTGCTTTATGTGGCTCTGTCAGGGAGACATGTGAAGCTCTCCCTACCCTATAGTAACATTTTAAACTATGCCTACGGGTATTCTTCACTTTTGAGCAGGGTTTGGCAGTAATAAAGCATTACTCATTTCCCTGCTTGCTTTCTCTGAGCCACAAGAGCAAACACATAGTCAGTGATAGCTCTGCTGAAATGTTACTGTATAAAATAAGTGAACATGGCTTGCATACATTATCCCATCACGGAGAAAAGGAATAATTTTCTTGGGCACTATGAGAATATAAATTAAATGCAGATTTTTCTGTTACATTCTTAATACAATTTGAAATAAATTACTTTTTGTTTGGTCATGATGGTCTCACACATTTTTGTTTTTTAGTTTATTTTTATGTAGAAGCTAAATTTTTTCTTTATATCTGGCTATATATAAAGAGAGATATATATAACTCAAATGTATATATGTATAATATACATAAACACACACATATATACATATAATATCCTCTCTTCAAACACTGTATTCTTACAAGATAATGAACCAAATTTTACAGGGAAGTTATTTGTTACCCTAACCCAATGTCTCCCATGAGAAAAGATAGTTAAAAAATCACCGCCATAACACTGTGAATATTGCAATTTCTCCCGACGAGTAAAATTGGAGAAATTTCTCCTTGAGAGCAAAAAGGCAAGCTGATTAAGTCAAAGAGGCGTTATAAACCCCAAGGGAAAACAATGTGCTTTATTTTTGAAGTATTCCCAGCAGAAGTCTGGGAAATCTTACATGTCCTCTCACCACGATCCATCATTATAACTTAGCTGTTTGCAAATCCTCAGCAGGTCATCATATTTTACACTTGCTAACCATGTAAACACAACTGGGGACTCCTAATTACTGTAGATAATCTCAAAAACTTTCCGCTTTCGTAAAGCATACAGAAAAGGCTGGGAATAGATCGTTTCCCATGTCGTTGTGTTTTGCTCATGTATATTTGTATAGCTGTCACTTTTCCGGATCTCTGACTGCAAGTGTAAAGCATCTTTTTCATACACATATAATAGCTCGTAACAACCTTGGAGATGCTCAGCTCTTGTTCCGCATACAGCAGGTGGGTTTGCTGTGCTTTTGCTAAATTGTTTAATCAAAGTGCTTCATACTGAAGGGTCCATGAATAAATATTGTAAACATCATCAGGGGAAGTGATTTATATTTACTTCAATTTTGCCAGGAGAAAACCTAGATTATCTTGAATTAGCAGCTGAAGTTTTTATATATTAGAGTTTGTCAAGTATATTAAGGAGAGCATCATGTGCAAAAAAGACAGCACTTTCTCAGGTCTGGAGGTACCTGCTTCCCAAAATGGAATAAAAAATGTCAATCATTTATTCTATTTGGGTGAAATTTACACCAGTATGGCTTGTGGCTCTGGCCCTGGAAATGTACATTCAGAGTATCTCAAAGTTGCCAGCACTACTGAAAAATTTAATTTTGCTGCCACAAAGACGAAAGTCTGAAGCCACAACAAAGCAGGCTATTCTTTCCACAGTGAGGGAGATGGCATAGGCACACCCAAAGCAAAGAGCCTAGGGGAAGCCCCATTAGGACCAAGCAGGGTTCTCCACACTGGGAAGAAGGATAGGGATGAGGGCAGCTCCTGCATCCCAGTGGTAGCTTTTGCTGCACAAGTACCAGGGCCTTGTGGGAGCACTGACTGACAGAACTGCAGGGCCCAGGCATGGGGAAAATTAATGGGAGGGTAAGGAGTCATGCCTGTTCTTCTGCCCACACCTGCCTGCTGTCATAAGCAGCTGCCCACTTCACCTCTGCCTAAAGTTTGCCTTCTTCATATCAGATTTTACACACAGAATATATTAAACTGTATACTAGGTAGCAGAATCAAGGATATGGTAATTATCACTTCTTATGAGAATGCTTTAGGGAAAAGATGAGGATACATGTATTATATGTACATGCCTTACTAGGGTAATAGTTTAATCTGATCAAACCTGAGGTGTGAAGCATGGTGCATGTTAGAACAAGAAAGAAGACTTTACTACTGGCAGACCAAATTTCCTTTGCTAGGGTGTTGAATGCATGCTTGTAGGTAGAGCATGGCTTGGCGTAGGAGATCGCTATGCCATTCCACAACTGCATTGCTGAAATCACATTTTTAATGGCAACCATTGTGATAACAATTGTATTTTAGTTATTCTCAAATTATTTTCATGAGGTTAAGAAAAAGTATCTGCTCAGCTCTTATCTGTGGTTTCACCTTGTGAATTCTGTTGCAGCAGAGTTTGTTTTAGAGGTTCTTCCACCCTCTGGACAATTGAACCGTTGCTGCTGATTCCTCACAACTTACCCCAAAAGGAGGTTACTGTTACCTTGACTGCATTTGTCACATGCGTATAGAAATACATGTGGAAATACACATATACATATGTGCAATACTGTGTATATGTGAGTATATGGACATAAGTGCATATTTGTGTATATATACATAAATAAGTGTGCATGGCTATTTCTCTGTTCAGCTAGAACTGTGAAATGTTCTATCTTGCTTGTTTGCTTGTTTCTAATGGACAGAAGAGAAAGGATGGTAGCTTGTATGGAGGAAACAGAGTGGGATAGGATTAGGTTATGAGAGCTGAGGGGCAGGGAAAGATGAGATATATTCAACTGATTTTGCTGCTGCATGATTCATAATACGGCCTCTTTTGGGAGGTTATATAGCATGGAGCACATGCAGGAATCACACATATACTCAGAGGACACAGTGTAAGTTTTACAAGAAGTGTTCATGTTATAATACATATATCGATATTCTGGGTCAGATTCTGCTTTTCAAGTACCTATCTTTCTACAGTCATTCAAGAGGGCTATTTGTATGAATGACAGTGGTAGAATAAGAATCTCTGCTTCTTCATCTGCCTTTCTTTTCAGCTCAGTAACAGAAACATCACCATTAAGGTTTTGCTATATTCAAACCTGCCTGTGATGAAAGGATTTATGTTTGTGTTTAGAAATCCAGAGACACATGGTGAATGTGAGAGCTGGTCAGCAGTCAAGAGTGATTGATTCAGGTTTGGTCTATCAATTAAGTGGCAGAGCAGTTTTAATATTATTATTATTATTTTATTTTAAGCTTGGGACTTCACTGGAATATTATACCCCCTAACTGTGCCCATGACAGCTGACTTGCACCCATAAACTTTGGTGCATTGATCTATTCTTTCAGCTACTTCAATATGTCTTGTTTTCCACAAATATGTCTGAGCTGTGACTTTTTTCCATCCTCACCAGAGGTATCCTTATTTGGAGTGATCTAATATTTACAGTCATATCTGCACATGCAGCCTAATATCTGCTTTGAATAGCCATACATAATTTACAGTGAGCAGTATGGCTGCGCGGTAACCTACATCTAAGAGACTTAGTGTTGAAGTATTTCCCTACTCACGGTAGAAAGAGGCACTGGTTAATAAGAGTTCCCCTGTTTTTTTCCCAGGGGAAGGGGGATGGGAGGGAGCAGTGGAGGAGATCTAGATTGCTGCACCAAATAAAACAAGAGAAAAAAAAAGGGGGAAAAAAAAAGCAAATCTTCTTCCTTGTTCACATTTTTAGCTTATGTCTTTTGGATTCATTCCCTACCTTGCGTCAGTTTTCTGTACTGACAGCAATTCTTGCACACAGTCGCATGGCAAGGTTAACTTTAAATCCTCCGCTCCTCCTTCACCCTCCAGCCCCTGCTTGTCATTGTCTGCTCTTGGGTAAGCAAAGTGAATGTGGCCAGAGCAGTGTGGGACTGTGTTTTTCCATTCTCAAGAGCAACCACCCTTCTCATCAGCAAATCCATACTAGCTGCTAGAGCTTCATATATAAAACTGATTTTCAGTCTTGAGGTTAGTTTCTCACTGGAGAAGCACTCAGCGTACTAATACTTTACACCTTGTACTTCGGTAATCTTTTCTAAACACTAATTAAACCTCACATCCCTCTCTGAGGTAGGTGAGTATCATCCCACCATATGAGTAGGGAAGCAGAAGCCCACAGAGGTTAAGTGATCTACCCGGAGTCATGCAAGGAATGAGTAGCAATGAAGAGAACAGAAAGCAAAGCCACTCTGGCTCATAGGCTTGCACAGTGCAGTTGGAAAAATTATCAGGTGTTCAAAAAAGGTTTGTTGCAAAAGAGAATACAATAAAAATTAAAAACAAAGCCTCTTGGAGGAAAAAGGGACACTTCACAGTCAATGTTTTCAGACGAGGTAACTGAGGTGACAGAAGAGTTAAGTGATTTGCTTGAGATCCCATAGGCAATTCTTAACAAATGTAGAAATTATGTGTGTAGTGAAGGCAAGAAGAGAGACTGTAATTAAATAAGTGACTACTCTGATTGTGTTATTAAACACAAAGAACCAAGAGAACAAAAGGAGCATGGCTCTCTTTGTCAAACTTTTAGAAATCCAAGCTCAGTTGCCATTTTTATTTGATCATACTTCCTTTGTTTGATTTGACTTTTACTTTACTCATCTATTTTCTTTCACTTGTCTTTTGGTTTTCTTTTGACAGAAGATATTTTAATTATTAAATTCCTTGTTTGCTTTAAGCATGTCAATTCTCTTAATCATTCTGGTTTGTCACTTCTCTCTTTTTCATCTGGTTTCTATTCCCCATCAGTATCCAGTTTCTGATTTTAAAATGTCTTGTATATTTACTCATATTTTCTGCCTCTCTAATTCTTTATTGTGTATTGATCCTCAGCTCTGCTCTCTACCATTGGTTGTCAAATTCTGGGGAACCATCCCTCTTTAGTACACTAACTGCGCTGTTTTGTTGTTTCCAGACTCTTTCTGCCGTTTTGGACTGACATTACTGAAAATTAGAAAAATTTAGCTCTGAGATGATGACTGTACCAAAAATGAACATTCTTAAAAGACTACATTGTTCTTCTGTTACTCATAGGAACTCTTAGAAGACTTGTGGAAGATTTGTATATGATATCATGATTATTTTATTATATTATATTATTATGCATATTATATTATTACTATTATAATGCAATTATTATTGTGTCTTCTTTTTGACACAAAACCTGAACTCTGCTCCTAGGAATGTGACGTGCAATTTCTATAATCAGCTATCATGTCTTAAAAAAAAAAAAAAAAAAATAATTTTTGCATGAATCTATAAGTTCTAGCTGTCCATTTTAATACATTTCATTTCTGTCTACTTAACGAACAACTGTTGAACACTGCTATGAATCCGAAATCAAATTCAGTCCTTTTCATGGCTAGCATTTTGGTTCAATAATATCCCATGAGAGTTCCACAAGTGGACTTTTTGTTAAGAATATTTCCTTTTTATTGACTTTAGAATTTTCATTGCTTCACTTTTTACTTTTGATGCCAAAGAGAAGAAGAAGGTTGCTTATGATTTGGTTTTGCATGTATATACTAGGGTTTTTTACTGTTCTTTTCAGTCTTTTCATATGATGACCTACTCCTGTCTTAAAGAGATGACCATAACTTTCTCAATTTCTCCTAAAGTGATTATTTTTCCAGGCCCTCCCACAGCCTTGTTACTTAAAAAAAAAAAACAAAACAAAACAAACAAAAAGGGAGGGGGAAAGGCAGAGAGCATGTTACAATATGCATAACTATATGAGCATAGGATTGTAATGACAGTACATAAACCAAACTTCCAATAGCTATTGCTATCTTTTCCTTAATGCAACTGAAAAACTTGTCTGCTTCTTTGACCAAGAGCAGATGCAAGCTTAGATTTTCAGTATTCCTGTCCTAGTCCTCTACTTAGCTCACTAGGTCATCACTGGTATGATGACCGAGATCTCAAAGAGATAGTCATTAGTTCCATCTGGTACCTAAATATAACAAACTCTTCTGATACAACAGGGCGATGAGTTTACAGCAGATCTGTGGGTACGATCTGCCATCAACTCCTGAACACAAAACTCCCCATTGATTGTGTATGGAGCATCCCTCAGTAGACTGTTGGCACACTACAGCTCCCTAGTGATTCCACAGTGGAAGAAATTCAAGGAATTTGTCTCTGACCACAGAATTTATGAGGCCACGCAGAAGTCCTTCATGAACGGCAGGGAGTAGGGGAACAGTTCAGAGCCTGTTGGGTTTCTTCCTTTCTTTTTGTTTTGTTTGTTCTGTTTTGGGACTTCACATGGGAAGAAGAAAGAGCTGAGAGGAAATTCTGGGAAGTTTTCAGCTCTGGCTACCTTTGCTTCCATTGAAATATAGGGTTAAACTCCTGTTATTCTCAATGGGAACTGAGGCAAATGCCAAGTGTTTTCTTATGGTTACAGAGGGTGAGCTTTTTGGTATGTTTAGAAATGTTAATGTTCAATTCAATAGAATTTTTAATAACACATTTTTTTAATGTACTTCATACTATTATAAAAGAGCATTTTGTTCAAGACTAAAACATTGCTTTTATGCCAAGGAAGAAAGGTTGCTGTTGCTTATAGGGTGTGAATCCGTAGCCAAAGCACACAGGATGTTTGCAGCTATCTTCTCCGGTGGTAGTACTACTTCGCTCCTACGTATTACTTCCATCACAAAATCTCATACTGTTTTCAAGCAATGTTTCTCCACCTTAATCTGTATTTATGATCCAAGAAACATTTGAAAGTGGTCTGTAAAAAAACCTCTGTAATTCCCCTCCTCTGCATTACTAGATGACTGCAGAGGAGAAATACATTTACAGAACAAATGCTTATACACTCATTTTTACACACCTGAACAAGAAAACAAAATTAGGTGAAAAATACAATCGAGAAAGGGGTATGTCAAGTTTACTCTTCCTTTTATTTTATTGTTAATGAAAACCATTGCTGCAAGATCAAACATGATGAGCCTTGTATCTGACTTTTTTTTTGCTTTTCAGAGGAAAGTTTAGTCCAGCATAGCAATAAAAACATGGAGGAACAGGTCTCTTCAAGAAATCAATGTAATTATCTTCATTTTACAAGAGGCAATAATGAAATTCAATGAAAAATGAATGCTGTTGGAAGGATATGCACCTAAACGGTACCTGCTTTCAACATATCTCTTAAATGGCAATGGGACAGTTTTCACAGTTTAAAACTTGTATTTGAAGTAGTGTTGCAAGGATAAAAAAATATGTATGCATTTCAGGACTATTTTTGCAGTCAGCCATGATGTTTTATAACTTCAGGCTCATAATTTATTCCACTTGACCTCAGGCACTGCTGCTGCAGGGGCTGTATGAGGAGCCGAGCCACCACAGCATATGGGGTTGCTGTATCTGTCAAACTGATAGAGAAGAGGTGAGCTCTATGCCCCCAGGTCCAGCCAGTAGCTAGTCTGTGTGTTTCCAGTAGTAACGTACACATGCACCCAATGCATATATATATGCACATTCAGCCAGCCACATGGATCAACCAGGAGAGAAAATACAGCACTCATGCAAACATAAACAGCACCAATGGCCTCATCCTGTTTCCCTCTCTGCCCAAACAGAATGAAAGGCAGTGGAAACCACATGTGAATATATACAATATGGTAATCTCCAGCCAACTGTCCATCTGGTCTGTACCAGGCAACCAATTATTTTCACTGAAGTTCAAGTGTTTCACATCTGCAAGCACTGCTCCTATATATTTTAATTTCTTTCATATCAGCCACTAAGTCTTTTACAAAACCCAGAATAAACACGACATGCATCTAAGAATCAAAAGTGCCATCTGCTTTGGTGCTGTGCTGCTTTTTGATGTGTCAAGAAGGTGATTTTTTTTCTTCTGAAAGATCAATGGTATTGGGATATGCACCTAAATATGTTATTGGCTTGACAAGTCTAAACAGGGAAGTTTTCACAGTTCAGTGTTTTATTTGAAACATTATATACAGGATGCTAGACAAGTCTGCATGGATTTTAGGAGGATTAGTGTAATCAGTGTTACATTTTATAGTTTTGCTACTTAAGCTCATGTCCTCAGACAACTCACATCCAGGCAAGAAGATACATATATTTGCTCTGAAACAAGATTCCGGTTTATATTTGTCCTTATCCAATGATATGGGCCAGTAAATTTGAACCCATTTCTCACACTTGTGCAGGTAGTCCTAGGGTAAAAAAATGAATGAGAGGACTTTCAGGGGTAAAAGTTCACCATGACTATAGAAGATCCCAATATTTTGAGTCTAAAAATCAAAAGATGAAATGTAGTGTTATTTTTAATTTTTCAAATTATTTTTAATTTTTATTTCTTTTCCATTATCTGTGACAGTTTTTTTTTTTTCATGTGTTTATTGTTTTATTTCAACCACTTTTCTCTCATTTAGTTCTCATTAAATTTATTGTTTCTATTTTCTTGGGGTTTGCCTTCTTTTGACACAGTATTTATCTACCAGATGTTGTTGTTAAATGTGAATTCAAAAGTGATTGAAATCAAATGTGACAAGGCCGCAGGAAATATATGTGGGTTCTGTAGTACAGTACCGAAGGAAACCCACATAATGTTATGAGAAAATTCTCAGCATCCTGAACTTAAGGTTCATATAAATGCTCTTTGACAAAACGTTTCCATAATAACCAAGAGAAAAACCTATTTATTCACTAAAATCAGTAACTAAACAAAAAGCTCTAGCAAAAAAAAAAAACCCAACCAACAACAAACCCACTCAAATTCTTCTTCCTAGATATGTGAGTCTCACCAGAGCGGCTTCACCACCCAGGTCTTAGTGAGGTGAATTATAACTTTAAAATAATTTGTAACTGAATAGGTACAACTCATAACCTTTAAATAAATAATTAATGGGTAGTTTTTCATATAGAAATACATTTACATTTCACTTTGGTGCTTTGTTTCTTTTTTGGAGGGTTAAGGTTGTTTTCAAAAAGGAGAGCGAAACCACACCTTGTAAATATCAGGATGGATGCTGTTATGTCTCTGGATTAGCATTTGTAGATTAAGATTTAAACATATTTTTAGTGAAGTAGAGGAATTCTGAAGCTTTTCTTTCGGCATTCCAGCCCACAGTTTAATTCAGTTAGAGTAACTCTCCTCAAAAAGTTAACTCCTTCCCATACACTTTGCAAGCATTATGATTTGAAGCTTTTCATAAAAGCTGTTACTTAAATATGTTCAATTTAAAAAAGAAACTGAGTAATGATCTTTTATACCCTCATGTAATACTGTTACCATGAAGATACTGATCAAAATGATGGTACCTTTTTTCCTCAATAAACTTATGACTTTGACTCAGGAGGAAAAAAATTCTATCCTAACCAGCCCTGAAGACTGAATTTAATGCACACACTTTGGGAACATAGTCAGTACCATATTTCTATCACAGTAAAAAAAAATAAAATAAAAAAGAATGGTTTTAATTCATTCCTTTCAAGGACTTTCAAAGAAAAGAAAAAGACTTACAGAATCAGTGACTTTTAGATCATTTTAGAAAAGTGAAATACTACTCTTACTATTAGTGAATTAGCTAATCTAGAATATTAAAATAAAGCTCGGAAAGATTTTTCACTTCATGGGATTTTTCAGAGGTAGTGGTACAGTTCTGTATTTCCACTGATTATTTTTTCTGCTTATTTTTAGTATTTTATGCATGAAAAATCTCAGCTTTTTTCAGCGCACTTCTGACTACACCTGTAGGATCTCTGGTCATGCAAACTTTTGTGTGTATTTATTTCTTCAGGTGATTGGTCCAGAAACATACTGGAAGTCTTTGATATATGATATATTCCTGTGTAGGCTCACAGCCTCATATTCTAAGTGCCTTAAATGGAGTTGTGACTGCAAAATTTTAGTTTAACAGCAATGATTGAAAAAAATGCAACCAAAATTCACCTAGATCTTAGATACCATTTTAATTCAAAGTTCTGAGGATGAAATTCATCTCTTTTCAGAGATAAAGAAGGGAAAAGATTCATGTTGTCTAAATTCCAGATGTCTAAAGGTCAGTGGTCTGAGTTATTTACTTCATGCTCCCCTTTATAATCAATGAAAAGAAGCTGGTAACTCTAAAGAGCAATTATTCTTCTTCTAAGATATGAAGGATGAATGCTTTTTAGGTGTGCTTATTTGTTTCTGCTGACTTTGCAGGGATGACTAACTCAGATGAATAATTTTTAGATGTTTAAAGTTAAGTGAGATGAATCCCACCCAATAAGTGTACACATCCTCTTCTTCCTGTTTCATCTCTGGCAACGTCTCCCTTGGACAGAATTCAATAATTAGAGATGTGTGTGTTTGAAATAAAAATGCTCAACACATTTATATGGGTAGATCTTCCCTCTCTTTCTCACTGTTAAGGCATCATCTCTTCCCAGCCTGACCCTGATACTTCTGTTCCTCATCCAACAGGACAATCCATGAGGAGGTGAAAAACAGATGCAGGAGTGAGAGACAAAAGGGCTAGACAACATAAAGCATCCAGTGTGAAAGAGAAAAACTACTTTTGTTGGTGTTGAAATCTGAGAAGGAACACTTGTTTTTTGAGGGAGGTTACAAACCTCAGGTATGGAGGGTGTCTGCAGGGCAGGACCAAGCTGGGTCTTAATGTGTATGTGAGGCAGCCACCTGAGGTTTTTCAGACGTGTGTGGATAAGTTGAAGGAAATTGAAAGGTTCTTCTCCACTTGGTCTCTTCCAGATGTAAATATGTTTCCAAAATACAGGTTTTAAAAGAACCCAAGAGCTAATGTCAGTAATAGCACATAATAAATGTTCTAATTATTTTATCCATACTTAACTACTTTACTTAATCTTAAATAGGCATGAAAATGGGAATTAATTTCTTCTTATTGCAGATATACCATTCATATGTTTATTGAATAATCTGAGTTATTTGGCATTAAAATCCTAACAGTCTGTTTCAAATTTGGTGCTTTAAAAAAAGAAAAGGTAATGACAATTATTTTGATGACAAAAGATGGAATTTACAGAATGAAAGTGTACAATTCATTCTTTTTTTTTTTTTTGCTGTCTTCACAGGAGTAGTAATTCTCTATTAATGTTTTTAATAAAATGTAAAATCATTATTATTACAAAGACATTATCATTATGCCAATAGTACTATAAAAGAATCACATCTCTGATACATATGTTAAATAAGCCTGGTGGGAAATGAAATTGAAGCCAAACTGCTGCCACATGTCAAATGAAATCACCCGGGTGACCTTGTAAGAATGGATAAGACCATGTTCCAGACCCCGTGACTTGCTGCATCTTAAATCTGAATTTAGGAATTTTTAATAAAAAGTTTCAACAAATGGTCAATTTGCTTCTTCAAATCTTTTCAAAAAAATTTCCATAATTACCATAGTTCATAGGCCCTAGGGCTTAAAAATGACCTCTTGTTTGTCTTCAGTGAAAAACATTAGAGCCAAAGAATCAATTTAAATCAACATTTTCAGTAGAACTGAATAAAGAAATTACCAGAATGCCTTCTCATTCTTGTCTTTTTATATCTGGGCCCTCAAGTGCACTTGCATTTGTGCAAACTTACCTCATAACGCTAGCATAGAATGCCAATTAAATCTAAGCTGACCGTAGAGAGTCCAACCACAGTCCTAATGAACTTCAGAAAAGGTTTTCCATTGACTACAATGATGACAACAGAAGTTCTACATTGCACAAACTGTTTACCAAGGCCTCAGTTTGACCAAGCACTAAGCAATTCCTGAAAAAAACACAACTCCTGAGTGCTCTTTTTCTTTTTTAATTAACCCCACTCCAGCATTGTACCTTTCAGGATCTAGACCAAAGGCCTTAGTTCTGTTAGACACTATGTCTTCTAAGTTTATTTAGGGCTCACTGAGACTAGAGGAAAAGGAAGTTGGGAAGAGGTGTGAGAGTGGAAAATAGCTTGCCCTGTCTTTCACAACTGTATTTCCTGTCCTTAAAGTTGTACTCTTTTATGTTTTCACCTTCTTTCAATGGTTTGCTGCTGCATCCTAAAATAAGCTGTTATGGGGGGGGGGGGGCGGGCCAAAAGTGTTCAGCTAATTGAAATTATGTTAAACATGTAAAAGTAATGCTCTTATTCAGTACTGAGAAATAACTAACAAATATTCAACTTAATTACTCAATATTTCAAAATGTCCTTTGAATAATGATAGTGCTCTAAGGCCTTGAGTTTAGGCCATTAAAGTGCTCTTTCTGTCCAACTGCACAATGAATGCTTTAGGAATACTCTCTTTTTACTGACTAGGAAACCTTTATAATCTATTTGAGAATACAAGAAACATCTTTCTTTGAGTATCCAGTATCCATGACCTCAGGGAGATGTGTCACAGGCTTAACTGATAGAAACGCAATATTCCACCTTCAGACTCTAATTGGAACTACCCAGTGCAGCTGAAGATTTGAGCAACTCCTTATTTTCCATTTAATGATCTTTTTGCATTTACAAATAATTTATCAGAACCATCCAAAATGAAAAATTATAATAATAGGAAAGATAGCACAATATGTTTGGCTGGTTATCCAAAGGCTTTGTACAGAGGCATCGAAGTACAGGGGATGATGTCATACACTGGAGCGGGTGCAAAAGGGGAATCAGTCTTAATTTCTGGCTGACTTCCCAGGCTTTCTCTTGGTCCTCTTCTACCGGAATCTGTCACAGCACTTTCTGTCACAGCTGTAAAATACTTTCGGAGAAACATAAAGTTTTTATGAGAAGAATGATAAAATAGATGACTTATTCTAGGCTGGGGGTTAATATTTGCACTTGTAGGCTGACTTTGAGAATTAAAAATAAAAAGAGATTAAGGAAGACAGTCAGAGTCCCTTATTTCCCCTTGCAGTTATTCAGAAGACATAGCAGCAGCTGCACAAATTCTCTTATACAAAATTTAAGATACTGAGCTACCGTCATGGCATTCCGAGCATGGTGGGTTTATTGGTGGATAAACTACACTACTGATGATTTCCCTTTAAAGATAAGGCAGGAAGGCAGAAAGGCAGGAAAGAAGGCAGGCAGGAAAGAAGGTAAGAAAGAAGGAAGGCAGGAAGGAAAGCAGGAAGGAAGGAAGGAATAACAGACAAATGCAAGACAAGTGAAAAACAAGAGTATGTACTTCATTTCAAATTCGGACACTGGTGAGGTATCTCCTAACCCTTGAAGGCAGTGGGCATAGTAGCTCATGCCTTCTGGCTTAACTCCCGCAGCAGCCTTTACATATGACTTATTCTTTTTTAACTAACAGGACTGTCTACGAGACAGAATCCTTTTCCTCCATGTGTTTGCTCTTTTCGTATAATATTTACTTAGAGCCACCTAATGGGAAATGTCATTGAGGTTTTGAGTATCTTCTAAAGAATGGGAACATTAAGATACAAAAACTGCATGCTGTCAAAAACTATCTTAAGTGGTCAGGTTCATCAAATAATACAGTAAGTAGAACTGGATTCAGAAGACTTTTTATGTTACAATGAACAAGAAAGGACTTTAATACCTGTGATGCACTTGGCTTTTTTGCTTTTTTGCTTTTTTTTTTTTTTTTTTTTCTGAAGAAGGGCAGTCTCCTAGTTCTTGAAGTTTATTAAAGCTTTAAGCTGTCAGGCTATTACTGTCAGTTTCGAGAAAGGAAAGAGCTACTGATGTAAAATTAATTTATTGAATAGAATTGTTTTGCCCCAGGGGAATAACATCACCATTTAATTTAATTTCCCCATCATATTGTCTCATTTGCAGACAAAAAAAATAACTTTCCTTTTTAACAGAGCAAAGGATGTTATGCTGAATGGTGAATTGTCCTTACAGTTTTTCCTTGTTCTAGATTATCAGTTGTCATAAGAATATTTCAGACTCCCTGTGGCTTCTACTTACTGCCTTTTTTGAAACACTGATTTGTAAAAGTTCTCTCAAAGGCCTAGTCCTGAGCCTTGTGGCTGATGGTTGTATTTCCATTGACACATTTTGGTTTGGATCAAGCCAAAAGGGAGGAGAAAATAGGAAACAAAATGTATTAAGTATTAGAAAATACAGCTGGACCATTTACCAGTCTGTCCAGGATGCCTTCAGTATCCCAGGCAACCTGACCTTGTTCATCTGTAATGAAATTATAAGACTCAGGTGGGAGATTGCTGCTGAACAGTTCAGTGGGGTGGGATTTATTTATCACAATTTTAAGCTACTCTGTCAAATCAATACGTTGCCAGGTCCAAACTCAGTGGAGGTAAAGGCCTTGTAGTTAAAATCTTTCCACCACCTGTTTGGTCAAAGTACTGTCTCACATAATTTTAGGCAGTTATATTGTATGCATCTACTAATAAGACATAAAATTGTTACTGTCTTTACTCAATTTATTGAAAGAAAAATGCTTTGCATTTCAGTTAACTGCCTCTATGATGAGTGGAACTACTTTAGAGCAGATTTTGGTTGAGCCATTTCTTAGCATTTTCTCAGTATTCCCAATTCCTTCCTTCTTTCTGACAGCATCACTGTACCTTGCAGAGGTTATTAAAAGCAGAACACAACAGCCCTGATGTATTACAGTCTCTTCAACAGTTACAATTCCCAGAGAAAGAAAAATGCAAGAGAATGGGAGGGTTGAAGTATAATCCTATGTATTCTGTGGACCTGACATGTTTTGTTATAAAAGCTGATATTCTCTCTTTGGTACCTGACCCACACCAACTTCAAAGCTTGAAGTGACAGTTGCTGGAAAATCTTTTACCATAGATGGAAATGGCCGAACAGTTTTAGGTATCTGCTGCTGCATGCCTGTCAAAGATTACAGTAAAGTTAAGGTGAAGCACCAAAAGCCAGGATAAATTAATCAAGCCTTAACACTTGAACTTTAAGAGAATTCAATCATGGTACAGTCAAAAGCTAATATATCTACTTAGAAGACTAATTGCTGTACAGACTTCGTGCACCTAATAGCTGCATATTCAGAGGTACCCATGAAAAATCTTGTTGGCTGGCAAGTTTGTGCAGTGGAAAAGGGAAGAGTCACTGCTGGCGGAAATGTTCCTTCCCATACAGTCCCTAAACAAAAGTTGAGATGTGAGGTGAGATAAGCTAAGGGGAGTTGAGACCTTAGAGATATCCTTGTGTCGGTCAGGGAAGTTGAGAGCAAACACTGGAGTCCCTCTGGGAGTCTGGTCCTCTTTAACAAAGGCAACCACGCTATCTTTCAGTTGTGGTGATAACAAGCAGAGGTCAACCTCTCTCTGAAAAGTGTCTGCCAAAGGAAAGATCTCTCTTTAGGAAAAAAAAAAAAAAAAGAAGCTTTAGAAATCTTTAGAGCAAAACAGAGAACCAGCCCTTGCCATTTAAGTTGCTGCTTTTTGTCAGCTCTCTGTTTTGGTTATTTCAAGTAACAAGCATAAAGGCAGTGATTACGGTCTGTCAATATAATTGTTCTTTTTTCAAAATCCACGTCAAAAAACAGAGACTTTTTGAGAAGTTTTGCCTTGTTTTGATTTTGATAACCAACCTCTGGTGTTTTTAATGGTAGAACTGAACTCAAGTAGTGAGCCAGCATAAACTCTCTATTTGAATTTATTAGAGATTATCTAAATTTTTTCCAGTTTTATCTCCCCATATCACACAAATAGGAACACAAATATTACCAGTGAGCCCCTTAATTTGTTTAAGTTGTTTCTTTATTTTAATTATGCTATACTATTTACTGAAACAATTTAGTCTCTTGTGAGGCCCACAAACAGGAGCAACATCAGGGCTAGCACTCTCACTGTGATTGGGGAAACTGGCTGTTCAGTTGGACACAAAGTAATCCTGATCACCTGTGTGTGGAAGGACAGCTTTGTCCTAAGCAGCATTCATGGAATGGCCTCTTGTCTTGGCTGACATCAGGGGCATTCTGAGGTAAAAGCTTGAGAATAATAGTTTCAGAAGCGCCTAAATAAACTCTTGTGGAAGTTTTTGAGCAGTGTCTAAGGACAAATTTAAAGGATCAGACTCTGTGGATTGTCATTATGTATATTCTATATGGTTGAACACAGAAAGGGTGCTCTTTACACCCAACAGTAGGGTACAGCTTATGTCACTCTTCCCTGAGGAAGGACAAGAAGAAGGACCCAGGGAACTGCAGGCCATTTGCCTCAATCCCCAGGGAAGGTGAGGCAGCAACTAATTCTGGAAACCATCTCCAAGCACATGAAGGACAAGAAGGTGATCTGATGCAGTCAGCATAGATTCACAAAGAGGAAAACATGCCTCAAAGAACTTGATAGCCTTCTAGAACTTGTTGGCTGGCTTGGTGGATGAGGAAAGGGTAAATTAAATTCATACAATCAGAGAATGGTTAGGGTTGGAAAGGACCTTAAGATCATCTAGTTCCAACCCCCCTGCCATGGGCAGAGCCGCCTTGTCTGTTTTGACTTCAGCAAGGCTTTTGACAGTGTCTCCCATAATATCCTCATAGTCAAACTGATGAAGTCTGGTCTAGACAAGGGAACAGTGAGGTGGATGGAAAGCTGGTTAAATGGTTGGGCTCAAAAAATTGTGATCAGCACCACAAAGCCCAGATGAAGATCAGTCACTAGAATACGTGTATTCCAAGAGATGGCACTGGGCCAGTACTGGCCAATGCTTCATAATGACATGGATAATGGGACAGAATGAAGCCTGAACAAGTTTGGTACAAAACTGGGAGAAGTATTTGATGAATCAGATGGCTGTGCTGATGTTCAGAAAGACCTCAACAGGCTGGAGAAGTGGGCTGACAAAATGTCATGAAGTTCAACAGAGGAAAATGCAAAGTCCTGCCATGGGGAGGGGTCATATCATCTGGAAAGCAGCTTTACAAAAGAAGATTTAGGGGTGCTGGCAGACAAGTTGAACATGATCCAGAAATGCACTCTTGCAGCCAAGAATCATAGAATAGTTAGGGTTGGAAAGGACCTTAAGATCATCTAGTTCCAACCCCCCTGCCATGGGCAGGGACATCCAAGGCTTTGTCCAACCTGGCCTTGAACACCGCCAGCTTCCTTGGGCAACCTATTCCAGTGCCTCATCACCCTCACAGTAAAGAATTTCTTCCTTAGATCCAATCTAAACTTCCCCTGTTTAAGTTTGAACCCATTACCCCTTGTCCTATCACTACAGTCCCTGAAGAAGAGTCCCTCCCCAGGATCCTTATAGGCCCCCTTCAGATACTGGAAGGCTTCTATGAGGTCTCCATGCAGCCTTCTCTTCTCCAGGCTGAACAGCTCAAACTTTCTCAGCCTGTCTTCATACGGGAGGTGCTCCAGTCCCCTGATCATCCTCGTGGCCCTCCTCTGGACTTGTTCCAACACTTCCATGTCCTTTTTATGTTGAGGACACCAGAACTGCACACAATACTCCAAGTGAGTTCTCACAAGAGCAGAGTAGAGGGGCAGGATCACCTCCTTTGACCTGCTGGTCACGCTCCTCTTGATGCAGCCCAGGATACGGTTGGCTTTCTGGGCTGGGAGCGCACACTGAAGCTGGCTCATGTTCATTTTCTCATCCACCAACACCCCCAAGTCCTTCTCTGCAGGGCTGCTCTGAATCTCTTCTCTGCCCAACCTGTAGCTGTGCCTGGGATTGCTCCAACCCAGGTGTAGGACCTTGCACTTGGCATGGTTAAACTTCATAAGGTTGGTATCAGCCCACCTCACAAACATGTCAAGGTCCCTCTGGATGGCATCCCTTCCCTCCGCCGTATCAACCGAACCACACAGTTTGGTGTCATCAGCAAACTTGCTGAGGGCGCACTCAATCCCACTGTCCATGTCATCGACAAAGATGTTGAATAAGCCCGGTCGCAACACCGATCCCTGAGGGACACCACTCGTTACCGGTCTCCAGCCGGACATCGAGCCATTGACCACAACTCTTTGGGTGCAGCCATCCAGCCAGTTCTTTATCCACCGAGTGGTCCACCCATCAAATTGATGTCTCTCCAATTTAGAGACAAGGATATCATGTGGGACAGTGTCAAACGCTTTGCACAAGTCCAGGTAGATGACGTCAACTGCTCTGCCCCTGTCCATCAGTTTCGTAGCCCCATCATAGAAGGCCACCAAATTGGTCAGGCAGGATTTCCCCTTACTGAAGCCATGCTGGCTGTCAGCAACCACCTCCTTGTTTTTCATGTGCCTTAACACGCCTTCCAGGAGAATCTGCTCCAAGATTTTGCCAGGCACAGAGGTGAGACTGACTGGTCTGTAGTTCCCTGGGTCATCCATTTTCCCCTTCTTGAAAATGGGGGTTATATTTCCCTTTTTCCAGTCGTCAGGAACTTCACCTGACTGCTGTGATTATTATGATGGCCAGTGGTAAGCCACTGGCCATTATGATGGTCAGTGGCTTAGTAACTTCATTCGCCAGCTCCTTCAGGACCCAGGGATGGCCAACAACCTCATAGATTTCATTAGACAAAGCATTGTCAGCAGGCCTAGGGCAGTGATCCTTCCCCTCTACTAAATTGTGGTGAGACATATCAGGAGTGCTGGGTCCTGGTCTGGGCTCCTGAGTACAAAGGAGACAGGTACATACTGGAGCATATCCAGAGAAGAGCCACAGAATTGTTGAGAGGACAGGAGCAACAGGCATACAAGGACAGGCTGAGGAAGCTGGACTTGTTCAACATGAAGAAAAGAAGGCTTAAGGGAATCTGTTCAACATGTATAAATATCTGATAAGTCAATGTAAGCAGGCAAAACTGTACTCTTCTCAGCAGTAATCGGTGACAGAACAAGAATAAGTGGGCACAGACTGAAAGACAAGAAATTCCATTTAAACAAAAATATACATATATTGTGAGAGTGACTTAGCACAGAAAGTGGTTGCCCAGAGAAGTTGCAGAGTCTTCATCCCTAGAGATATTCAGAATTTGACAGGACACATCTCTGTGCAACCTGCTCTATGTGGCCCTGCTTTGAGCAAGGAGGTGGGCAAAGAATCTCCAGAAATATCATCCCGTCTCAAGCAATTTATTGCTATTCTCTCACAGATGCCTCATTTGTCTTTAGCAACATAAATTTCTTACACTTATAAGTAAACGAAGCTGATAAGACATACATGGCTGTCTCTCAAGCAATATCTATAACGTGGTATTAATTAGAGAGTTTGTTTCATTCCTTGGGCCCCCTGTTGCAGTCTGAAACATCTCTCCATGGGTACTAGAAGTAATGCGAGATATTGAACAGCTGCTGTCAGTGTTAAAAATATAACAGTCACTACTAAGAAGGTTTCCCAAGAGTCTTTGGCTATGATGTACAGATACTTCTTGTATAACCTTCTGTCTGCCCTCTCATGAGTGGTGGATGCTTCTTCTGGTAGGCGCTAATCTTTGTACACACATGGGCAACTTTTGTCCATGGAAGCATCCATTGTGTCTAAGTGGCTTGAATATAGAATATGTTTGAAAAAATAAAGAGTACAGCGAAGAGAAATTGGTGTAGTTTCTATTGAACAATAAAGCAAAACTCTGTCTGCTGTACTGCAAAGCAAACTTTTCAACAAAGTGAAGAGAACCTTCAAGCAGTTATTAGCATTTGAAATAGGAAGGAGAAAAGCTCTGGAGTGCTATCTTTCACAAGTGAAAGTATCCCCTAGAAATGTACTTCAGGGAAAAAAAATAAAATCAGAATCTTGAACTTGTAAATACCAAAGCTCAATATTTAACACAATGCAGGGGAGAGAGGAAGCTAATGCAACATACTTTAAAAAGTTAAGCTGAAAATTTCACAGGGATAGATTCTAGGAGTTCATATCTGCTTGGAGACAGCAGGGAAAATTAGCTCCAAAAGTACAGTGGGGCTAGTTACTGGTTATTGCTGAACGAAATGACTCTTAAGAAGCAGTAAGAGCTTCAGTTAAAAATTTCATTGTACTTAAATGGACAACTAAAGCTTCACAGAAACTGGGTTCAAGTAAATGGAGAGGTTCCCAGCTGTGTTCACTGGCAGATCACCAGCATCAGAAAAAAAAGCAAAGATTACCATTTGTACAATGAATTAAATTGCATAATGTCAAATTGTCCTGATCTGATCCCAAAAGAAAGATGTCAAAGAGAGCCAGAGTGGGGTTCTTATCACGGCATCTAGTTTAAGGAGTAAAGATATGATTCATACTGAAGACAAAGGTGGGAGAAAGATAATGCATTATGCATTTAATATGGAGGTTGCTAGCCCACTGAGGTGACATTAGTCATAAACATTAATAAAATTATGCATGCACCTTGTCCAGTTGTGTGGAGTGAAATTTCTTCCAGAAATACTATCAGGTAAGATCGTGTGCTGCAAAGTACACTTCTGCAAAGGTTTTGGTTTGTGCAAGTAAAGGGCTTTCCATTCCATAGGATGCAGAGTTCTGCTCATTGGTGGAGTTGTCATTGAAATAGCTATTTGGTTTTGTTTACTTATTTTTCAGCCAAGGTGGAGTTACCCATACTTTTGGTAGAGATCCTTTCTTTATTCCTTTTTTTGCTCTAATCTAAATAAACAGAACTATTTTCTGTGCAGCTGTTTTAAAACTAACAGGGATATTAGTGTAACTTACTACACAAAAAAGCATAATTTTTTTATCTAATACAACAGCTGGATTGGGTAGGAACATTTTATGGCAGTAAAGATCCAGAGAAAATATAAATTGTTAGTCTCTTATTCTTGCTTTTCTTTTTCTTTCCTGGAAGAATGACTAGATTGTCTTGGCAGCAATAGTTTAGCAACAGGTAAGATTTCCTCTGCTGTCCCCCTTTTTTTTAAATTCAGTAATCAGAGAGGATAAAATGCTATGATTAAACTATTTTCATCTTGTTTCTAAAGAAAAGAATTGTCAGGGGGCTGAGCTGAAAGTATCCTGTATTTCTATGATGGAAATTACAAATTATAGTGTGTATCAAGTTTTTTTCTTCCCCCCATTAAAACTTTCGTGTACTTTTGAATCAGGCAGAACTGAACTGAACCATTTCTCTTTCTCAAGCAAAAGTCATAGAATTACAGAATAGTTAAGGTTGGAAAGGACCTTCAAGATCATCTAATTCCAACCCCCTGCCATGGGCAGGGACACCTCACTCTAGAATAGGTTGCTCAAAGCCCCATCCAACCTGGCCTTGAACACTGCCAAGTATGGGGCATTTACCACTTCTGTGGGCAACCTGTTCCACTGCCTCATCACCCTCACTGTAAAGAATTTCTTTCTTACATCTAACCTGAACTTCCCCTGTTTAATTCATTACCCCTTGTCCTATTGCTACAGTCCCTGATGAAGAGTCCCTCTCCAGCATCCTTGTAGGCCCCCTTCAGATACTGGAAGGCTGCTATGAGGTCTCCACGCAGCCTTCCCTTCTGCAGGCTGAACAGCCTCAACTTTCTCAGCCTGTCAGTCAAGGGGGTTTTGTCTGCTTACTAAACAAAGCAAAGAACATGCTGGACATTTCTGCTTCCTTGCCTGAGGAGACAAGAACACTACAGATATAGTTAGCAAGGCACTCCACTAGGTCTAATGTGCACACCAAGCAGTGATATTCACCTTATTCAGAACTAGTATGGATACCAAATCGAAATAGCAATATTACTTTGGAAGTCCACATTTTCTAGCTCTGAACCCCCCTGCACAGCTCTTAACTCACAAAGTTAGAGAGACAAGGACATATTTAGTGAAGAAAAGGGATGGCTGAAAGACTGGGACACAATCTTTTGTTCAGCTCACATTCCCACTTGCAGATGCAACGTGTCTGCAAATAGTTTTTTCAATTAATAGAGGCTTTAGCTTTGTAAGTAAGTCTGGAGTGCCCTCATGCTAAAACCAGCATGGGATACACAGAACAGCACTCCACTCTAACAAGACATGAACCTGTAAAGCACCTCAGCGTGCTTGTGGGTTTAAAACAAGTTTCACTTGTCATAACTGCCTCATATGGCCAAATTAGGCTGCCTTTCTCATATTAGTGAATTTATACACGGATCTGCATGAGTTTATACACGTGCATCTGTATGTATGTTCAGGGAAAATGCTATAATGACAGTAAATCTGCTTTCTCAGGAAGGATAATCTTGGGGATTTTTTAAAAAAATTCCAGTTGGTGTCTTGCAATTATTATCAAGCAACTGAGGAGCCAATAGCTCCCAGTGGTGGGGTTTGGGAGCAATGCAACTGCTTCCATTTTTACCAAGAGATTAACAAAGAATTCCTTCCGGGGTCTGGAGCTGCCATTACATCTTGGCAAATATTGAATCACAGAAAAGTTAATGTGGAATAGCCACCTTCATTGTGGCAAATGTTTTTCACATATTTTTTCCTTTATTCAAAAGCATTATTATTTCAGTACGTAGGGGATTAAATTACTGTATTAATTTTTTACTTAATGTGTATGTATTTGATATAGTATCTGTTTTTAATTATCATAAGTCTTATTCAATTTTGACTTCATTAAAAATTACATATGGGATTGTACACATACTTATCTCTTCTACATGTGAGAAGATGCAATATTCTGTTAGCTAGAAATAGTCAATTAAAATGTTCAGTGCATAAACACAAAAATGTTTTCTCTTATCAAATATAATACAGAAGAAGAATGGTCTTGTGCTTAAAATGTTCAGTGCATAAATACAAAACACAGCTTCTCAACAAATATAATGGAGAAACCTTATGATTAAACAGAAGGAGGTAAGTCATTGCAGCTGCATTCCTGACTCTGTTAGAATCTTCTTATACGGCTTGTGGCAAGTTACATGCACAAGATTTTCAAGCAGAGGTGATACAGGTGCCATGCTGGGAACGAGTGCTATTATTTTCTAGAAACAGAAGAGTATGATGAAATTTTCAACACTGCTCTGCTGGATTTCTGAGCATTCATTGCTGTCTTGGCTCACTAATGTCACCTGTATGGCTGTTCAGGGGCTTTGGGGAAAGTAGCTGGAAGTCCCCAGTTGCTAGACACACGCGTAGCTTTGGACCTCTCAGTGCTAAGGGAGCTGTCTTGGTCTTTCTATTCATTGACATAAAAAAGAAGTTCCACCAATAGCTGCTGAGCTAATGGCTTCGCACAGCAATAATTTGCTCTTGCCCTGCATTGCTGATTGCAATAGCACTGCTCTTGCCCCTTGCTCCCTGAGGAGCCCTTGCCTTCCACACACCCGTGCACACAGATTTCTCTTAGGCCCCTAGGTACCTGTGAGGCACTTCAGCATCCTCCCTTTTCCCTGGTGAAAACCAGCACTAAAAAAGATCCCAAATTTGCAGGACAGGAGGCCACGTGAGACAGTAACAGCTGAGCCCAGTTGTCTGCATTCCTCCTGCTTCCCCACTCCTGATTTTCACAGGACTCATAGTAATTTAAAATCCTTTAGAGTTACTGGGAACAATGCTGAGGCAGACAGACAGACACAGAGCATCTGGGTTTTTTTCCAGTCTCTACCCACACATTAAATTGCATTTGCTTGATGTACTGCTTTTCTGCAATTAATTGTATAGACCTTTCAAATCTGAATGCAGGTATCTCCAGGGCTGAGATACTGTGGTTCTGGTTCATGTGAAGTAAGAATAAATAAAGGAATAAAAGGTTAAACAGAGGACTTGGGTACCATTCTCTTTCTTAACATTCATCTTTCTTAACATTAGAGTTTAAGTGGGGCATAAGCAATTAAGTGGTCAAATGCTCAGACAATATGGGTTTTTTTCTCATGTGGAAACTACCTTTAATGTTTTTAGAAAAATGTATAGGCAAAAAGGTACCTCCAGGTCAGTTTAATCACCTCTAATCCCAAACAAAGATTTTGGATGGTAATCTTACCTTGCCACAGCTCAGTCAAAATTCAGGCACCCAAATCTTTCACTGGATTTGATGATAGATTCCAGCCGCTTGCTCTTGGCTGTCTGTTGCGTCATGGCAATGTTGTACCTGGACTAGTCTCACCCTAAAATAAAATTGTATTAGATATCTACAGTATTAGATATCTACAATAGATAGATTTCATCTTTTTCAGAGCAATATGTTTTGGCTACTCCTTTTGGAATAGTATTTTTCATTTCAAAGTTAACCTTAAAAAAGGAAAAAAAAAAAAAAATCAAAAGAAGACAAAGGACTTCAAAATTGAACAACTCAAAATATTGAATTTTAGACCAGATGACATTTTTGGAAAAATCCCAAATTAGTCTTTTATATCCCCAAAGGAAATTTGGTTTGGTTTGTTTGAACTAATTGTGGGGGTTTTTTTTCTTTTGGCTTTTTGCCACTTTTATAAAGTAAAATTTATTTTTTCAGCTTTATTGTGGACCTTTTTGACAAAAGAGAAAGGCATTGTCCAAGGATTTTCAGAATTTACTTTACTAAGAAATAAAACAGGAATTTGGTGTGTTGACTGTCATGTTCATTTCTCTGTCTTGAGAATAACCAAAAGCTTTAAAACTTGCCAATTTACAACTCTAAAAGTCTCCTTACTTGCTGCCGTTTATCTAGGATAAAGCTAATTTGGGGTTTTTATATTGATGAAGTATAGGCTGGAAATTAATCACCTGATTTTTAAATGTGTTCATCCCTGTAACCCTTCCCATGATGCCAATTAAAATTACTATAGGAAATACTGCCTGTTTGCACAGGCAGATTAAGATATGTTGAACACACTTTTTTCTAATCATCAAGTGTGATCTGTAATAAAACCAAATCCCTAGCAACAATTAGAACCATGCTATGGGCAGGCACGAACATTACAAAAGAGCAGTATTAGAGATCTCTTTCCAGACGAACAGTTTGTTTCCATTCTACCTGTGTTTTATCCCTGAAGCAGAGTTTTCTCTGCATGTGTTATATACTTCACCCTATAACCCGTACCTTGTGGTCTACCCCTTGGTTAATATCACACCATGACACTGCCTGAGCCATGCTGCTGAATATTAAGTTTGAAAATATTTTGGAGAAGATGCTTGTGTTTAGGAATACCTGTCTGCAAAAACATCTCTGTTAGCTACATTTCAATTAATACATAAACACATTCCAAGGTTAATTGTTCTGATTACTGCATTAACCAGAAACATGTTACTTTCCTCACGCTAAAGCAAACTTTTATATACTTGTTCCTTTCTTATCTCCAAGGCCCAAATATTCTATCATTGTCACAGAAATTTACAAAGACTTAGCAAGTTCTTTCAAAGGTATAACAAGTTTTTATTTGATAGCTGTTATTGCGAAGAATTTGCTGTACACCATAAATATAAAAATATAGTCAACAAAGACTGTCTTAAGCTGATAAATGTATAAGAAATTTCTTGCTAATACTGAAACTGTCATTTTATCAGCTTGATGAATCTAAACTTCAGATCTAATTATAAAAATATGTCGATTTAGTTATTTTTTCATATAATCCTATGGATTCTCCAGAGAAGGGCCACGAGGATGATCAGGGGACTAGAGCACCTCCTGTATGAAGACAGGTGTCGTGGTTTAAGCCCAGGCCGTAAATCAGAACCACGCAGTCCACTTCCCCCCCCACCTTTCTTCCCTCCGCTCCTGGAGGGACGGGGAGGAGAATCAAAAGAATGCAGCTCCCACGGGTTGAGATAAGAACAGTTTAATAACTAAGGTATAACACAAATCACTACTGCTACCACTAATAGTAATAATGATAAAGGAAATAACAAGCAAGAGAATACAACCGCTCACCAACCGGTACCTCACCCCCACCCTGCCATGATCCAGCCCTTCCGGGAACTCTCCATTCTACATCCTGGGCATGACGTGCTATGGTATGGAATACCTCTTTGGCTAGTTTGGGTCAGGTGTCCTGTCCCTGCTTCCTCCTGGCTTCTCCTCCTCCCTGGCAGAGCATGAGACTCACAAAGTCCTTGCTCAGGGTAAACATTCTGACCCACAACTGAAAACATCAGCTTTATCAGTATTATTCCCAGGTCGAAAGTCAAAACACAGCACTGCACCAGTAGAAAAAATGACTGCTACTGCTAAACCAGGACAGTATCCACCCCTTATTCCATACCATTCACGTCATGCTCAGATCCCACATTTTCAATATACCATCACTTGTAACAGTCTTTCAGAGCAGGAGAGGCCCATTGCAAAGTCCACCCCTCGATCATGAGTCCATCTCTATGTTGCATCTCTGCCCTGATGGCCTGAAGTGTCATGGGCCCATCAGGCTCAAAATAATTCACCCTCCCCTGCAGCAGTCTCTGCAACTTGTCATCGGGGACTCCACACAGCTGCCTTCCATCTCCGACGCTTCCAAAGCACTGGAGGGGCCCAGGGGATTAGATACTCGCCCATACTGTCCCACACACCGTGACACTCATGACTGTCCAGCCTTGGAGAAAACCTCTCGGTCCCCCTGTATTGTCTAAACCCAGACAAGACCCAAACCTGACTCTGCTTAACTCTTGGGATCAGACAAAATGGCCGTGGGTAAAACACACTCTGTGTGTGTGCCAACATGGTGATCCCCATCACAATCAGCAGGCAGGTTCCAAGGATACCCAAAGGCCATTCAAAACCTTCAGAACTCTCAAATGATGCTACTGTACTTGTCACTGGGGCTGTAGCTACTGTGCTTGAAGGCTCTCTCACCACCAGCTTCCCTTTTTCTGAGTCCAGATCTTCCTCCTCTGCCTTGCTGGAAAGCGCTGCAGGGTCTCCTGCATCCTCCTGGGGATCAGGCTCACGGGGCTCGGCAGACGGCTGCTGGGGAATGCTCTCGGCCGCCGCGGGGCTGGGCTCGGCCGTGGGGCTCGGCTCCTCCGCCGCCTCCTCCCGCTGCTCGGCAGCTGCCTCCTTCCCCTCCTCGGCAGCCGCCTCCTTCCCAGCCTCCGGCCCCGCTCCCGCCGCCGCTTGGTCCCCGGGGCCTCTCTCCCGGGCCGCTTCGGCCGCCGCCGGCTCCCAGGGCCGCTCCCCCTCAGCTCCCCGCAGCCTCACAAAGACGGACGCGAGGACGAGGGCCAGGACGGTGAAGAGCAGCGGGATGGCCAGGTACAAGTCCACGGCCACGTCCATCCCGCCCTGCTGCCGGAGCCCGCCCGCATTACAAGCCATTACCATAAAGTACAGTGAAACAAGAACCTTAGCCCAAGTCCCACACTTGAAAAACACCAACACAGCAAATACCGGCTCTAAGTAACCTACGGCATATTGAGACTGTGAGATCAAAAACAACAACTTTGAGAGCCAATAAATCAGCATTGTGATGAGTGACTATTAATCTAAAACACTGAATGCTTATCACAAATACGATTAGACACACTCCGGTCAGATCTGTCGTTATCTCAACCCTTCATGGGTTCGGGCCCCACGTTGGGCGCCAAAAAGAACTGTCGTGGTTTAAGCCCAGGCCGTAAATCAGAACCACGCAGTCCACTTCCCCCCCCACCTTTCTTCCCTCCGCTCCTGGAGGGACGGGGAGGAGAATCAAAAGAATGCAGCTCCCACGGGTTGAGATAAGAACAGTTTAATAACTAAGGTATAACACAAATCACTACTGCTACCACTAATAGTAATAATGATAAAGGAAATAACAAGCAAGAGAATACAACCGCTCACCAACCGGTACCTCACCCCCACCCTGCCATGATCCGGCCCTTCCGGGAACTCTCCATTCTACATCCTGGGCATGACGTGCTATGGTATGGAATACCTCTTTGGCTAGTTTGGGTCAGGTGTCCTGTCCCTGCTTCCTCCTGGCTTCTCCTCCTCCCTGGCAGAGCATGAGACTCACAAAGTCCTTGCTCAGGGTAAACATTCTGACCAGCAACTGAAAACATCGGCTTTATCAGTATTATTCCCAGGTCGAAAGTCAAAACACAGCACTGCACCAGTAGAAAAAATGACTGCTACTGCTAAACCAGGACAACAGGCTGAGAAAGTTGGGGCTGTTCAGCCTGGAGAAGAGAAGACTGAGGGGAGACCTCATAGCAGCCTTCCAGTATCTGAAGGAGGCCTACAAGGGTGCTGGAGAAGGACTTTTTATCAGGTACTGAACTGATAGGACAAGGGGTAAAGGGTTCAAACTTTAACAGGGGAAGTTCAGGTCAGATATAAGGAAGAAGTTCTGTACTGTGAGGATGGAGAGGCACTGTAATAGGTTGCCCAAAGAAGTAGTAAATGCTCCATCCCTGGCAGTGTTCAAGTTTGGATGGAGCCCTGGGTGACATGGTTTAGTGTGGGGTGTCCCTGCCCATGGCAGGGGGGTTGGAACTAAATGATCTTAAGTTCCTTTCCAACCCTAACCATGCTATGATTCTATGATTCTATTTCAAAGAGAAGGAAAGCATTTCTGTGCCATCATAGGATGCCCTGCCAGCACGCAAGGTGAGAGTCCAACCTGAGCAGGGGTGTCTCTTTGGTTGGGGAGAGCTTGTCACTGTTCATGGTCCTTTCCAACCCAACTCATTCTATGACTCTATGAATATTAAAACTTCTGCATACAAGAAATTGCTGCTAAAATTAATTCTATTAATTAAGATAGAGCAAGGTCCACATAGTAAATGGTGTTTCTCGTACAGTATTAATCTACATGTACCAGCAACTGAGCTGCGCTGAGTGAGGAGGCTGTTTATAGCATAGGCTGGATGAACAAGATGTTCTCAGAAAGTAGTTATGCTTTATGTAACAGTTCCTTGATATGAAATTGCTTTTTCTTTTCCTTATCAGGGCATTTTAGTGTCTTCAAGTGTATTTCAAATTTCAGCACTACAAAAAAGCTAAAAGTTTTGTTTGATACACTGACATTTTTCTTGAGGAAAACACAAACTTACTTATTCAAGTCTGAAGCTGAAAAAAAAAAGGCAAAGGTCCTTGTGCTACAGACACTGTTATCCTGATACTTCACACAGGTTATCAGCCCCTCAAGCACAGGCTAGAGCAGTTAGATATAGCTGAAGGTTTTTTGGTTTCTGGGTTTGTTTTGGTTTGTTGGATTATTTTTTTTTTTTCCATGGTGGATAAATTATGTTTAAATAGAAACGTAAAATTCTCTTAGAGGTCCTGGCTACAGTCAATGCCTTAAACATCTATTTTTTTTCTCTACAGTTGTAACTCCCATCACTGTTACTGAATGAAGACCACTAAAACTGAACACAGCTATTCTTGCGGCATAATTCTGCTTCTAACTGACAGGAGAAAAAAAGGAATAAAGAGGCTGAAGGAAGCGTCTATGAAACATCTTCCTTTCCAAAACGTACAGCTGTTTACAACCACTTTGTGACCTTAAGGGTAGGCACTAGACCCTCCAAGTCTTCCTATTTGTAAAATAACAGCATGCTCTCTGTACCTCGGAAGCTTACCACACTATCCTTATTGATCAATGAGATGTGCTGAGATTTTTTCTGAGATGCCAGGAGGTTGTATGACTGTCTCCATGTCATTATAGTGGAGCTAACCATCTTGTGTGAGGTGACCCAATGACTTCATTGTGAGCTGCTTATAAATATTGGTCAACGACTAACTAGGTTCTCCAGGATCCAGCAAGGGTTATTCTTCTGTTTATAGCTTAAACATTAAGAGTCACTCCATCAATGTCTGTCATTTTCAAGGAAGAATGTCAAAGATGAGCAGAAAATAATGTGCTGTACTCTCTAGCTTGACAACAGGATAAGTAGCAGTAATGAATAAACATGAAAAAAATCAGAATCATCCATTGGCTTCAAGAAATCGTAATATTCAGAAGGAAAATCTTGACTATGCTGGAGTTTGGGACGAATCTCTAAGAGACTAAGCAGGGTCTCCTTCAATCAGTCTCTTTGACTGCCAAATCGAGGGTAGGAGCTTAAGAGAAGATTTTTCAGTTCACCAGCCTTTGCCTTTTGTATTGTTTTCCAGACAGTGGCAAACCAGGAATGGACATAGCACAAAACCCTACTGGACTTGTGCTGGAGAAGCAACAGAGGTCTGAGGATTCAGAAGCAAGGAGCAAAATGGGCAAAGGGAAAGAGTTATTCTGTGTGAGATGAAGATGACAAGCAATCCTGCTTGACCATTTTGACATAGAAAATAGAGAGTAACTGCAAGGAATGAAAAATTTGAGATCACTTCCCCTTTCCTTAGCTCAGAAGGGCTGGAGGATCAATAAAAAAAATTCAAATCTGAGTTAGATTGACTTGTTTTTCTGTGTTTGTAATATCATTGAATAGGCTCTGGTAAGTGGTGAATATTTGGGTTATGTTAGGGTAGGTGGCTAGAAAGCTTCTGTGTCAGCATCTACTGAACCATATAATGAAGTCTGCTTTGATTATTTCCTAATTCTGCCTAGATTAGACTAAGGAAATAGGTTTTATGCAATGTCATATAACACTTCAGTGACTGGTTACCAAGAAAGGAATGGAAAAGCTTAGTTTAAACCTAGGATTCTGCCACATGGTAATTAAAAAAAAGAAACAGGGAAACATGGATAGGTGAAAGCTGATGAAAGTGTGAGAAAAAGTGACATGGAGCTCGCTTTCTTGTGTCTATAAGGGATTAAAAAATACCATTTGTTTAATCTGTCCTAGAGGCATTAATTGGATATTTATAATGGTTTAGGAATCTCATATGACTTTATTTCTGTAAAGCTTTCCTGCAATGATTTAAAACTTAAACTTTAGGTCATTCTTTTCCCTTTCGTTTTCCTTTCCTTTCCTTTCCTTTCCTTTCCTTTCCTTTCCTTTCCTTTCCTTTCCTTTCCTTTCCTTTCCTTTCCTTTCCTTTCCTTTCCTTTCCTTTCCTTTCCTTTCCTTTCCTTTCCTTTCCTTTCCTTTCCTTTCCTTTCCTTTCCTTTCTTCTCCTTTCCTCCCTTCTCTTCCCTTCCCCTTCCCCTCCGTTCGCTCCCCTTCCCCTTCCCCTTCCCCTTCGAAAAAGCAAGAGCAACTGAAGTGATCAATACCAAGGAATTCAATTAAATTTCCCTCAGAGGGGGTTTGCTCCAAATCTCATTGAAGTCAACAGAAAGATTCCCACCGACTTCAGTGTGGTTTTGATGAGACTCAAGTGACACAGCCAGGGAGGGCCCCGTCAATGTTTTGCTGACTTAGAGCCCTTCCTCTGAGTCTCCTTCTTCTTCTTTTTTTCTTTTCTTTTTTTTTTTTTTCAGCAAGAGAATATGTATTTTTTTAACTCAGACTTGCACTTTGGGTCTGCAGAAAGTCTCTGCGTCCTGAACATCACTGAGTGGTTAAAACCTCCTCAAATCTTCTCATTAGTGCTGGGCAAAGAGTGCAAAAGGATTTCTTAATCACCTTCCCTGTTTCTCCTGTGTCCTGGTCTGTTATAGCCTCAAACAAGATTCCTATGTTTATGCAAAATATTAGCTGTCTTTATTTTTATTAAGGGCATGCTTTATTAATCTTAATAAATCAGTTTGTCACTTGCTTTCTGACTGTCTCTCAAGTAGAACGGGGGTTGACTGTGCAGTAACACTGTTTATGTCATGCCTGAATAGTTTAAGGTGAGGATTTGAGTAGTTTTATTGCTTTTGTTTATATAGGTAAACCCAATCTGCGTGTTTGAAATGATTGATGAAGTGCAGTCTCACTTGGAGTGTTTGTCATCATTCATGTGCTGAAGTGACATTTCTTTATGTATTTTGGCATAAACATATGCAACTACTGGCAAAGCATTTGACCCTGGAGTCTGACTATTTGTCATTCTAATCCTTTTTTTTTCTACCCCAAAGTCAGGCAAGTTACTGTATATTCTATCTGTATCCATGTTGCTAATTATTCAAGAGACAGTAAAATAATCTTGTGGCTGGAATAGCGTAAGTTGCTGAATGTGCATTCTTCTTTTCACAAGTTAGGTACTTTGCTGCAGTATAAATAAAGTTAGACTGTGTGTAAATGTCAAGAGCAACAGCCATACTGAGCTACAGTAGCTACTCAGTAAAATCTGAAGCCTATGCCACGTCACTAGAATAAGGCAAAACACCAAGCATGGAATTTAGCAAATCAAATGTGAGCAAAGATTAAGTAAAATAAATTAAATATATCTTGGAATATAATTTTCCAATAACACAGTTACAATGAAAAGCAAGTAACCAATAATTCACATTATGTGGGCAGAGATAAATGGATGATGCCTTAACCTCCAGGCTCAGAGTTCAGACTGTGTGTTGTCTTGTTGGAAAACAGCTGATTATTTATTGGGGAAAATGTCAGAAAAAAAATTAAACTGTAAAGTAATTTTCCCTGGAAAGCATTCATAAGTCATTTATAAAATATATCAACTTTTTTTAACCAAGTCATAAAAATGTGATACCTCTTCAAAACTTACTCATTTAAATAACAGTTCTGAATATCACATTGGTATCTACAATAATTGAGATAGATTTAGATATTTGGATAAAGGGAATGATGAATATGATTGATAGAAATCAGCCCAAATCCTTAGATCAAAGAATTTGTGTCCCAAAATGACATATTTAAATAGCTTTCATTATAAACTTAGACAGTGCTTTCTAAATTTGCAGTAACATCTGTTTTTATAAAGTGATGTAAGTATTCTCCTGAGTTTCCTTTAAATTTACACGCATTTATATGTAAAGAAGCATCATACAAATTATTCAGAAATACAGTGTACTAATGGAAGTTTAACTTTTGGTTTCAAATGTTTACCTAGAAGGACAGAAGACAAATGGAAGCTAAGCAGGTTACCCACCTGCCCATGAGATGACACAAGATGTCTACATGTAGACATCCATATATAGAGATGCTTAACTCTAGAGCAGCTGAGTAGCCCTCTAGTTTCCATTGACAGGATTGGTTAAGGGTCAGTTCGTTTGCCCTCATATAAACATCTCTAATTCCCTTGAGATCTACATTGGTCTCTGGCTGTGAGGGAGCATTAGTTCTTCTATGTAAAAAGGTACTAAAAAGGTATTCAGATTTGGTCTTGAACCAAATTCCATGCTCATACAGAAAACAAACAAACAGAAACCCACTAAGGTAAGGTATTTAACTTTGCTATACATCTTTCCATTCTTATTAAGCCATGAATTCAGATTCTATTAACACATTGAGTAGCAATAAAATATCTGTTACAAATGTAACATAATATATTCTATTGGTACCAATACCTGTACACAAGACTTTTGCATAAAACCATATTAGTTAAGGCATTTCTTTCTGATATTTTCAAGAAGTTTCTAAAAGACAGGAAAGTATTTGGAGCTACCTCCATTCTCTCTACTCTAAGACTAATAACCATAGTCATCTGTACTTTCCTTCCCTTTTCCTCTTCTCTTTTATCTATATAAATGTAGCTTTATATATTTTTTCCTATTACACTTGTCAAGGACTTTGATTTCTTCATAGTTTCTCTATTAAAATTTTACTACATTTCACTCACAGTGTTAAATAGAATCTATTTTGAACATTTTTCAAGTACCAAAAAACCAGACAAAGGTTACCATCATGTTCACAGAAATACTTTTGGTCTCCTTCACCCCCTCTAGATAACCCTGGCATAAAAAGGAAAAAAGATGAGAAATGTTTGGGATTTTTTCATGGGGAATACTTGCCCTTTGAATGATGATACATTTCTTTGTACTTTTTGTCATAGGAAATGACATATAGTTGGAAAAATGTCTGAGAAATGCTTCTCATTATCAAGTCATTCTATGCAGAAAATGTATCATGGCACTGCTAAAACCCATGATACAAACCAACCCTTTCTGTAAAGGAAGACTGGCAAAAAATATGCTGCAGGTGCACTGTTATCTTACCTGTTGGTTTGGTTTCTTTTTCTGGAATGGAGCTCACATGCATCAAAATATTTGTGGGATTGGGAGGAAAGAGGAGGTTACTTGTCAGGTTTGTCTCTATTTCTGCCTAGCTCTTTTCTCAACTTTGACTCCTTCTGGGATGTAGCTGTTTTGGAATATGTGAGGATATGTTGTATTAGATATGCAACAAATCATGCGTAAAGCAAATGCAGTACCACTTTAAGTGAATGTCTTGATAAAAGAATGTATTCCAATTACATTAATCTATTAATGGTTCATTTCCTCAGATAATTGGCTACTTACGTGCATCTTTATTTTCATCTACCAAATACATAGCCTAGAGTTACCAGTATCTGTGTTAAGGCAAATGATTTCATCCTAGGTTAGCACTTCCAAGCTAGGACCACTTAAAACCACATAACTTCAATTAATAGATTCACTAGAAAAATAAGTTTTGTTCATTGATTGATTTCCTGCCTTTCAGTTACAGCTTATAGCTAATTCCGCAGGCTTTTGAATTCCTCTTTAAAAGCAGTATGTAAAGAAAAAGCAATGTCTTTTTTGGTTACTGGGTTAAAAGTTCAGTCCTAAATTATAATTCGTCATTACTGTTTTCTGTGGGTGAATAAATGTTGAAACCAAAAAAAAGAAACCATTTTTTACCATTTAGATGTTGAATTTTGTACCTGCTAGTAGGGAAAACTGTAATTTTTCAGTGAAATAATAGATTTATTCCAGTCTGAGAAAAAATTTGCACTCACTCTTTTACAAATATATGGTCTGGTATATTAGAAATAAACTCTAGGTCTCACCTTTCAGAAATAGTGGTAAAGTTTGAACTCAGTCTTCAAGTTTTGACTTATTTATAGTTTTCAAAATTTGGTTCATATATGTCTATGACTAAGTGTATTGATAATTGTTGATTTATTATCCCTTGGCAGAAGCTTAATTGTGCAAAAACATCTTAATAACTAAAAGGGGAAAAAATCTCATGTTGCAATGCAAGAATTTCCAAGTTTGCTTCCCTTCTTCTCCATCTCACTTACATCTTTATTTTAGTTTACATTTCATGCTTTTGGCAGAGTTGTCACCTGTCCCAAACATTGATCAAGCCTCTTGAAGTTTTGGCAATGTCTTTCTCCTGAAGCTCCATGGATGTCTCAGTGTCCAGAATCCCAGAGATGCTATCCTCTGTCTTTTAAAAGTACATCAGAAAGATCAGGGTGTGTTTCCTTGTCACCTTGAGATATACGCTATGGGTTGAATGTGGAATTGAATGAATCTTCCCTGTTAAAACTGAAAACTCTTCATGCCTTTTCTAAAGCATGTTTTCTGCAGAATATTTTAGAATTTGGATTTTGTTCACTTGCTTGTTTACAAAAAGCAAACAATCCAAGCCACAGAGTTTTTCAGCTCTTAAAGAACTTCAGGGAAGAAATTCGAACAAGTTCTGAGACTCATATTGTGAAAGCCGTTAAACAGGTAATCGCAGTAACCCCTTCTGTCTTTAGAAATCCGTGGAACACCAAGTGCTCTGGTGCACAGTATCTTCTTGTAGGAGTTCAGATTCAACGGCTGCTTCTTGTTGCAGGCACTGACTTGCTTCTGAAGAATGAAAGGTCTACTAAGTCATACTTACTGCGGTGAGACAAAGAGAAAAGATGCAACATTTGATCTCAAAATTTCTGCCTGCCCAGAAAAATGGAATGGCTGATGACAATTGAATCTCTCTTCCTGAGTATATGATGTTTTTCTTACACAGTTACATGAACCTAATAACCATATCAATCAGGGTTCTTGAAAGTAAAGCAATATATTCTACTGAAGTGTATAAGGAGATGCTGAGGTTAAGAAGGTGTTTGAATTTCTGGATGGATGACAAGGTTGTTTTTGTTTCAAAGTCAACTGGTAATACGAAGAATCTGAGAAACACTAGGCAAAGTCTACTCAAAGAAGAAACTGAAGTTTGCAAAGAGAAGGAAAAAACCACTTAGACGGAAGACCTTATGTTTCAAGTGCTCCTGGATTTACACATACATAGATAAGTCTATGTAGATTTGTATCAAAGGTGGTATGAGTGCAACAATGGCACTCATATGGTACATTTGGAATTGAAAATGCAGCAGTGGCAAGGATACTGTGAAGTTTCAGTATGTTCACAAGCTAAGGGCACAGTTATGATATGTCATTGTCTCAAAACCAGGAAAAAGAAAACAACCAAACCCAAAAACTATGGGAAGAAAAGAGCCTGGAAGATGGAAACAGCTAGGAAAATAGGTACAGAATGCCAATTCAATGCCCAGCCCTTGGCTTCATAGGGGTTTACAACAATTCTTGCATAATGAAAAGATATTTCATCCAAAAAAATTAAATGTAGCCTTTGGCCTCAAGTTCTTCAAACTAACACTTCTACTACTTGGGACATTGCTGTTTCATGCTCCTGATTTCCCACTCATTGCTAATATGGAGCTATTGTTCTTCTGGATTTTTATCTTATTCGGCGAATTTGCTCTTCCCATTCAAATTCCCAGAGGGGATCACTCTCCCTGCAAATCTTGATTGGCTCTAAAATGGATATACAACCTGTCTCAGCTCTTTTCAGGGTAAGACTTCAAGAACACTGAACATTTTGAGAAATGACAATAGGAGCATTCAGGCTTCAGTCTCCCAGCTTTCAAACCAACAGGTCGCCAAAATATTGAAGTTATTGAAGTGTCCAAGTTATTTGCAGCTCATGCTGGCTTAATTCCCACCTGCTGTGATTCTCAAAGGTATCTACCTAAGCACAGGTGTTGTTTCAATATAGAACTACAGAGGGAAGAGGATCACTTTGCTTTCACTGTCTTATGGAGTGGAAGGAACTGGAAGTTGCTCACCTTTACTAAAATGTGTTCTTTTCTGTGTCATTGCTTAGATACCAGCTACTGATACACTGACAGGAAGCATTTATCATTCAACCTTTGGAAAAGTTGGAAAATTCACCATTGATAGTTAGCCCAAGGATGGATAAAAAGGATTGAAAATATGGCCAAATTTGAGAACACAAGATCCCAATAGCTACTTTACCTTAACTGCCACAAGTAAACAGAAGCAAAAGCCAGTATCTAACTTGGAATATGAACATCTGGAAAAGGCTGAGACAATGGAGATCAAGCTTCAAGTAGTTACACAGAGCAGAGCAACTGCAACAGAAATGCTCCATGTTGTCAGTTCTGTTCAGATGTGACAGGAAGATCAAGCCTTTGATCTTTCAGACAAACATGTATTTGGGCTGTTTCACAGCTCCTTTCTGGGGTAAGCAAGTGTGCTTTCTTTCTGTGGAAACCTGGTATTGCTCTTGATTTCACAATGACACAGAGATAAGGCACAGATAGACAGATGTGGTCAAAGGGAAGTGCTTCCAAATGCTGCAGTACAGACAAGGACCGAGACAGCCTTGAACTTAAAATAGCCCTGCTTTAACATTGAGACAAAACAGATTCAAGTTTCTGATTCAGATCACATGAGAAAGTAATCCTCTCTCCCCAACCAAACTATGAGGTTATTAGGTACATTCCTCTCAGTTTTCATCAAAAGCTCCAAGCAATGAGTTACCTTAACATAGAAGAAGCTTTCAGATATGTGAAAAATATTTGTGAAGTAGTAAGTCTTCCCATTGCAGCTTGAAATTAGATCCATGAATCAGAACACTTTATGCATTTTTCACATTAAAACAAGTACAAAACAAATAATCTGTTTTCTTTATATGAGGAATACGGCAGAGTTTGATATTATAAAAGATAAGAACAAACACTCCAGCACTTTGTATCTGCTCACATGTTGCATTCCTTGCAAACCTCTCCCAGACTCTAATCTGAACAAACCTGATATCTTCATATAGTGCTCAGTGGCTATGTCTGCATTTGCAAGTAATTTAGCGCAAAAGTAGTAGATCAGTAGGCCAAAGTAGGTGATGATGAGGTGCTAACACTTGTTCTACACATTTTAGGAGTTCTGCTTCACCCAAGACCTAAGCTTGTCCCCTGGACTGAACATCCCAACAGTGCATACAGTTTAATGCTGTTCAGAATAGCAGCGACTGCTGTTTCTGTTAGTGACTGAATCACACTTCATGCACACCTGGGCTCTTCAAAAGGAAACCAGTTCATTCATTAAGATGACCCTGTGAAGCAAAGCAACATTCAGTTGGTGGAGACAAAAGCTTTATCTCAAAACTTGATTACTGCTCAGACCAAAACATTAATGCAGACACAACCTGTGTGAATGTGGGTGTGAAACTTGAATTAAACATTAGCATTGAACACAATTCCAAACCTCTTCTATTTGAAAGTGTATGTAAGGAATATTCAAAACTTTAACAAATCAACAAAATGCTTCAGCACACTGCATACAAAGTGTTTCTTGGAGATTAATAAAATATTTGGCAAATGTAAAAAATAATGAACGCTTGTCTGTATTATGTAACTCATTTTGAGTGAAAATTTACAGTATTTCTGAGGGTTTTGTTTTTTTTTTTTCATTCTCTGACAGGCGCTAAAAGGGCGCTGACTTTTCATAATATTTTTGCCTAAAGTTGGGTAAGACCTTTGTGTGCTTTGAGATCAGGTTCACTTTGAAAAAGCACCCAAAAGTTCAAATGTGCATTTGGAACTCGAGAAACCCTCCCGCTCCAAACCACACACCTCTCTTTCTTCCCCATCCAAACAAGCCCATGACTGTTGCTTCTCCTCCAGCAGATCAAGCCTAAAGAGATTGTGTAGGCTGCTTACCTTACCAGCTCATCAAGAGATGGGCAAGTTACCACTGGTCACCTGCCTGGAAGGTACTGTCACTGTACGGAGAGAACTGCCTGTGTGAAGACTTTTACACTATAGTGATCTAAGTTAGAGAAGTTCTGCATTCATATTTGGTGTTATTTATGTATTCTGCTTCACAATAGCAAGAAAAGACTCTAGGACAGTGTGTTTCTGAAGGCATACTATTTTTATAATTGTATCTTTCAAGAGCTGGTAGTCACTTGGCCGTCAGCTTCATGTCTTATAACACCGTCCAAGACTCTCTAATTCCCACAACACAATGCTCGGTGGCTCAACTAAATTATATATTGGAGAGTTACTAAACTGGGGTGATAAATACTGCTCACAGCAGCATTACTGCCTTGAACTGGGGTGATCTTGCTCTTCTGAGGAAGATGTGTGTATGTACTTGTTGGCTCCATAAGTCACCAGACTTACTGGAGTTTGTTGCACTGCTGAGTTGCATGGCCTGAAATTGAAACCCACATGTTGTTGGATTGTTTCAAAGGAATTTGAGATAAGTGGAAAGCTGCTGCTAAAGATGTTCATTCTGTTCTGTCCTTCGTAAATTTTTTGTGATGTTATTCTTGTTCAAATATCTTCTCTGGGCTACAGCTAATGGAGGAATAAAAGGGACTTTCCTTGGGTCTTCCTCGTTTTCATTCATGGATATCTTTATGATTCTCCTGTATTCATTTTTCAAGGTTGTCTCTGCAATTATGACACATTATTAAGGCAATTCAAAATAATATATAGACTTTTTAGCATTTCCTCTCTACTGATGGTTTCCTTGTCCTTTCTCTTTCTTTTTTTCCCCCTTTTTTTTTTTCTGAGGATGAAACACAGTTAAAAGCAGGCTGTGCTTACTCAATTTTATTCATGTTCTCTGACTTACCATCTCAGAAACATTCTTGATTTAGTGAAGTATAGGATGCAAGGCTGTTTATGAATATTTCTTTTCACAGTACACAAAAAGGAACAAATATCAAACCAGCAAAAGCACAGGCTAAGGTACAGAAGAAGGCTGGGTTTCTTTTTTTCTTCCTTATTCTTATGAAACAGAAGGAATCATCTCAGCTGGGTATTACTCATCACAAGACCGGTTTGATTTCTGCAGGTGGCAGAAGTAAAAGCTATGGAGGGCCTGAGGATTCAAAGGGAGAAATTGGTCACAAGTTCTTTCACTTCATCAAATTCTAATGGGGATGAGTAAAATGTTACCTGACTTATTTAGTATCTAATTCTTTCTGTCATTCTTTTGTAACCTACAGTATTATTGGATAATAGGAAAACACTGACCAAAGCCTCATGCTGAACACCTATATGCTTATGACCTGAAAATACTGCTTTTCTTTTTTTTTTTTTCCACAAGAAATATATAGATTATAATTTTGAGGGACCATTAAATCCCTTCTCTAGAAAAACAAGAAACTCAACTTGCAAATAAGATCAAGAGAGAAAAAATTAAAATAGCACCATTAGAGGTAAATAATTCTAATTCCGATGAGGCACAATCTTACTGTTCTGGAATTCTAAAAAATATACACAAAGTTTTCTGATAATAATAAAATGGGAGACATGGTAAAGCTAAAACAATATAATTGTGAGCCATTTATCTCAGAAACTGAAAAGATTATCAGCTGTGGTGTGGAAAACTAAAGGGAATGAAACTGATTTTCTAATTACTATCTTTGCAAGCATCTTAATGAAATATAAAAAATATGCAAGGGATTCTGCAACATATATACTAAATTAATGGAAAAGAAAAATACATGAAAGGTGTTATTTCTCCAATAAATGACAACACATGTCAGTAAATAAGGAATAAGGGATATGCTTTCGATCCTATTTTTTATGAGTATCTTTGCAATTTTAATATACAGTTTTAATTGATATGCTACAAATCAACTGGTTTGGGCTTTTTGGTTTTATTTGGATTTGGTTTTGGGTTTGGTTGTTTGTTTTTTTTTTTAAATGAAGCATGATTAACCATTACCTAATGTTCAGATTTAATTCTGGCAATACCTTGTCTCTTAAATGGAAATAATGAAAGAGAAGACTAAGACAAATGAGACTGGTTGTGAACCTTTTTAGAAACATCTCTATTAAAAAGAAAACTTTCTGGCACTTAGTTCTCTTATAAAAAGAGGACATGGACAATTGCTGAGAACTGTGTAGTAAGTGCTAAGGACCATAATTGTTTAGCAGAGTGAAAGGATCATATCTGTTTTATTATTCACCTCTTTTCTATTAAACCCAGGCTTCTGACTTGGAAGTGCAATAATTTTGAGTGACACCTAGCACCTTTAGAATGAACACAGGGAATTTTGCCCCTCTTTTTCTCTATATTAGCTGCTGGAAAACCTTCAGAGTTGTATGTAACTCAACCCTTGCATTGTCAGATGGAATAGATAGTCCATTAGCCATGTGTTAGAATAGCAACAGTCTTAAGCCCGTAGTTCCTTCGTGACCTTCAAAAGCTTTGTAGAAGAATGTGAAAGGCAAAGAGAGGTCTGAACATTGTATTTACAGTTGATTTTTTTCACTGCCTTATCATATCTTTCTCTGTAAAGAATTTGTTGTTGCTGTTGTCTAGCCAGCAATACTTTAACTAGGATATGGCAAGGACATGCCTGAACTCTTTTCACTTAGAGTCATATTTCATAAAATGTGAACTTAAATGTGTTGACTTGCATGTATGTTTTTATATATATTTATTTTCAGAATATCCTTGAAGTTTTCCAGTTGTTCTTTTTTTTTTCTTTCTTTTTTCGTCTATTGAAATGGTCTCTTGTAGTTTAACTGCTTATTTAGTAGGCAAAGGAAACTATTCTGTTTCTAAACACAGCATTTCTACACAGTATTTCAGTGCAATGCTTCTGGCTTTAGCTGTTTCAAGTCTATTGAAAAAATATTTTTAGAAGTTGAAAAAGGAATGTAGCTGTAGGAAAAATTTAGCAAACATTTTAAAATTGGTGATGCAGCATGTTTTCTTATAGATGTCAGTGATCAAATGCCTTATGGAAAGAAAAAAAAGAATCATCCTAATGAATTCATGTATATAAGCATTTAAACTACTTTATTTCTTGGTTTAAATCCTTACTGTAAATCTGGGTTTATCTCCTAAAGGTTATCAGGGTTAAAGGTATTTCAGCTTGATGGATATCTCAACTGGAGAATGACTGTTTTCCCTTTTCTCACGTTTCTCACCTGTCACATGTTTTTTGCAACTTTTCTCTCCTAAAATATTGAAATAACATATGATAGAACAGATCTCTTTAATGTTGTTGATGGTTTTTTATACTTTTCAGGACATTCTGAGGTACTATCCAGTTTTACTAGCGTATTATATTTTTAATTTATGCATGGAACTTCAATTAGCATAACTGGAAGTTGCATACTAAGTACAGGAGAGAAAAAAGAACATTATAATGCAATACAAGCTTTCTAAATGACATGAACATTGGCAGATATAAGGTAAAATGCTAAGGTGCAGAAAAATTTTGCTGTTCATGGTGTAAATTTTCCTTATTTGTTTAGCAAATCAGTGTTTTAGATTTTAGACATCTGTTTCTGGGATGTCCTGTCCAACATCCCTACTGTGAGCAGGGGAACCTTGCGCTAGACCAGGTTGCTCAAAGCCCCATCCAACCTGGCCTTGAACACTTCCAAGGATAGATTATCCACAACTCCTCTGGGGAATATGTTCCAGTTTCTCACCACCCTCACAGTAAAGAATTTCTTCCTTAGGTCCATGCTAAACCTGCCCTTTTTCAGTTTAAAATGTTTCTTCCTTACCCTGTCACTACAGGCTTTGATAAATAGAGAAGGAAAAGCAGGAAAAGGAAAGCAGGAAAAGCTAACTGAGAGGGCAGCACCAACAGCTGTTCTGCGTTTCATTAGGAGGGACCCGAAGAGTCTCCTCACCCTCTTGTATGTTGCATTTCAATCTCCACTGTCTTCATAGCCACTCTGTACCTAGATTTTGCTATTTCTTTAATGGTGTGAAATCCCTTGAGGGAACCAGAGCTAAAGAGTGTTGACTTTTATAACCTTCGTGATAGAGATTATACATACTACCTATTCTTGTTGGTAATAGATGGTAGTATGCTTTTGCTTCTTTCTGCATACTGTGCAAGACTAAAGTCGTACAGAGGTAAATCATTATAAACAAAGGGATCTGTAATGAAAAACAGTGGCCTAGGTGAGATTTAAAAAGGACAGGAAATTTTGAACTATAGTTCCTGCTCTACGTACATTTATCTGTCTCTCTGATCAAGTCAATTTGCGTTCAGTACATCAGACCAAGGCCACAGATTTCTAGAAACTTGCTTTTTTTGAAAAATCAAGAAAATCAAATAATTTAATGAGTACTGGGATAGTCTCCCAGCAAATGGGAATGTTGAGCAAAATAGATCCCATGATTTAGATCTCTGTTTTCCAGTGCTGCTGGATAAATCTGATGTTATAAAAATTAATTTCCTGGTAAAAAGTTGTGTAGTGGTATGTATTGTCCTATATTTGTTCCCTCTTGACTCAGGTAATCTAACTGGAAGATACATCTGCTAAGTAGGTTCTGTAGCAGCAAAGAGCAAAGTAAGATCTGCTTTGATAAACATGATCTACCTGACCTAGTAGTGTATGACAATTAGCAATATTTTCATAGTTATATATTTAAGCAGTTTTCAGGGAAGTATTTAAATAGACAGGTAAATTTTGCTCTCATACCCTTAATCTAGCAGACTAAAGATACAGAAAAACACTGTTAAAAGGTAAAAAAAGGATGATCACACTATAAGGCACTAGGAAATTGCAAAGTGGTAGCAACAGAATCAGGGTTTCTCACCTTCTTAAATTTTATTTAACAGAAAGATAATAGACGAAAGTCTGTACTGTAAGAAGCTGATGTCAGAGACTATATCATATACATGTATATATATAAACATGAAAAGAAAAAGCTGTTATAATTTGAATATTGCTCTAAGCATATACAGAACAGCAACAATGGTCACAAGCAACAGAAGAGAGCCACAAACCCTAGAAGGCAAAGAAACAATGAACATTAATCTAACCATACTTTTTGGTAAGATCTCAGACAGGAGACAACTATCAAATCTGGGCTGGCTATGCCTCAAGGTGCAACACAAGCAGAAATAACACTGATATCTAACAGTACTTTATGTGTTTATGAGAGTGTTATTAGGTCTACATAATGACACTAGGCACTGCAGGTGCTACTTGAAATCCACTTTTAGCTTAGTTATTATGATGTTTCAAAGCATCTGTAAGTCTCTGTTATGCTGATATTGATTCTTAATTCTTAAGTTTATTTGGGAAAGGAGGATGTGAGGAAGTGAACCTATGATAGTCATTCTAAGGCAATTAGGGCTTTTTTTCCCCTGTGTAGAAACTGCTGTTTCACCAAATATCGATCAGCTGGAACTAGATAAAGCAGAACTGCTGACTTAATAATATACCTGGATTTAATATATATGAAAATACATAGTCACAGTATGTGGACTAGGTAGAACCCAAAAGCAGGTATTGAGCTTCTATAGAAACTTGAATCTTCATTCAATAGCAGATCATTGCTTTCATAACTCTAACACCTTGTGACAGTTTACAGCATGGCTCACAGTTTGCATTTTCAGTGCAGTGCTAGGTACTCACACCTATTCCTGATTTGAATGACTGAAATGTGTATGACTATGAGCATGCATGTTAAATGTCAGGCCATAATTCTCTTCCTCAGTCTTTTTATTTGTATCATCAACAAGTAATATTTCATTACATAATCCACAACCATTTTATAAACCTTAGAAAAATGCTGATAAACCATGAAGATGAAAATCATCACAATTTTTAACCCTGCATCAATTGCAAGTGTGAAATGTGCAAAATTTGTGAAAAATTATAAATAAATAAATATTTCAAAATCAATGTACGTGTACAACGACACACAGAAGTAACGGATATTAGTTTGATATAAAGCTTGCTCTTTCTCCAAATTCTTTGCTCACTGGTGATTCACCTACCATCTTTGCAGAACTGTCCCCCAGTGAGTCCTAAAAATCAGTGACTACAAAAGGCAAGAATTAAATTAGTGAAAGAGAAAGCCTATCTTTTAATTATGCAGGAAAAGAATCATAATGAAATCTGAATATTTTTCTACTTCTTAGGTGTTTGTTAACCCAACAGTACTGAAATATTTTTAAAAATATTAAAAAAATAAAAAAAAAAAGAAAAACAGTGTAATTTCGCTGACTACCAAAATGCTACTCCTGATTCATACCACAGAGATGAAAATCAGACTCAGTTCCTCTATAACAATCTTCCTAATACATCATGTATGGATGAAAATCTAAGAAGTAAGATTATGGGGATTTATTCACACATATTTGGCAGCCTTTTTGTATTTATTGGTCTAGCAGATATCGTTTGAATTTGGTGCCTTTTTGCTAAAAAGTCAAATAAGTTATTTGCTGTATGAGTAAGTATTTGATAGCAGATCAAACAAAGATAAGGTGTGAGGTATGAGATTGCAAATGCAATAAAATGACTAAAAGGCCAATTTATCCCTCATGTAACATTGCTGAAGTCAATGAATTTGATCTTTATGTTGCAAATCCAATTTCACACTTAAATAGATTATTTATATCAGAATTGTTTGGTTTTTGTTTAGTACTAGCTCTTGTAAGAGTACCCTGTAGGATGAGACCAATTAGATACTCACTTGTAACTTTCACACATGAAACACAGTCTGTTTTTTCCAAATATATCACCCCAACTCATGTCAAGGAAATGCCAATGTGTACTTGCACAGTACATATAATTAGTGATCATTAGTCCAATTAGTGAACATTAGGGATTTAGATGAGATATGACACTTGAGCGAGAGAGAATTCAGAGAAATCAAAAAGCTGCAGTGACAGTGGGAGCTGTGAGAAATGCAGTTCAGAAAATGGGAGAACCACAGAATCACCGAAACAAAGTGGCAGAAAATTGGACTAAGCTAAAGACTAGAGGAAAATCCCTAGATTTGCAGGCTGGTGCATAAGGGTCAGCAAGATTCAAGGAACAAGGAGATACAAGGAGCAGAAGGAGCACATTTTCGTTATACAACAACAATCCCAGAGGTACATTAATGAGCCAGAAGCAAGTGGGGAAATGGGTACAGAAAGAAAGTGGTCAGTCTTTCCACCTGGGCTCCAAACCACAGCAGAAGCCATGAGCAGCTGCTGGTCAGTGTTCCCATCTCTAGATTCCCAGCCTCCAACTCTCCTGTCAATCAGCTCTTTGGCTTCTTTCTTCATTAAATATTGCATACGTTTCACCCTACTGTTCAAGCTGCTCTTGTATCCCTTCTTGAACATCCTCAGACTGTTTCTCCCTAAATGGTTTCAACTAGAGAGTCCACGTGGGACAACGGGCAAAATGCATTTTTTGAATTTGCTCTATCTCTTCTGGAGATGCAGGATTTAGAGGTACCACCAGTAGCAGTTAATATTTCTTTATATGACTTTCAATGTTTAAACATTTTAATCAGAGGTGGTCAAAACATTTCAAATAAAGAGTGAACATTTAGGGCTCTGGTATGATCTTTGTATATACTCAATTTTTTCTAGCATTCTTTGTTTTTCACAATTCCCTTTCAAATCAGGTTTGAACTAGTGTTGCATCTGAACAGTAACCTATTTCAAAGTGCTGGGAAATCATTCAGAACTGAATAAGGTCTCTAAAGTACAGGTAGGTTTTTCCTGTTGTACAAAGAATTGCCTCCTGTGAAATCTTCATTTGAAAAAAAATACCTGATTAAAAACCTTTACTGTCCACCAAAGTAACGAACGCCTGATTTCCTGGAGAAACTGAGACTTCACGGTTTTGAAAAATTACAGGAGATGAAGTCAGGTTCATCCTACTTTGCAATGTTTGCAAGCTTACCACCTGCCAAATAAGAAGTCGTGTTACCACATATGCTGTCCAATGGTTTGGATTTATCTAATTTCCAGTGCAGCACCAGATTTTTTCCACCTGGGAAATACTTCAGATTTAGATTTGGATTGTAGAAGTCAGTTGTCCAAACCCAAACAAGTACCTAGGTAACTTCTATGGTCAGTGGAGAGAAAGGAACCTCTAGATGCCAATTCATTCTAAAATATGATTTACCAACTCCTGTCTGAAATCCATGTTAATCATATTGATAAATGCAGACTAATCCATATGCCTGTTCTTTGAAGAACTCTAGTAGCATTGACTTCCAACTACAAAATCGGTATTGACTCTTCTTCATAATTATCCAGAATAAGTCTCCTCTTTGGTATGACATGAACCAATTTACTGACTTAAAGTCAGATAGTCTGTATTCTCCAGAGCCCCCTGAAACCTTTAAAATTGTCTTCACATTTGTAACTTTTTTCCTACCAAGGAAATTTAAGCAACATTTGAACAATAAAGTTGTCTTACCTCAAAAGTAGTAATCTAGCAATTTCATATTTGTTCTCATTAAAAAATTTAGAATTAATACCTTTATCACAAAATGCATTAAGCTTGAATTTTATTTTCCAGATGTGGTACCCTTATTCTTATTAACCATTTCACATTTTCTCCTTGCCTGTATAGCTGATGTTGTTCTAATTGGAAATCAAATTTTTTGTTCTATTTTGTGACCCTACCTGGAATATTTTCAGTCCTGGATACATCTTAATTAATTAGCAATGCTGTATCTTCTTAAGCTGTTCTCTTTTTACACGGCTACAGATTAGATATTTGGTTTAAATTCCAAATTAGGCGACAGTACAAAGAATTTTGAAAAGTTTTATTTTATCCCAATTTTTACTGAGTCAGCCAGGGTTTTTTGTAGCAAGTTCCTTCTTCTACTCTCTCTGGGCTGATTGTACCTTCCCAATATCCCATTTTAGGTGATTGCTTCCATAACATGGCCTTTCCAGGATTTCTTTTTGCATGGAGCAGACATGAGCATGTCTCCACATTTGGTGTTAAGCATTCATTTTGGTGACGTCTGCACAACTAGACAGGTTTCTGGTGACTTAAATTTTTGTATGTCTAAAGAAATGTCTGGAAGTGGTCTAGAAGGAAAACCACTTTTTGTTGGAGAATATAGGCATTTGCAAATAGTCTGGTGTTCCCTTCATGAAGTTCCAACTGCTTTGAAATCCGTGTAAAAACTGATGTCATCTTGAAAACAGAAAACTGAGAGACAGAGGGTATGAAAAACATGCATAATTAGCAGGTAAATTAACTTAATGCTGAGAGGCAACAGGTGCCTAATCGAGAATCCAAGCAATCTCCTCATTTTTATATCTTTTGGGTTTTTTCCCCATTAACTGACAAATGAGAGGTAATGATGATACTGATGAAAAAGAACCAGTTAAAAAACCTGAAGAAGTTCCACAAATAAGCAAGAAACAGCCAAAAGACTGACAAGCCTCCTCTTAGCAGCAACCAGAGAAGGGTCTGCATTGATAAGCAGTAAAAAAAGGAGAGAAAGGCCCCACTGGCTTTACTCTTCCCACAGAGAGGTCAGATTCTTCTGGAATACCCAGCCAATACCCAGCCAGCCACACACCAGGGTTAGGAGATCCCAGAATGAAAGTTTGGGGAACTGACATGTCCAGGCAAGCAACTTTCCAAGGTAACGCATTTTTCCTTGCTTATCTCCGAAGTATTTAGGGCTAAATTTGTACCCAAAAGAGAAGTGCATCTAGAGGCAACTTCTCTAGTCCCATGGCAAGAATTAGGAAGAGAACATTTTGCCCAGTCTTTCTGTTTTTTCTCCAATTTCATACTTCTTGCTTTCCTAACCCCTGAAAAGCACAAGCACTCTGGGGAGGTAAAGGCTTCATGATTTCAGGAAAAGTGCAGCAATATTTCTAATAAAGATGTATGTCATTTTAGACTTGAAATAACATGGATTTTTTTCAAGCCATTCAAAACATTTATAGCCATCACACTTCTTCCACACCTCAAGTTTCACGTTCTTCTCAAAGTACACTTCTTTGGCGTGTAATGATTTCGGAGCTGTTAAATCTTTACATTATCCCAACAACATGTCAATTAAGGGAGGCATTTTATACAGATTACAAAGATTTGTCTGAGGTGGTCACAGCTTTGTTAAAGCTGTTTTGTGGACATCTTCATAATTAATGGAAAAATCATTAGGAATTCAGTCTTTATTAACCCCTGTAGCTGCAGGGGCCCATTTCATCTTAATTGCATTCATTTGGCACTGGCAGTATTATACAGCATAATCACTAATAAATGATCTTTTAATTTGTACCAATCAAGAGAGCTTGCTTTCATGCCAATATTCCTGTTTCTTTGATGTTGACCTGTCTTGATTTTTGATCATTTGAACTTAAGATGATTTACTGGAAAATCAATATCAATACCAAATCTGCCGTATTCATACATTTGTGGTTAAGCTCAATTTGACTGTATTTTGATTGAAATAAGTAGTGCTTGATTATCCATTCAGATTTTATGAAATAATCAGGTTGGGAAATCTAGTCTTGTATTCTTATTCAAAGGCAAATAATTAGAAACCATAGGAAAACTGCAGAGCTGGGACAGCATTAGAAGTAACACTTCAGATCCCACTAATTAACCAACTTTGTCTGTAATCTCCTAAAGGCCTCCACCAATAGAGTAATATGCTATTACTCGTTTAGCGGGGCCAACGGGGGCTTTGGCTACACTTGTTAATAAGAAAATCTGAGACAGTTTCTCTCATTATACCCCCTGTCAGCACTGTCTCTGCAGTATAAAATAGCCATCATTGTTCTGTTGGTCAGTTAACCAGAAACCAGACTACTGTAAAAAAATACTTTACAGCTAATTGAATATGACTGAAACATTCCCTTATCAACCAGTTGCTTTGTGCTATTTGAAGAAAATATAAATGTTGGTGAGGGAGGGCAAACACAAAGTTCAGTCTTTTTAATTAATACCCGCTACTTGAAGTAAAATTACTGACTTAGCCAAAGACAAAAAGCCCTTACAGCTATTACTTTAACCTTTCAGTTATGAATTACAAGGAAAAAAATACATATCTTTCCTAATATTATAGCACTTACACCCTAAGTATTGAATTAATTTATTGAGAATTTATAAGTAAATCTGTTAATTACTATAAGCAATGCGGGTCTTGTCTAAACTGTTACTGCACTGTAACACTGTGTAACACTGATGCAGCTCCACTACTGGCTGATAATAAATAAATAATGTAGTCCATTCTGAGGTGGGAGGGAAAGAGCTGAACCACTACAGCTGCATCACGGTAGGGATTGCAAAGGTTCCTCCTGTTCTAGTGACACTGCCTTGACCCTCGCTGTTTTGCCTGCAGATAATGTAGATGACTGACCTCCTTCCTTAAGTCTTTGGTGATTTGGGGCAATGGGGTCTGCAACAATCTCCAGTTGTAAATGGGAGATAAAGTTGAGTGTGCATGTGCGTGTGCAAGTGTGTTGACATTCTATTTTACATCACACTGATTTTCAGTGCAAATATTATAAATACATAAAGATTAAGCAATTGATCTCCAGTTGCTGAGATGCATATATGAAGCAAGCAAATAAAACAGTTTTGGTGCTGCTATGCGGTGACATTGCACAGGAGACTGTCCAGGTTTGGGGTACAGAAGACACTTTACACTGAAACTACAAGCATGAAATTGCTTCCATTAAGCTTGACTTCCTGATTATTGTGTAAAATTACCAAAGGAACACTTAAGGCTGTTTTGATAATCTAAATGTGCATTAACACATCTAAACAAATTTAAAATTAATAATAACTGTCCTTGCTTTATAATGCCTGTTTAGTTACTGTGGGATTTCTTCTTTTACAGGGATTCTGTGAATTCATCTGTCCCAAAATATGGATCAGGATTCTCACCTCTAAAATCATTATACCAGAGCTTCTTATTTGGGAATTTTGACAGATGGATGTTTATAATAGCAGCAATTTGGCAATTCCTGCTGCCAAGCAGGTTGCTGGAGACCCCTACAAAGCGAGCTCTATGTACAGGTTCCAGAAAAAATTCTTGCCTTATTTGTGTACAGGAAGGAAGACAGTGTTCACTCCAATCATTACTTATTCACATTCCAGTGTATTACAGAAATAAACCAAGCTTATTAAACTAAAATGGGGGAGGGGGGGAGGGAGGGAGGAATCATCTTTACCAATAAATGCCAATTTTATCAATAAATAATTTCTCTTTAAGGGAGGTGTGGGTAAGGTTTGGGTTTTTTCTTTTTATGGACATGCATTTTCAAAATTAATGCAATATTGCCTTGAATCCACTCTGTCATTATGAACTAATCTTTGTTCAGCTGCTTCTATTTATTGTGTTTGGACTCTGAAAAACTGATTTCTCCACTTGACCTCAAAGGTGCTGAGTTACTTGGGTTTTTTTGATCTAAAAGTTATATACAGTTTGTCACTCTTCTGTGTTTCAATGCTCACCTCAGTGGAAATCTCAGACTCTTGCTAATATTTTAATAGCATGGATTTTTAAACTTTTATTATTTGCTGACAGTCTTTTGTGTAAATTGTAACACATAAATAAATAGAGTGTCTCACCACATATATATTTTTATATATAATTTCATGACAAGGACTATATATGTGCCAAAGAACAACCATTCCTTGGTTATTATGACATTTATTACCAAGTGTCATGTGATTGGACATGTTTTATTCTGATTAAGACTATTAATGGTTTTCTTAGAGATTTTCTTCCTGTGATATATATACACATACACAAAATTCGCTTGTATGCTTAACATTTCTTATCTATCAGAGGAGCTTCTAATACCTACTTAAAATGTATAGGCTATGTATTCACTTTTACAGTCACTCAAGAGAAAGAGATTTCTGTCCTACAGAATCACATGCTTCTTATTGTATAGTTTTACATATAATTTTGTTTGATTTGGTCCTTCACGAAGGACTTTATACAAACATGACTTTGTAACGTGATTCAAGATAGAACTTGAAGAGCTGAATGAAAAGATCTTCCATGCCACACTCTGCATGAAGTTTGCTTGCAGTCTTCCGGGTGGGCTTGGGACCTCACTGAACCAACCTCTAAATATTACCTTGACATAAATAAAAGCAGTTAAAGACTTTCGAACTTTGGGAGCAGTTTTTTTAAGTTGCATTTAATTTTAATAAGATGGAAAGTTAATAGGAGAAGTATAGTGGTTTTATTCACTAGCATATGCCTCTAATACTTACCTGTAGAACACCCACTGAGCATCCCATCAGAATGACACCAGCCCTTTTGTCTCAAATCCTCACTAGCCATGCTATTTTTTTGCATGTTTATTATTCTTACCGCGGTTGAGTACTTCTGTCTGTTCTGAATCCGTTCCCCTTTAATTTCCATTTATGGTCCTCTTGTCCTATCTTCTTGTGCTGGCCTGAAAATGGCAGCTCATGTTGACATTATCTGTTCCATTTAAAATTTCAAATACTTCAGTTAAATCACCTCTTAAGCAATTTTTCTTTCTAGACTTCACAGATTTAGATGTTCAGCTTGTCCTGAGAACTTATGCCTTCAACCTTGCCACCTTTTCAAGAACAGCAATATCACATCCATAATATATATTAAAGGTAGCATTGTGCAACTTGAATGTTGTCTCTAACTTTCTTAAACATATATATTCTGCTGTCCTGGCTAACTGTCCTAGATGGCACATCTTTGGAATCACTTTTTTTAAAGGTTCTGGTCAGTCTACTGCACTAGTTATGTTTTATTTGACTTTAAATATGCTTTATACTTCTGAGACCAGATCAATTTTTTTTAATAGCTTAAGTTCTTAAAATCATGTAAATACCCATTTAGTGAATGGAGCAAAATTTTTTAAATTTAACTTTAATGTCATTCATTACTATTTATCCTCTGTGTTTGGAATTGCCTTTCTTAATGTGCTCTATTTCTATAGAAACCTACCAAGTCTTAATTTGTTGTTCTTAGACGTGCAGCTATGCACTTTCACATTCTTCCCATGCCATTTCCAATTCAGGTACAAGTCCTCCAGTAACGTACTGCTATAGGCAAAATGTCAGATTTTATAGCAAATAGTTTATCCAACCAGTAGAGGACTGCTTAATTTCCATAGTGTAGGAAAGATTCAGAAAGAGCATGGAAATTATCCAAGGACAGCAACTTGGCTATGGAGAAAAGATCAGACAGAAGGTAATTCAAGTGAAGTTGTCTTTTTTTGGTGTGCTGTAGTTGTGAACATGTGCCTCAGATGTTTGAATCCTTTTTTTCCTATGAAAAAAAAGACGAATCTTACCTGAAGTGTGTACCTGTCCTTGGAGACTCTCTAAGGACTAGAACATGAAATATCCATTCTCTGGAACTTCTGCAGTGCCTGCATATGGCTTTCTATTATGCTGATAAAGCAGATATCCAGGGTGTTGGTGTCCTTCAGCTTTCAGGGAAGTAGTCTCTGGCAGGGTCTTGTACCTAAGGAATAGTTAATGGAAAGGAATTTGCAGGATAGAAGGATTAAGAAGGAACATCTGGAGAGCTGGGAGATGGGAATTTTGCATCTGGTTCGCCCCAGACCTTCTGTGAGACTTTGGCAAGTGTCATGACATGAAGTATAGCAAATCATAGAAGCTTTGCCCCTGGCTTCAGTGAAAGAAGGATCTGATTTAGTTACATCTGACCCCTCATTTTCTCATCTGTCAAACAGGATAATTATCCTTACTTAATTCTTTGGTGATCTATTAAAAACATAACGAATTTCTCCAATAGGTGTCGTTATGAAACACAGCACCTTGGAAAGATACCTAAACTGGTTCCAAATTCCAGAATCATAGAATCATTTAGGTTGGAAAAGACCTTTAAGGCCATTGACTCCAACCGTTAACCTAGCACTGCTACGTCCACCGTTAAACCATGTCCTTAAGTGCACAGCTCCAGACCTGGCAGCACTGCAGCCTCACCAGCTGAGACACACAGATCATTAGCACAGATGGAATGCCTCACTAATGACTTTGTTTCTTGGTTTCTTTGCAGAGCTTTGTTTCATACCAGCTTGCTGAGACCTAGCATAAGACCCATTGCAGAGCACTGCCCTGCACAATGTAGGCACATATACCTAATCCCCAGGTGCAGTCATGGCATGGGTAGAACAGGGTGTAATATGGGGCAGAACGGCTCATGGATTTTCTCTCACCCATGGTGAAACTCCAACCCACGTTCCAGTTTAGAGGTATACTGAATATCAGTAACTTGTTCCTGGCTAACTCGGGTCAATTGGTGACCAAGTCTGGTACATTCACAGCATCTTGATCCCTCCATAAGCAGGGGAAGGCACAGCACAGATCCAGTCACACAGCTCTTCATAAAAGCAAAAATGCCATTTCTCAGTCTGGAGTTTCTCAGTAAAGCAGACTGAATGGAGGCCAGAATCTGTCCCCTAAAATATGTAGTTATTTTCTTCTTATTTAAACTAAATATGGAGATGGCCAGATTTCCAAGGAAGTGAATTTTAAAAGGTGGTAAAGTGTACAAAAGGGAAAATATTGTTGTCATATAGTTCTGTTGCCTGCAAAATGGTTGAGAGATTTTGTTTCACATTTCCCTTGTGACACGCTGAGAGACACAAGAAATGTATTGGATTTGTTTAAAAGTTGGAGCCCTGTGATTTGGAAAAGTCTTTTTAAACTGGGTTCTAAAAAAAGGAATCCCATCTTGCAAGTAGCCTTCACAGTGTGCTCTTGGGCACCCTTTTTGGCATTGTGCTGTCAGTGCATTTGATTTGCTATCTTCATGTGATGTTATGTGCCATATTGTCACAACTTACGAAGAAGCAGTAAATTGAAGTCGAGTCCTCATTGGAATGAAACTCCCATTTTAAGAAGAAATTCAGATCTATTCAGTTTGACCTTGGAACTTGAATTAAATCTTTAGAAACTCAACTTACTCGAGGGAAGTATGAGGTTTGTATGAGTCTGGATGTATTAAAAGCTCATACAGCTTTGGTACAGTGCATGTGCCAGAGTGGTTAATTTTTAATTTAGAGGACAATGAGAAAATCAAAGGGTTTCACCTGAACTAGTTTTCATTAAGTTATTTTTTTATACTCAAAACTGGTTTATAAGCACTTAACAATCCATAAAAAGCAGTTTAAAAAGCTCAGTTTTGACGTTTAATGAAATATTTTTGTATGTTTAACCTGATTTCTGAATGGAATTTTTATGTTTTGGGGTGGTATCATAAAAATGCACATAAGTCTAGGCTGGATTCCAATTTTGTATTGTAATGAGCAGTATTTTATGTATGGGCCTGTATGCACATTCAACAAATCATTCAGAAAGAAAAATCAAGTGGATGTGGTTATTGAAGATGAGGATAGCATTTACCTGCTTGAAATTTGATGCATATAATACATAAGGGGATGTCCTTGCTTCAGTCATAAAACTAATCCATTTAGATTGTCAAGTCAGGGAGTTGGACACAATAGGTTTTTGCAAGACTACAGCATGTCGCCACACAACCAGCAAAGCAGCACCCACACTGGAAAGCAAAGACAGAACCTTTGCCCCTGCCCTGCCTGCAGCAGAGTAAGGCAATTACTAATTCCTTTCTCAGGACTGGGAAAATTAATTTGCCTTGCTCCCACACAGAAGCAACACCTGAGATTTCTAAAATGGCCAAATGTTTTGCTCCTGCCCACTGTCAGTGCTGACTAAATGCAGATTTATCTTCATTAAATCTGCATACAGCAAATCAATAAGAAGTTGGGGTGCTTGTTTGTAGAAGTAACAGAATCATTTTGGCATGCTGTTAAGATGTTGATGACTCATTTTAGTGTGACTTCAGGAGCTGCCAAGAAATACTGCTAAGCTAATCTAAGTCTCGCTAACATAGAAATGATAGCTGCACTGCGACCTGTGTGTCAGAGTAAAAAGGAAGGAAAATAAAAATCCCTCAGTGCCCACAATTCCGTGGGGTTTAGGCTTAACTGAATTTCATGTCTGTGCTTTTCTGTGGGAAAAAAAATGGACCAGGGTAGTTTTTCTACATTAAGAAATGTGGAAATTACCCCCAGAAATTCCTTCATTTCTACAAAGTATCAGATATCAAATGTACCATTTGTGATGTGTGATGCTCTGCCAGCACTGCACTTTTGTGCACTGGAATGTAAGAACATGATGGAAGAGAGAAGGTGCCCATGAGGACTGAGAAAGTGGGATGAGGTGGAAGTAGATGGATTCAGTGCTGGGTGGAACTGCACGTGGTTTTACAAATTGGATAAAGTCACACAGTATGTCCAGCCTGGAAAAAACACTGCTTAACAGCATTTTTTCAGTGCATTTTCAACTTTTTGGACCTTAGGCATACTGCAAGGTGGAAAACATGTTTTTTGGAGTCCCATTTGCAACACAGTGCTGAATAACACACCAAGAAATATGGACTCCTCTGCTAACTTGCAGAGAAACAACAGTGTGACCAGTATCAGTAATTCAAACTTTCTTCTCAAATTATTTGCTCTCCTTTGCATGAAGGGAGTTTAGCATTGGCAACCACTCTTCCTTGGATGACAAAGAACATCAGTGCATGCTAATTGCAGTAGTATTTTTCTTATATGCACTTTTTTCCATCAGTGTCAAAGATAGCAGTCTTCCTGTACCTAAAGGGGACTAGAAGAAAGCTGGAGAGGGACTTCTTACAAGGACATGTAGTGACAGAATAAGGAGGAATGGCTTTAAAATGAAACAGGGTAGGTTCAGGTTAGATATTAGGAAGAAGTTCTTTACTGTGAGGGTGGTGAGGCCCTGGCACAGGTTGCCCAGAGAAGCTGTGGCTGCCCCATCCCTGGCAGTACTCAAGGCCAGGTTGGTCGGGGCTTGGAGCAGCTTGGTGTAGTGAAAGGTGTCCCTGCCGAAGACAGAGGGGTTGGAACTGAATGATCTTTAAGGTCTCTTCTAACCCAAACCATTCTATGATTCTATGATATGATACAGCATTAGATGGGTGATGCTGAACCAGGGACCTGGAAGCTGAAGCCTCTCAAACTAAGCTATGCTCCAGAGCTACTTTCCCTCTTAAGAGAGTGATAATACATCTATAGATGTGCAAATTAAAGCATGTGAGGTACCCTGGGACAAAAGAATTATTGTACAAATTATCTGTGACTTTTGAAATTCACAGTAATGGCCACAAGCACATAGTTTTAAAAATACTGAAGAACTCCAGGCACAGCTACAGGTTGGGCAAAGAAGAGACTCAGAGCAGCCCTGCAGAGAAGGACTTGGGGGTGTTGGTGGATGAGAAAATGAACATGAGCTGGCTTCAGTGTGCGCTCGCAGCCCAGAAAGCCAACCGTATCCTGGGCTGCATCAAGAGGAGCGTGACCAGCAGGTCGAAGGAGATGATGCTGCCCCTCTACTCTGCTCTCGCGAGACCTCACTTGGTCTCACTGTGTGAGTTCTGGTGTCCTCAACATAAAAAGGACGTGGAACTGATGGAACAAGTCCAGAGGAGGGCCACGAGGATGATCAGGGGACTGAAGCACCTCCCGTATGAAGACAGGCTGAGAAAGTTGGGGCTGTTCAGCCTGGAGAAGAGAAGGCTGTGTGGAGACCTCATAGCAGCCTTCCAGTACCTGAAGGGGGCCTACAAGGATGCTGGGGAGGGACTCTTCATCAGGGACTGTAGTGACAGGACAAGGGGTAACGGGTTCAAACTTAAACAGGGGAAGTTTAGATTGGATCTAAGGAAGAAATTCTTTACTGTGAGGGTGGTGAGGCACTGGAATGTGTTGCCCAGGGAGGTTGTGAATGCTCCATCCCTGGCGGTGTTCAAGGCCAGGTTGGATGAGGCCTTGGGTGGCATGGTTTAGTGTGAGGTGTCCCTGCCCATGGCAGGGGGGATGGAACTAGATGATCTTAAGGTCCTTTCCAACCCTAACTATTCTATGATTCTATGATTCTATATGCACCTCTCTTCTGACAAGTTATTATTTTGTGATCATTTTCCATATGTAACTAGCTTTTTCCTTTTTTTGCTGATTCACCATTTCCTCTTAAACCCTTCATGTGTGTGATTGAGAAATGTCAATTTACACATGGGAGAAGGGGAGAAGATATAATCAAGCTATACACCTGATCTATAAGTCTGATCTTTTAGTCAATAGAGGCAGTTTCTGCTCTTTTGTCACTCATGGAGGAAGGGGGAAAAATCTACTGAAACAGCCAGTGATTTTTTTTTTGATGTGAGAAAAGTTGGAACAGGGTAAGGAAGAACCCTGAGAATAGAAGCCTTTGTTCAGTGAAACAAATGTTAACACCAGAATATAGATAAAACTTTATGTATTATTAAAGAATACATTTTGCTGTTGGAAAAATGTAATGCAACCTGGAATCATTTATTCAAACTGGTAATTCTTTTCATGTTGTCACATTACAAAAAGTCTTGACGTGTCTTGTGTCTGACTTAAAATATGAAACACTGTGGTAAAGGCAACTAATGAGAAGGACTACGTTTTCTTTTGCCTGAAAGACACTGCAGAAAGAAATTATAAAAAAAAAAAAAAAAAAAAAAACAAACCAAAAAACCCAGAAAAACCAACCACATAATTTGATGGGAAAGGAAAAGGGGAAAAAAAGCAAAGATATTCTGATAGGTCATTTTTTTTTCATACATGAGCATTTAGTCTACAGTAATCTAACAGGACTGTCAAATTTGATTGAAAGATAATGCAAGATTTTTTCCTTGCCACAATTTATAGCATGTATCCATTAGGAATAATTATGGTTGCATGATTTTGCTAGCTGTTATCTCTACAAGTGTTACTAATGGTTTTATCAATTACTCCCTGTCCAATAACTGCATGGTTGTAACCTAATTTAAAGACACTCTATCACCAGGCTGATTTGTGTAGTAGTAAATGACAGCATTTGAGACACCAGGCAAATGACTCACTTCAGTGACTTAGTTAGTCTCTAATAATTAACAATTAGTAGGTACCTAGGAAAAACTCAAGAGACTAGAGCTCCCATGTTTTCCTTTCTTACCTAAATACAAGAAGTTACTGAGACTATATGCTGTAAATATAACCACTATCTCCTGTAAATACAACCAGGTAAACAAAATCTTCTTCTGTGGCTGTTAAAAAATATGCTTTAATAAAGGTTAACAGTCGAGGAATAAAACCAAACTTCAGGATCCGTGGCTGTAAGACATAGTGACAACCTAAGAAGGAGATACAGGATTATTCTTTGTGGTTTTGTACTTAGTGCTATAGTTCAAAAGCAAAGCCAGTGTGCTAAAAGGGGAATAATGCTGGCAAAATGGTGCTATTTTCTTGAACTTTAGAGCAAAAATGCAGGATGTGCAAAAAGAAGCACTTCATTACAGATCATTAGTGAGGTTTTATGTACAGCTCAGAAAGGTATTGCCTACTCAGAAGAGACTGGAAAGAAGTCGGAAATCTATTTTAAATGAGTGCAAAAGATGTTATTCTTCGAAGGGTGTTATCTTTGGCGATATTAAAGAATTTTTCCGTTAAAAAATATCCCTTCCTAAATAGGACTTTGAACTTTAGGTTTAAAGCAGGATCTTGTACTCTGTGAGTAACTATTTTTTTGTAGGCGTAAAGACATTTGAAATAACAGTGAGTGAACAGGGGTTGAGGTTTTTGCAGTGCACAGTCCTTTGCACAGTCCATTAGTATATTTGAATTTAGCTTGATGGGGCAAAATTGCCTGGAATAATTCATCATTTGGCTTATTGTGTCACATCTTAGTACATCATCTCTTTCAGATTATCCAAGATCCCAAAGCAACAATCTTTCCTGAGGAGCCTTGAGGGTTATATGTTTATAAAATGCTGCATTTTACCCACTCAACAGTCTGATGACATATTCAGGCTTACATGCAAAAACCAATATCTGCTATGAAGCTTGCACACTCTTCGTAGGAACATAAGAGCTGCCACACTGGATTAGATCAGCGATCCATCTAGCATGCTCCCCTGTCTCTGACAGATGCTGAATCCCGGCTGCTTTAGAGGAAGGTGCGATAAACCTTGTCAGAAAAAACTGTAAAAACACCTGCCTGTACAGGGAGTTGCTTCTTAAACCCTTAGTAAGTGTCTGCTTTATGCCCTAAAGCGTGACTGCATGCTTTAAAAAGTGCAGGGGGGGCTGTTATAATTACAAGAACTGTCACTGTCCTCATAATATTTGTATTATATTCCTGATCTCAAGGTTATGTCTAGATTCCACAGCACAGTCCCACTTCTCTGATCATTGTCCAGGTTGAGGGCTGCCCCAGACATGCTGCAGTTTGCTTTTAGGCAATGTGGCCAAGTTTGTTTCTCCTGGGAACCAAGTCCTGGCTACAGATGGGGAGAGATGGAGAATGTCTAGTTCCCAGCCTGACATGGGCTCTCATATCACACAGTTTAAACATAGTCACAAAACCCAAACTGCAATTTATTAATTCAGTTGGGTAGGTTTGGGAATATCTCTTTTGACGCTTTTGAATTTTCTTTCTTTTTCATTGACTCCATGCTTTTGATTCTTAGAAAGAGTAAATATATAGCCTTTTTCCCATTATTATTTGTTTTCTTCAATACTCTTACAATTTTCTGCTATTCATCCCCACTCTAAAGCAAGCAATTTCAGTCTTTTTTTTTTTCTTTTTTTCCTTAACCTACATTCATTCTTCTAAGCCTTTCATTGACATTTTGGAAGCTTTTTATTTTCTGAGATGCACTTCACACAGTAAGCTGAGAGTGCACCGTTCATTATCTAATGCCATGAAAACAATTTTGGTTCTGTTCTCTGCCTCCAAATGCTTCCCTAATGTAAATATTATTTAATAAAGCTAAATTACAAAATTCATGCCTCTGATTTTAGCTTAATCCGATGATGACATTCATCAGATACAGAGCATTTGTCCATTCAGTGAGCTGATAAAACAATCTCAAGTCTGCGTTACTAAAGCCAGAGATGATCTTCAAAATGTAGTTTTAACCTCACCCACCCTTCCTGGTTCATCTGCATATTCTTTTGAAAACCACTCATTGAGTATCTGTAGCCCAAATGATGTCATCAGGCACAGCATGCAGCCACTACAAGTGGGACAATTATAATTTTTGTAGCTGATTAATCATCATGAAAAAGTAACAGTCAATTGACTCAATCATACATCCATGGTGATTAATCACACTTCACTTGTGTTTTTTACAAGTATTTTACCGACAGTGCAGATGTTGGATGATTTTTCTCCTTGAGCCTTTTCCTTGGTCACAGATGTTAAGTAATCACCTTGTCCTGATACTTGACTTACCTAATTTTTTCTTCTGCAGGTCCTTAAAAACAAATGTATTTCTTATATAGAAAGAAAATGTTAAACTAGTTATTATTTTTTTACAGGTTAATCAATATCTGAAGTCACTGTAGTTGTCATCTGTAGTAATAGGTGTTTCCAATAAGCACATTACTCTCAACTTTGTTCTCTGTTATATACAACAGCAGGAGTAGTAATACGACACTGATAGAGGCAGGTAGCAGAGTATGTTTAGAACTCAATTAGAGCTTCTAATCCAAGTTCAGGAAAGACTCACTTGATTGTAACTAACTCATTGTCATACAGGCATACAAACAAGCAAACAAAAATATTCTGCCACCAAAGTATTGACATTCATAGATACTCACTTGAGCTGCTAGACTTCAGTCTTAATCTCAGCTGGAACAGTAAGGAAAACTGCTGAAACATCACAGCAGATGAAGGTGTCTTAGTGTATTGCTAAATACCTGGTCATGATATTTTCTATGGAGTTACATCTATATTGATGAAGTCATGAATATCAACAACTACTGTCTGTCCTATAACTATTATATTCTATTGTTTCATATTATCTGTGCATATACAGAGGTTATTTTATTTCTAAGACTGCGATTTGATTTCTAGATGATTTTCAAAGATTTATTTCAGAGGACCCCTTGTAGATAAAACCTGCATAATATTTCCCAGGCTGCCCTCAATATTGCAAATGGAAATGTGTAAGGCAAATAAGGTGTTTACTTCAAATGAAGCAAGCCTCACTGACTACAACCATGTTTCATCCTTCAGAAAAAGGCAAAGGTCCCCATTCTATTTAGCAAAATAGAAAGGATTGTCCATCCTCTTTGACCATCCTTAGATCACTGTTAAGATCAATGCATACACTGGAAATTGCTTTCATGAAAAGATGACACAGCTGCATTGAATTCTGCACTAGACTCCAGTCTTGATACTGTTAATAAAGAGCCTAAGGTTGGGTATAATTGTTAATACACTAATTCTAAAAATCCACTCAAATGTCACTTATAATCAGGATTTTCTACTGTGCTAGGACCCCTGGGGAAACCTTTGAAGCTGTGAATGGTGTACACGATGACAGGGATGAACATAAGAAGGTAGAAGGCCACCGATGCTGCTTAGCTTAGTTGTACAAAACTATCACGTATATAAAGGCTTAGAAATACTGGCAGCTAGGAAGATGGGAAAGCAAAGTGTGAGATGGAGAAAACACCCAGATCCAGAAGGAAAAGCTTTACACTAAACCCAGTTATTTCAAAGCATTGGGGGGAGAGGTGAAGAAACCGTATAGCTTGTAATTTACAGTGGAAGAACGAAGGTAGAAAAGACATTCTGAAAGCATTTCATCAAGAAGACATCCATGACATGAAACTATTTAAAACAATAAAAAAAAAAAGTTAGTGGTTTTATTAGCAGTAGAGATGAACCTTACATCAGATGTGAAAAAGTGGGATGGCTGTGAAAACTTTAAGTAAAAATAACTTAATATGCAATATCAGAAAACCTCTGAATGTAAGTCAGTGATTATACTTTAATTGTGCTTTAAGTTTATTAAAGCTGTGCACACTTATTGTCTCATTTTATCGTATCTTTGATATTATTATGCATAGCATCTTGAAATGCAACTTTGTGTATTCCCTTACAGTGCTTGTTGCACTTTATTTATGATTAGTGCTTAGGCTGGTGTGAAGTGAATGCATATCCTTCAATAATGAAGTACAGAAGAGCTGGGTGGATTTTTCAGAGTCAGAAGGCCTGCCGTAAAAAATCCCTCATGAATCTTTTACAGCTATAAGTAGCCTGGAATTGGTAATAGCTCCACTACTACGGGAATTTTGGTGGAAAATGTTTTTTTAAAAGCTCCTGAAAAAGAGAGGATGTCAGGATTTATGTGTGGTGGTGTTGAGAACAGTTGCTTTCACCAAGGGTAAGTTTCCTAGTTTTTGTTTTGAGTAACTGACTGCCAGAGATAATAGCAGCTCGCTCTGCTTGCTACCTGTAGTCAGCACAGGGTTTTCTCACACACCTGATTATTTTTTGTACATTGGAGTATTCATCTGAGCTGCAGGTTGCTCTGTCTTTATTGACTTGCATGGAGTTCTGCAGAGGGACCAGAGGCTAGGCTGGGAGCTTTCTCCCAAGCTGCTTCTTTGGCTAGAGTACAGAACACACAAGAGGATTTCAGAACATTTTGTTGATGGTAACAGCAAAGAGAGAAACTGATGCTGGAATTGCAGTCAGATGAGGGAAAGGTGCCATCCTACTCTACAAAGGTGCTGGAAGAAAGAAAAAGAAGATCAGGAAAAGCCAGTAGAGATAACATGAAGATTTGTGAGGGTGGAAGATCAGGGTAGGAATGAGACACTTTGAGAGTAGCAACTAGGATTAGTTAAACTGAGATTATGGGGCTGGGAAAAGACATAAGGAGCAAAGCATGGGGAACAGGAAAGACCCTTGAGGCTGAGGAGAGGCTGAGCCCACAAGAACTTAAAGTCTTCTAACACTGAAATGCAAATGTTTTTTCTCCTCTACTCTTGGTAAATTTATATTGTGGAATTTGCTGTCATCGTGACTTCTCCCCTTCTAGGACCAGCACACTAGTGTCCCAGGTCATGGGCAGTGGCAGTACTTCCGCTCATGAAGCAAACGGCTGAGTCGCTTTCCATCTCTCTTTAACATCAATGCAATACCAAACAATGGGGCTCTTTGCTGTATTCTGAAAGGGGAGCAGGATTCAGTTTACACCTAAGCAACAAAACAGAAAAAGCAGTAGAATAGCTTGGGAAATTAAGCAAGTACATAACAAGCTTTCCGGAACTGGATAAAACTGTACTTTCTCCTTCTTCCCTAGTTATATCTTGTAACTTCGGGGGTGCTGTTACATGCCTGAAGAGTCAATCCTGGAGCCAGGACCTCTGAGACTTGTGCGAGAATCCCAAGTCCACCTTGTAATGAGGTGAGTGAATTAGCAGGGCCCAGGCAGTCTGTTTAGAAACAGTGTGTTGGTTAAAATCCTCACGTCCATGCAGACTGTTTCACTTTCAGCAGAACAGCATTTTCCAAAAATGTGCTGATCAGCTCTAATTATCAAGGTTACAGACTGAATCACTCAAAAGGTAACAAATGCCAGAATTCGTGCTGCCTGGGTAACCTTGATGCTCACATGCACACCCCCTTGTACATGCATTATGATACAGTCTTTAATTATCTGATTGCTTGTTATTTTTTCCCCTGTATCATTGGAGGCATGGGATGCACCTGCATCAGGGATGAATCAGAGTAAAGTAATGAAGGTGGTTGCTCTCCTTAGACATCTTGTTTTGGTTGGTGCAAAGATGCGTAGGCTGAAGTATAGACAGCAGGAAAAGAAAGGGGAAGGCACAAATTATGGCAAAAATACTGACCAGGAAGCCTAATTTATCCAAGCCTCTGCAACAGGATTTCTCCAAGGTGATGGTCAAGGCACTTAAGCTAAACTCTGGATGGGGGAGACCTGAACTGCTCTGACAAACAATGTCTCAGAGGGAAGTGAAGGAGATTTGTGAAGCTGGGGAACACCACTTTTATTTTATGCTTTCTGGGTACCTCAGTTTAGACCTTGGATTTTGATTTACAGAGCTTTGGAGCAGTCACACCTGCAACCAAAATCAATAACAGGAGCTGTACTTTGACTGCATAAAGAATTGTACAGCGCAACGCTAACATCTTAGAGGGGTGGGAACCAAACACAGATCCTAAACACTGTAAGCTGGGAACAGAGTTAATGGAAAAACTAGACCTTCATTTCCCTGTACCCTGGTTCTCCACCTAGACAATGTGAATAATAATCATATCCCTCACATGCCAAGGATATAAAGAAAACAAATTTAAGGTATATCTGAGATGCATTCAGACTATAAAATAAAAAGCCACAAGGAAATTAATAGTTTTGTCTTCAGAGCAGAGGTTTTGAAGAAAGTGGTAAGTAACACATAAAGCCAAGAAAAACAATGAGCAGGTACCAGATAGCTAAATAGCGAGGTACTCATTACACAGCATGCTGTGCTCTCAAGTAGGAAGGGATCCTAGCGAAAAATAATAGTATCTTTTTATCTAACTGAAGATTGTATTCCAAAGACATGGAGGTGATGGGCAGAGTCTGATAACACTGTAAATCCAGTTTAAGATTTCCTAGAACTGTTAAACAAACACAGCACCATGATGAAAATGTTGATTCAGCTTGAGCGCTTTCTGCCAAACCAAAATTTTAACAAATTTTGGAGAAACAAATAGTACAAATTTTTAGCTCATACACACAGGCTTTAGGCCTACCCAAATATTCTTTTCCTGAAGGCAACATGGAAACACAGGGCTGACACAAGCTTGGTACTGGGTGCTCTGCTTAGTTTAACATTAATGTTGCTTTATTCGGATCCAGTTTGAACTGCTAGGTGTGCATATATTGCAATGCTAATGCCTCTGGCGGGAAACACAGCACAGATGCTAAATGTTACCTTGCCTTTGAATATTTGATCTTGCAAACTTAAAGTTTTCAGATCTTTCCTCCACTCTTTTGTCTGTTATATGGAGGTTACGTTGAGCTGCTAGCAAGGGTCCCCAGCACACAAGAAGCAAAATCTATATATATGCACAGATGTATTCAGCAAATAGCTTTATTCAATTGTGTTACTATTTAGATTTTGACTGGTGTCTAAACTAAGTCCATGAGGAAAAATTGCCCTATATAAACCAAATTCATTTTTACCCTAGCTTTAAAGACATTTGTATACTGTAAAATACACTGCAAAATTCCAAAACAACTTTATTGTGCTACAGCTGTAGTTGAATAATTATTTTTCCCAGTATATGAAATTCTGAAAATCTTTCAAGACACAGTTTTATTTTTCTCTGCTGATGGCTCTTTGGAGACATAGATCTCTTTTTTTACCTGCTGAGAACATCATTATTCTGAATACTCCTTCTGATCAGAAACAACTTGAATGTGTTTTTTTTTCCAGAAATATTAACTTTTTTTTTTTTTAATTTACAGTTTTGCATATAGCCAGACTTAGAGCGGTAAAAATCTGTAAACAACATTCATTGCTTTTCTTGATCAAAATCTTCAGAGTTTTCTCTTTTTGCCAAGTTTAAAATTTTCAACAACAAAAATTAATTTTAAAGCTTGGAATACTTTCTTGTCCTTTCTTTCCTCATTCAGTATAAACTGCTCTGTGCCAAAAACTAATTTAATCTCCCCAAAGCCAAAACCTTCAGTTAGTTTTTAACCACATTGCACATTCAAGCCCTGAAACAGCAAAGACAGAAACAGAACAGCATTTCAGTAGGCAGTTACCATCAGGACATTGTGGCACACTATAGTTTGTTGAAAAAATATAATATCAAACTGAGGAAAAATCTGTTCAGTTCCTTCCTTGGCTACATAAATTTGACAGTGCAAGAGGGATGGAGGCTTCTCTAACTTCTTTTGCTGCTTAGGTTGACTCCATTCTACCTGTGAACTGGTAGAAAACCAGATATAATTGTCTTAACTTTGTCCTTTTCCCAACTAGCAACTGATTTTCTTGTAACACCGTACTGTTATTTAAATATACATGACTTTAACCTATACCTACTCTATGGCCATTTTCACTGCCAACTAGCCAACAGAAGCTTTTACTGCCAGTTAGCCAACAGAAGCTTTCATATCAAGGAAAGCCAGGCCGTGAGTGGTTTTCCCCAGTAAATTTCAGAGCCATAAATTGGAAATGCCTTTATTGGCCTTCCTGAACTGAAAGTCCAGAAGACTGCCTGTGACTCCAGGAGAGTAAGGAGCAGGGCAGGAGAACAGCAGCAGTACTCAGCGTGAAGGAAAAGTGTAAGCAAGTGTAAGCAAGCTGCTCTATGAAGAGCAATTGCATGTTCACTTGTGTTCCCGCGTCCCTTTCCTTCCTCTTTTCTTCTGGGCATGTCGAGCCAAAAAGCATCAAACCACCCTTACCTCTGAAAACAGTCTTGGTAAATACAGTGATCTGTGTAGCAGTTTGCTTTCATTGTGTTGATGACTTCAATTTAAATCTGTATTTCGCTGAAAAGCAGTTAAAAGCACTTGACGATGGCACTGTTCAGGATCCTCCCACAATATGTTAGCATCAGTCCTTTTCAGGATGCAGAAAACTGTTCTCCTATATAATCTGGTTTCTTGAAAAATATTTTCGTACCTTTTCAGCTCAAAAAGGGTCCCAGTGGAGTAATTCATCAATTTGACACTAGTTATACACCTAAAATCAAAATGTTTTTAAAGTATATAAAATTTAGCCAGAAATGGGGGAAAATGGGGCTCTGACAGCTCAATTTAAAGGCTCAGTGTGCTCAGCACAATTAATCAAGTTCAAGGCCTGAACTGGAGGATGTCACGGGAAATAAACATAGAATCATAGAATCATAGAATAGTTAGGGTTGGAAAGGACCTTAAGATCATTTAGTTCCAACCCCCCTGCCATGGGCAGGGACACCTCACATTAAACCATGCCACCCAAGGCCTCATCCAACCTGGCCTTGAACACCACCAGGGATGGAGCATTCACAACCTCCCTGGGAAACCTATTCCAGTGCCTCACCACCCTCACAGTAAAGAATTTCTTCCTTAGATCCAATCTAAACTTCCCCTGTTTAAGTTTGAACCCGTTACCCCTTGTCCTATCACTACAGTCCCTGATGAAGAGTCCCTCCCCAGCACCCTTGTAGGTCCCCTTCAGATACTGGAAGGCTGCTATGAGGTCTCCACACAGCCTTCTCTTCTCCAGGCTGAACAGCCCCAACTTTCTCAGCCTATCTTCATACGGGAGGTGCTCCAGTCCCCTGATCATCCTCGTGGCCCTCCTCTGGACTTGTTCCAACACTTCCATGTCCTTTTTATGTTGAAGACACCAGAACTGCACACAATACTCCAAGTGAGGTCTCACGAGAGCAGAGTAGAGGGGCAGGATCACTTCCCTCAACCTGCTGGTCACGCTCCTCTTGATGCAGCCCAGGATACGGTTGGCTTTCTGGGCTGGGAGCGCACACTGAAGCCGGCTCATGTTCATTTTCTCATCCACCAACACCCCCAAGTCCTCCTCTGCAGGGCTGCTCTGAATCTCTTCTCTGCCCAACCTGTAGCTGTGCCTGGGATTGCTCCAACCCAGGTGGAGGACCTTGCACTTGGCATGATTAAACTTCATAAGGTTGGTATCAGCCCACCTCACAAACGTGTCAAGGTCCCTCTGGATGGCATCCCTTCCCTCCGGCGTATCAACCGAACCACACAGCTTGGTGTCGTTGGCAAACTTGCTGAGGGCACACTCAATCCCACTGTCCATGTCATCGACAAAGATGTTGAACAAGACCGGTCCCAACACCGATCCCTGAGGGACACCACTCGTTACTGGTCTCCAGCCGGACATCGAGCCATTGACCACAACTCTTTGGGTGCGGTCATCCAGCCAGTTCTTTATCCACCGAGTGGTCCACCCATCAAATTGATGTCTCTCCAATTTAGAGACAAGGATGTCATGTGGGACAGCGTCGAACACTTTGCACAAGTCCAGGTAGATGACGTCAACTGCTCCGCCCCTGTCCGTCAGTTTCTTAGCCCCATCAGAGAAGGCCACCAAATTGGTCAGGCAGGATTTCCCCTTAGTGAAGCCATGCTGGCTGTCACCAACCACCTCCGTGTTTTTCATGTGCCTTAGCATGCCTTTCAGGAGAATCTGCTCCAAGAGTCTGCCAGGCACAGAGGTGAGACTGACTGGTCTGTAATTCCCCAGGTCATCCATTTTTCCCTTCTTAAAAACGGGGATTATATTTCCCTTTTTCCAGTCGTTGGGAACTTCACCTGACTGCCATGAGTTTTCAAATATGATGGCCAGTGTCTTAGCAGCTTCATTCGCCAGCTCCTTCAGGACCCGTGGATGGATTTTGTCAGGCCCCATGGACTTGTGTACGTTCAGGTTTTTAAGATGGTTTTGAACCAGATCTTCTCCTACAGTGGGCCTAGGGTCTTCATTCTTACAGTTCCTGTGTCCGTCTTCCAAGACTTGGATGGTGCGGTCAGAGCCTTCACCAATGAAGACCTAGGCAAAGAAGTCATTGAGAACCTCAGCCTTCTCCAAATCCTGGGTAGCCAGATCTCCCGATATCTTCCAGAGGGGGCTATGTTGTCCCTAGTCTGTCTTTTATTCGCTACATACCTATAGAATCCCTTCCTGTTATCCTTAACATCCCTAGCCAAGTTTAATTCTAACTGGGCCTTAGCTTTCCTAACCTGGTCCCTAGCTTCTCTAAGCATCCCTGTATTCTTCCCAGGCCGCCTGTCCCTGCTTCCACCTTCTATAACCCTCTTTTTTTCCTTTGAATTTTCCTGAGCAGCTTCTCATCCATCCAAGGAGGTCTCCTGGCCCTCCTGCTGCACTTCCTTCTAGTTGGGGTGCAATACTCCTCAGCTTGTAGCAAGTGATCCTTGAATAACAACCAGCAGTCTTGGGCCCCCCTGCCTTCTAGGGCTATATTCCATGGAACCTTACTAAGCAGGTTCCTGAAGAGGCCAAAGTCTGCTCTCTTGAAGTCCAGGGCAGTGAGCTTGCTGCATGCTCTTCTCACTGTCCTGAGGATCTTGAATTTGACCATCTCATGATCGCTGCATCCAAGGCTGTCCTGGAGCGTCACATTTCCAATGAGCCCTTCCCTGCTGGTGAGCACGAGGTCAAGCATGGCACCTCTCCTTGTTGGCTCCTCAATTACTTGCAGAAGGAAGTTGTCTTCCACACAGTCAAGGAACCTCCTGGATTGCTTGTGCTGGGCCGTACCTTCACTCCAACAGATGTCAGGGTGGTTGAAGTCCCCCATGAGAACAACGGCCTGTGAGCTTGAGGCTGTTCCTATCTACCTATAGAGCACTTCATCCACAGATTCCTCTTGATCAGGCGGTCTGTAACAGATCCCCACAGTAATGTCCCCCATCGCTGTTCTCCCTTTAACCCTGACCCACAAACTCTCTGTCGACTGCTCACCCGTCCCCAGACAGAGTTCCATACTCTCCAGCCTATCCCTAACTCCCCCTCCCCTCCTGCCAGGCCTGTCTTTTCTAAAGAGCCTGTAACCTTCCATTCCAACACTCCAGTCATAGGAGCCATCCCACCATGTTTCTGTGATGCCTACTATATCATACTCCTGCAGTCGTGCACACATCTCTAATTCCTCTTGTTTGTTTCCCATGCTACGGGCGTTTGTATAGAGGCATCTGAGCGGAGCTCCAAATGAAGCCGGCTCATTGGCTGGCGCGGCTGGAATATCTCTGCATCACTCCAAGCATTTATTGTAGGTGATGGCAACCGACTGGGTGTGTTGGGATGAAACAATGCCCTCCTCCCCCAACACATCTAGTTTAAAGAAACCTTGACCAGCCTGGCAAGCCTCCTACCAAAACCGCTCTTCCTCTTCTTTGTCAGACCAGATCCACCAGCCCCCAGTGGACCTGGCCTACTAACTTGGACCCCATGTTCAAGACACCCAAACCCCTGACTATGACACCACCCTTTTAACCATTTATTAACTTGGCCAATCCTCCTAGCTTTTTTAAGGTCCTCCCCTGTATTCTGGAGAATTGACAAAAAGACAATCTGAGCTCCAGAGCCCCTAACCACCTCTCCCAGGGCTCTGTAGTCCTCCTTTATGTTCTCCAGCCTACTGCTATCAACATCGCTAGCACCCACATGGATCACCAGAAGCGGGTAATAGTCCGTGGGACTCACTAGAGCAGGCAGCCTCTCTGCAATGCCCCTGATCCGTGCCCCAGGTAGGCAACACGCCTCCCTCGAGACCAAGTCAGGCCGACAGATGAGTGCCTCTGTCCCTTTCAAGGTAGAGTCCCCTACCACTATGACCCGTCTCTTTTTCATGGCAGCACCAGTAGTGATCTTCTTTACCGGTGCACCAGCCGGTTGTTTCTGATGCAAGTGCCCTTCCTTCTTAGCCCCCTGCAGGACAGCAAAGCGGTTCTGGGTGGGGACAACAGCTTTAGGAGGAAGCCCCTTGCTTTTAATTGTCCTCTTCCTCTTTTTTTTGTTGTTTTTTGTTGTTACTATTTCCCAGCTTCCTGGGTTGACTGCCTCCTCCACTCCTCCATGAGCTTCAGGGGACGCCTGAGGCCCCTGCACAGTTTGGGCCTGGAGGAGGCAGTCCTGCTTCCTCTCAGCTTCCCTGACATCTTGCAGCCTATTGACAGCATCCTGCAGCTCAGCCATCTGCTGCAGGAGGACCTCCACCAGGGAGCACCGAGTGCAGCCCTGCCCATTGGGCACCGTTCCCTCAGGAGACCACTGCAAGCACTCTCTACACTCTGAGCTCTGCACTGCAGCCTCCCCTCTCATCGGCTCTGTCTGGGTGCCTACGCTGGCCACCGCCGGGGCAGCCAGAGCAGAGCTCCCAGAGCGGGCACTGGTCATACGGTGAGTACTCACCATCCCGCTTGAACTGCCCGTGCGAACTGCCTCGACCCGCCCTGTTCACCGCGCTCCCAGGGGCAGGTTTTTAACCAGTCAGGGCTGGTGCCGCTCCTCGTGGCTCCGCCCCCTGTGAGTCCCTGCTCGCGTCAGCTGAGCTGCCGGCTCCTGGGCAAGTCCTGCCGAGGACCTGAGGCTCCCTCGGTGGCTCTGGCCGCTCTGAGTAGAGGCTCCTGGACAGAGATCTCCTCCCCGCTCCGGTGTTGAAGGCGTCCTCTCTCGGGCTACTCACCTCAGCAACTGACATAATGAATCTTGCAGTGGGACTTTATGATCATTGTAGCTACCTTTCACCTGAAATGTCTATTCTATTCTAGGCTAGTCTAGTCAAGTACAGTCTGGTCCATTCCATTCCATTCCATCTTCTTAACCAGAAAAATCTGTGGAGAAAATGTGTGGAAGACTCAGACAGAAATTATCTATCTCAGATGTCAGTTAAGTAGCTTACCTAGCTTGCTTTTCATTCTTTCATGTTCTTTACTGTTGAATTTTATTTGCGCATCGTATGATATGCTTTACATTCTTATAATCAAGAGTTAATATATGCCACAAGTACATATAAAGGGCTTTTTTTTCTCTACTAGGAAAACTCAGCAAGAAAGAATTCAGAATTTTAACAGTTGACTAATTTACTGGCATTAATATTCTTTCGTATATATTTTATACTTGGATTTATACTTTGTGTGTTTCATTTTTTGCTTTGTTGCTTTGCTGTGTTGGCTGGAAGGACTGTGCTAAAATTCACCTGCCACTCAGTTTAATTTCTTGTGTTTAGGGCTGTACAATGTTCCATGTAAAACTAATCAATACAAGGATTTATGAAACATCAAAACAGAATAGTCTAAAGGAGGATATTATAGTCAGTTCTAGTTATTAAAGATTTCCTATACTAAATTTAGTATAACAGAATCCTTATACATCTTCTTTTAGGGTATTTGTCAAGTGCATAGACTGAAGAAACAATTGTGGTTAGTTCCACTGCAATGTGTCTTTATTTGTTGCTTACTATTTAATGCTAGCTGGAAGGAAGCAAACAATGTCATGCAGAGGTGAAATACTGATTTGATTTTAGTCACTAGCAGCTATCCCATTAATTTCTTCTGAAATTTTAACTGATGTGCAAAACACTGTGCAATGGAAAGAGAAGCATCAAATTTTATAAGAGGCCAGGATGAAAACATAAATGACTCTGTATCTTTCTTGTATTGAAGGGTCTTACATTACAAACTAGATTACATACACATGTACATATGTATTCATAAGTATAGGCATATATAGAATGCATTTATATAAGGTGTGTTTGTATATATATATATATATATATAAAAAACAAAAGTGTAAATGAAAAACTTCTCCTTATATCATTATCTCATTTAAATGCAGGATTTGTAGCTGAATATATTTGTTTCTTTCCTGGACTAACAATACATTTCCTAACACTCTTTGTTTACCTTCACCATTCTCTTTTACTTCTTTATTTTCGTTCTCTACTTTCATTCTTTCTCATGACTAATTATAATGTTTTACTGTGACAGCAAATTTCATGAACATATTTGTGTCTCAGAGCACTCTGTCTACCTAAAATTTACACGGTGACTTTCAAATACTTGTTTTCAGAAGGACTTGAAGATATTCCTGATTTTGGTTTTTGCATTGTAGTCGACAGATGAAAAATTGCTTTGTCGTTTGTTTTGTTCTGTTTGGGGTGTTTTTAATAAAATTACATGCAGATGAATTGTCCACATGAATTGCATACATGTATATATGTACATATATGAATATTTGTATTCATATATGCAAGCACATATGCACACATGCTCCATTATGAAGTCTAGTTTCCTAATAATGTAATAACACTAGATGTAGCTATAAGAAAATGCTTATCTGTCACAACATACATAATCAGTATCATTGTAAATCAACATGTAAATAACAATGCAATATAGAAACATGCACAATTCAATGTAGAAGCATGCAGATCTCTTCTAAATACTTTTAAAAAGGAAAATTGCATGTATATGTCAGTACAAGTCCAGTTACTTATCTATTTCTGTAGGCACCGACCAACAGTTATATAAAGCAGTCCATTTTTTTTGTCTCTTCAAGTGTAATTTGAAATCTTGTGGAATTAATTGTTTTGTTCTTGTGAACAATGTCTTAAACAAAAAATTATTGTCTATCTTCTGTTTTTGCCCTCATGGTTGCCAAATATTTCTCTGGTACTTGATGGCACAAGTAAGCAACAGAGTTGCTACTGAGTCATTCATAATTTAAAATATTTTCTCCTGAGGTTCTGATTTGCAGACAGCTCCAATTGCCTCTTGTCCTTCCTTCACTTCCAACATAATGGGACCTACAAAGAGCAAATAATCAGCAATAAAAAGCTCATTTTGCTTGACTATAGACTACCTAGAAAACTAGCTTATGTAAAAGGCACAGGGCACAAACCATGCAATTTCCTTTCAGCATGGCAAGAAACAGTTTACAATCTCATTTAAAAAAAAAAATGTTAAAAACAGTGAGTACGATAACAAACCACAGAGGAAAAGGAAACTGAGCTTTGGTTCAGTTTTTGTTGCCTCTTATTTCTACCAGACACAGGTCAGCTGGCTAAAGGCAAGATTTCAAGGGTCCCAGTTTGTTCACTTCAGTACTACCCTTGATTCTCCAAATGACATTTTGCTTTACAGGAAGTTTCCTTGGAAACAAATATCAACTGCATTGTGGAGATTAACTTGTACACAAATGACCAAAATAGTCATTTCGTCACTGCATTTCATCTATATCTACAAATCATGGTGAGCTACTATTAATTGCAATTAATCAAACAGCTTATGATAATAAAATACTGACTGAGCCAAAGCTGTTTTGCTTGTGAAAAGGAGCTATTTTGGCACTATGCAACAATATATACATATGTTCTGATCCTCGTTAAAAAAAAAAAAAAAAAAAAAAGTCCAGTCTTTATCTTGTTAGTTTCTATTTTCAAATCTTTATATTTCACCCTGGGATGTGTGATATGGGAACCTGAGATAACAAAACAACAATAAAAAGAAAAAGATTGCATAGAAGTGAAGATTTCTAGAGTGAAACTGCAGAATAAGATGACCAAGATGTGGTAAAATCTGTTTCTGATGACATAAGAAATAAGCTGAGAAGTACTTAAAAGCATTAATAGGGATGAGGCTCTGTCTTTATAGCTGGACAGGATCAGGCTCTTTTATTGGGCCCACTCAGTATGTGCTGTAAGTTCAATGCCAATATTCAAGACACAATCCTGTAATGTCATTACAAGGTCCCATCACAGTCACTTGCACATTTCCTTTGGCACAGCAAATTTTTTTTGATGGGGGACAGGGTCAACAGTCAAGAAATCCCTGCCCTGTAATAAGACAGCAGGAGAAGAAAAATACTTGCTAAGCACTTCAGCTGTTCTCAGATTCATAAAAACATCATGTTGTGGAGATTGTGATGTTTCTTTTCCCTGTTGGTCAGCTGGTAGAAAACCTTTGGGAATTTGCTGGGTAAAAGCTCCAGAAAATTAGAGGTGCTTCTTGCTCTCACCTCAGCTGAGTAGCTGTGGAAGAACTTCTAGTGTCAGATATGCCATCACAGGCAATGTTTCCTGTTGTGCTGGAGGGCAGGACAGGACAAGCCTAACCCTACCCCAGACATTAAAACTACAAAAAACAGTAGCGAAAGCTCTTCAGATCTTCAGAATGCTGACTGAGAGCACAAAAAGCAAGACTAAGTAGGGGAGCATGGCAAGACACTTATGCTTCCAAGAAAGGGAAGGAATTCGGGACCAGAGGAGAGAAAGCATCTGGTTATTTGCACTGGAAGTTTAGTTTTCAAGCTCACGCTCAAACCTACAGCCCCTGGGAATGAACACAGCACATTTCAGTTTGTGTTACACTAAAGAAATCTCACAGTTGTGCTTTCTGTCTAATTTTGCACCCTTACACTGCAGGAGAGTCTTTTTATCAGTCTTAGTCTGTATCCCAACCTTCTTGCGCAAAGGTTAAAAAGAATTGCATTGATTACACTGTGAAGTGTGCCAATGACATTTCTAAGGTTGTGCAGTACAAATCTATAGATAGCTAGGGAGTGTTCATGCTTGATCAAGTTCTTGTTATTACTGGGAGAAGCTCAGACCTTAACAGATGAAAGGCATTTCTCAAATTACCTAGCTCTGTCAAATATTAACATTGCCTTGCGATTAACATAACACAAATCACAGGTGAGTCTACAGAAGAGAACCAGGATGAAATCCTGTTTATGAGAGATCTGTCACCAGTTTCAAAGTGGTCAGTATTTCACTTCAGCTTCTTGATATAAACAAGGAATATAAATCTTTGTTTGTAAGCAAACAGTGATCAAGGTAGTTGTGTCAGATTTGCTCCTGGGCCTTTCTCTTCCTGTTTTGCAGCTGCCATATCACCCCTCAAGACATAGTCCTCTCTGCTTCCATGAAGAGACAAGAAATTCTGGAGCTCAGTGCCCTACTGCTGTCTCACTGTGCATTCGTAATTCCAGGAAAAGTGGCATCAGTGCAACTTGGCTTCTCAAGGATTTGCGTGCTACAATCAGATCTCCCAGAGCCTCGTCATGGAGGAGCTGTGACTGACACTCTTTATGCCGCTGGGACATCACAGCACTTCTCCTCCTGGCAGGTTCTGTGGTTTGACAAGGATTTCACCGCTTCTGAAATTTTTCCCTCAGGTTGACACAAGAAGGGCTCCCCTCTCCCAGCAGTCTATTTTCATGAACTTTTAAGAATCTTGTGAGTGTTAAAACTGCCAGCCAGCTGAAAATCTTCTTTAAAACGTGTCTGGTCAGATAGATACATGTACATAGACTGGCAGACACAAACACGGAAGACTTGTTTCTGTAGAAAGACAAGTTAAAAAGACTTTAAGCATATTTCTGACAGGATTGCTCTGTAGGTATATGGGCTTTAGTCACAAGAGCTCAGAAATTTTGATCAGCCTTACCCACCCACTGCTGTTCCACACAGGTTTTGTTGCTGTTACAAGTCATCCTAGAGCCTACTGACAAAAGGAGACAAAACATGCAATAACCCTTCAAGGGAATAAACAAATCCACTCTTGAGTCTCAAATGAGTGCAGAAACTCAGGTCTTAGGGCTGACACTTGAGCTCCAGACTTTAAAATCTGCTTTGCGTATGTGTCAGCTGTGGCTGTGTATACCACTAGGCTAAATGGCTTTCTTGCCAACAGGAATCACATGTACCAGAGAGCAGTTCAGTTCATGAGTCATTGACTAAGCAGATGTCAGGAAGCATGATATCTAAAGTTGATTTCTGATGGAAGTATCAAAGGAGGTGTCTAATGCTGAAGTCGCTTCTCAGTGATGGCTTGTTACTGGTTCATAACCACTTTCTGCTCTGCATCTACCATGAAAGCTGCTGTGGTACTACCTTGCATCTCTGCTCAGACAGAACTAAACTAGACCCTTTTAAATGAACTGCATAGGCTAGCTACTTAACTGAAACTGACCTATGAGTTTGGGGCAGAGCTAGTGCCCTGAAGCTACCCGTATTATTATCCTTTCATCATGGCCTAAATATAAGGGTTTAGAAATATAAAGCATGATTTACACTTAGGAGAACTCATGCTTTGAGATTTCTTCCTAGAAGTAATTCTCTCCACAAGGTCCTGAGTGATTTCTAGCAAAGAAACCATTACCCTATGGACAAATTTGGCTTTATTCCCAGACCTCTTCTCAAAAACTGGTAACATAGGATCAGGTCCACTTAGGGCCTGCTATTCTTGAGGAGTTCAGGAGACTTTGATCCAGGACAAAAAGATGTCTGCAAGATCTGCATACAAAGGAAGTGCTTTTTCTTCCTGTCTATTCAGAGGTACATTCAATCTTCTGATATTTTGTTCTCCATTTTTATTTTTCCTGTCAAATAACTATGCATTATCTCTGAAATATCTCAATAAGTTCAAATGATGATGATGATGATAAAAATAATTATGATAATTATGATGATAATAATAATAATGACATGCTTCAGGCTTTTATATTGTCCCTTTTACCTGGCAATCTTGAAACATTTAATACAAAAAGATCCTTATAAAGATCCTTATTATTAGCTTCTTTTTATACATTTGGAGTCCATAGCGTAAAACACTAAACTAACTTTTCCAAAGCTCCTCTGCAGAGCTAAGTATGGAACCAAACTTTCTTTTGTCCTGGTTCCCTGTATCATCTTAATTCCTTAAAAATATCAACAAGTTAGGTGTTAAAGCACACATATTCACATATTCAAATATAGAAGTCAGGAAACAAGCTGAAAGAAATGCTCCTTAGTAAATTCTATGGCACATGCTAGTATCCATGTCGGCTCTACAAGACTGTATTTTCTCTACTGTCCACACAAACTTCTGCATCTTAAGATCTTTCACACTTCACCATATTCAGATTTCTTTTTTAAAAAAATCACATTTTTTGTCTGTTCTATCTGGAATTTAATACTGTGGTGTTTTTCCTCTTTCTGAACTTATCATTTCATCACCTCTCAAAAAAGCTGCACTTGCGGTGGTTATCACTTCATCTTGAAGAATGCGCAAAATGTAGACAGGCAGGTCCTTCATCAGCTTATTCCCTGTGGCTTTCCAGATTATTTTATATTTTTATTTTATTTTACTTTATTTTATTTTATTTTTTATAATTTTTTTCAGATTTTTATTCAAATAAATTTATGTATTTACCAGTATTTTTCCTGAGCTTCATGACTCTCCCACAGAGACTAAACTTCATACACTTGATGTTCTTAGAGCTATGTCCTTTCATCTTTCTAGAACAAAGACATTTTGATAATCTCTCAGGCTTTTTGTAGCTTTTGGTAATAAATCCAGGGGGATTTTTTTTTTTTCTTCTCAGAGGCTCTCAGAAGGGTTTCAAATTGTATGAGGGTCTCACATGCATCGAACAAACTGTCCCCCCCCTCTCAATTATGGCTCACTTTACTGAGATTCAGGCAACATCTGTAGTTTGTTTTAAGGGAATCCCTACCTCTGCACTGTACTGGGCAGGTAGTTGAAGTTCAGCTCATATGACCATCAGACATTGCTTCAGGATAAGAACTTCTAGATGAGGTCCCCTGGAGTTGTTTATCAGACAAATATTTTATTGCCTGTCTTCTTGTGAGGTAATTGGTAGTTGCCTACAGAGGGATCCAGGTGGACCATTCCTGGAGGAAGACAGATTGTCTTATGATAATTAAAATTCTCTGGGATGCTTTGGGTAGATATGTTGCCTTTACTTCCCCACTGGTGCAGAGCCCTTTAACCAATGCTTGTATAGGTACACCACTCAGAAGCTGAAACTACTTTGCCTTTTATGCCCTGTATTATGACACATAAGCATTTAAACCCTAGAAAGTACATCTGGCTTAAAAGATAGGAGTATGCATTTGTGAGGTATACACAAAATATGCAGTAAGATCACATGGCCAAAAGCATTCTGAAAATGATTCTCAATATCCATGCCATAAAGTCATGCTACTAGTGCATCAGATCCCGGTGACCTTCAGTAATATGGCTCCTATGTTCTGTTTTACTGATCTTGTTGGTTCTGTTTGTTTTTCTACAAAAATGGATTTATGGGAAGAATCAAAATACGCAAAGTCTGTATTTAAATGTGTACACAGAATTCAGGTCTGCATTTAATTTCAGTTGTATGAGCTGTTCATGGTATTGTGTGTTGATTTGTCCATTTAACTGCTTGCTTTTGCCCCCATAGTGCTCTCTTAAGCTTGATTTATTTACTATTGACCAGCTTAGTACTCAATATCATGTAGTATTTAATGTGTGAGATTTAGAATAGGTACATGACAATGGCCAAAATGAGTGGATCCTTCCAAAGGATGTCAGGGACAATATTAAGACTTTGCTTAATGCAAGAAATTACTACATTTGACCAACTCCTCTGTATTCAGTAGAGAATCATAGAATAGCTTGGGTAGCTTGGGTTGGAAGGGACCTTTAAAGGTGATCTAGTCCAACCTCTCTACAATAAAAAGGAACATATTCAGCTAGATCAGGTTGCTCAGAGCCACATCCAGCCTGGCTTTGAATGCCTCCAGCGATGGCACATCTGCCACCTCTCTGGGCAACCTGTTTCAGTGGTTCACAACCCTCATCATGAAAAATTTCTTCATAATACCTAGTCTAAATCTACCCTTTTTTAGTTTAAAGCCATTACCCTTTGGCCTATCACAACTGGCCCTGCTAAAAAGTTTGTCCTTATCTTCCTTCTCCTTCCAGTTGCTCTCAATCCTTTCATTCCCAGTCTGTATTGATACTGGCTGTTGCCCCAGTCCAGGTGCAGGACATTGCATTTGATTTTGTTGAACCTCATGGGGTTCACATGGGCCGACTCCTTGAGCCTGAGTTACAAAAAAGCTAAATCTAAGGTCTCCCAAAATCTCTGCAAATTTAGAGAGTGAATACATACATTTTTAACCTTTACATGTTTTTTTGCATGCACCCATGTTCTGTGTTCTAAGCCAAAGGTGTGACAGGATTCACTGTTGTGGCAGTGTCTTTATTTAAAATTCTATGTCACACTTCTAGACCTTTCTGGGAGATTTTAATTTCAGGAAATTTCATTTTCATCAAAGGAACTCATGATCTGAAGAGTCATACAAATTATATATATTTTATATACATACACATAAGTATATATATTTATCTTAACACCTTAAGGTCAGTTTGTGAGCCTGGACAGCAGATGATTTGAATTTGAATATGAGACTTAAATGAGCATGAAAAGGACGAAAGAGGATGACTTTACTTACACAAGTGTTTGAGTATTCTTTTCATCAGGGAAATATTTTTTTAATAAGATCAGGTATCTAGTGCTGCCATTTACTCTGATTACATTTTGCTCAGCAGGGCACAGCTGGAGGGGACCCATGGTTCTCTGAAAGCCTCCTCTCTCCCCCACATCCTACGAAGTCCCAATCAATATAGCAGATTCAGTATCAGAGAAGACATAAGCTCCCCAAAACAACAGTGTAATGTCCCTGGAGGACTAAGGAAGGAGAAAGATTTCTGTGACTATTTGTCTCTGATTACTGGGAGATCCCTTTGACACAGCTGTGCTTTGGTCTTCATGCATGGCTAGGGAAAAAAAAGATGAGTCAGATATTTGTGCTCCTAAACTGTTTAGCATACAAAATCACATTCAGAAAGAATGGGATGGAGCACTTTTTAATGTGCTGTTTATCTGACATATGTCTAAGCCATTAATTACAGACAGACTCTATTGTAGTTGATTTACAGGATCTAAACATTAATATAGTTTGGAAGTTGAAGGTGGAAAAGTTCTGGTGAATTGTCAGCTTCTTGCCAATGCAAGATGATTCTGAGCTAAAGGATGTAACTGATAATGGATAACCTTTTCTGGGTTCTATTCTTATTTGCCAAATTACAGACAAGGAATAGGAAATAATACTTGAGATGACATCTGAGTCATGCATCTTAAAAAAAAATAAATTATTAAAGACAACAACAGTGTCGTGTGGGAAAAGTCATAATTTAATTGCAAGATTCTGAAATCAGGATGCTATGTGCCAGGGTAACAAGTTTGAAAGACACATTCAGCTATATGGGAGAGAGAACATTCCTTTGCATTTTCTTGATAAAATAACATTTCAAAACTCTTGATTCAAGAAAAACAAAAAAACAAAACTGAAAAAAAAAAAGCTAACCCAAACCTGATTTACCTGAGTAAGTCTGATGTTTTTTCAAGTGATAAATTACTCCTTTATGACCCTTCAGAAAAAAATACCTTTTATTTAAAATAAGTCTTACAATATCAAGTCTTCAAAATCTGTTCCTGAAATACATCTCTTGATTTTATCAGAATCAATTTTATAAAGAGTGACCAGTGAAATCCAAGTAATTTTAGCAACAGTAGCTAAGATGAAATAACATATAGAGAGTCATTCTTGACAAACATGCTGTTATTCAAAAAGACAGTGCTCTACCCATAACTATGAAAGAATATTATATTCTGAAAAAGATATTTACAGCATGTCAAAATGAAGGTAAAGGAAAAGTACTCAAGGCACTCTATGTGTTTAAGTATCTTAGAAATTTAAACGGTTCGCATAGTATTAATCAGGTGTTTTGCCATAAATTATAGGAATGAATTTTTGTCTTCTAAAATTGATTTCAACCTTGTGAAAGAAGCTGGATTGGCATCATATGGGACTGAACTCAATTTATCCAAATTACAGATATGTTGCAGGCAGTGCAATTTCCCATAAGCTATCTTGTCAACGTGTCTTAACCCTGACCTACTTATTCGCCTCCAAAAATGAACACATTTTTCAATTCTCCATGTTTGTTCAGCCCTTGGATTGTTTGCTGGGCTTGCCAATTAGTGTCCCTGAAGAATCATAGAATCATAGAGTGACTTGGCTTGGAAGGGATCTTAAATATCATCTGGTTCCAATCCGCCTGCCATGGGCAGGGACATCTTCCACTAGACCAGGTTGCTCAAAGCCCCATCCAAGCCTTGAGCACTGCCTGGAATGGTGCAGACACAGATCCTGTGGGCAACCTGTCCCAGTGCCTCAACACTCTCATAGTGAAGAATGTCTTCCTAATGTCTAATCTAAATCTACCTTTTTTCTGTTTAAAGCTGTTCCCTCTTATCCTATCCCTACATGCCCTTGTAAGAAGTCCATCTCCAGCTTTCTTATAGGCCTTCATTAGGTAGTGGAAGATTGCTCTAAGGTCTTCCTGGATCCTTCTCTTCTCCAGGCTGAACAAGCCCAACTCTCTCATCCTGTCTTCATAAAAGAGGTGCTCCAGCACTCTGATCATCTTCGTGGTCCTCCTCTGGACTCAATTCAATAGCTTCATGTCCTTATGCTCAGAGCCCCAGAGCTGAACACAGTACCCCAGGTGGGGTCTCTCAAAAGTGGAGCAGAGGGGAAGAATCACCTCCCTTGACCTGTTGTTCACACTTCTTTTAGTAAAGCCCAGGCTACAGTTGGCTTTCTTGGCTGCATGGATAGAAATGTTGAGCTTCCCCAAAGGAAGAAGAGGGAAGGGGAACTGTTTGATGTGGACACAAAGTTTTGGACCGTGAAGTCATGCCTCAGAGTTGTTTCCATTGACAGGCCAACACTTACTAACAGTTTCCCGCCATGATTTCTGACATCAGTTTTGTCTCTTTACCTACGCTTACTATACGAAATAGCTGAGATGTCTCACATTCTAGCGCGTGAAAACTGTTGGCAAGTGTTGATGTATTTTTTCTTAATTCTGACTGCCGTACACCTCCAATTAGCCATTACATAATACAATCTGTTCTGCATTTGATTCAAACTAACAGATTCTACTATTATGGACATACATAAGCACCTAGAAATATGGATAGACCCAGTGCCATGGAGGTGATAGACTGCACACTCTAATAACAATCCCTGTGTCATTCAGTCTCCTGTTGAGTGTGAATTTAAATTACTCAAATCCTGAATATTTCTGTCTTTTGAATATTATAAAATTTAAATCCTTTAAGAATTCCTTTGGAAAAAAATATTAATCAAAAACAAATGATAAGATTAAGAAACCAATTTTTCACTTGGATTTAAAAGTCCATCATGAGTTTCCTAAATCTCGAACTATTTAGTTAGGTTTTAGTTTTCATATTTGATGTGCTTGATCTTAAATAGTTCAATAATAAAATGGAAAAATTACAAATCAGCCTGGTTAAATTAGAATATTCATAAAGTGAGGTGCCATAAGAAAGTCATTTAGTAGCTTAGAAAGTTCACTTATACAGTTCAAATTGATGAAACATACTCCTCAAGAAAGTATAGCATATGTATCAGGATCAACACCAGCCCTTTTCTACATCCACGATATTTTATGCATCTTTGGGTATTGAGAATAAGCCTCCACTAATAGCAGACCCCTTGGAAGTCTCCTAAACTTCTGGATACAATGACTGGAATGGTTGTTCCTGGTCCAGTCTGAGCCAGAAGAGAAGCCAAGCAGACAATCTATCTGCAAGCATAAAATTAAAGTGAGACATGCCACCATCTGTCATTCCCACCTTACCTTATGGATGTTAGCACAGTTGACTCTAAGGAAGCAAGAAATGGTCCTGAGTAAGACTAGATTTGGGGATGTTTTAGATATTTTTACCTTTTTTTTTTTTTTTCTGTGCTATTCTTTTCAGGCTTCACTTTTGCATGACTAGATGTAGGACAGAGTATGAAATAATTTAAGAAAATGTCAGGAAATGGCACTAACAAATGCTTTCTTTAGTAAAAGTGGGATGGTAGAAGTTGGTGGAAAGCTCGGAGGGTCAGAACACCCATTACATCTCTTTAATGAGAAAGCTGAGCCTCTGAGACTTGTTTACATTTTCCCTGTGAAAGGCCTTTCACAAGACCCAGGTACGTAGAGGACCTTGCTCACACCTCTGGCCTTTTTACATGACCCTTACTTGGAAGGCAAGAAAGAAGCAAATTACTTCTGTAGCGTTTGGTGTTCTTTGGTGCTCTTTGGCGGTTCATTTGTTTTTCACAATTACAGTGACTTGAAACTTTTTATAAAATATAAAATAAGAGAAAATTTTATGCTTGGAAACCACAGAAGTTCAAATAAGGCAAATCAATAGAGAATCCGTAGGTCAAATGATGACCACAATTCTGTTCAACCCTCTTAATCCTCCGAGTGTTCAGAGACACCTGGCTTATCAGTCTCCTTTACCAGGACAGCATCATCTGAAACCAGTGGGCTGCAGGAGTGTAACAGTAGACTTAATTTATAATTCAGAATCATTGTTTCAAACAATAACACAAAGTGGTAGGAAACAGACTGACCATAGTATGCCAAACTAAATGTAGAGCCCCTTTTTTTTTCATTTTTTCTTTTTTTCATTTTTTCTTTTTTTCTAACTTTCAGAATTGAGCTGAAATGTAAGATTCAGTGACAGTGGAGCCAGAAGGAGGGCAACTTTCACATCTTACATCAAAATAACTTGAACTACACTTTAAAGTGCTCACACTACAAAAGTTCAAGCTTCTACTTATTGGCAAAACAAACTTTTAAGGTCTTGACTAGCTAAACTGAAAGTTATTTTTGAGTTTAAACTGTTCATAAATCAACAGAAAAGAGCTTTTTCTCAGCTCTTTTTCCAATCCATTATGGGTTGGAAAACAACCATCTACATCAGTATGTTGCAGATTTTGTGACCAGGGTTTTATTTGTAGTCAAATCTCATCTGTTTCCTGAGACCACTCTGTGCCCAAATCACCAATCGTACATTATAAGGACAATGTAGTTTCATGGAAAAAGCACTTACCATGGTTTCATAGCTTCCAATTTTGGGCACCTTGGCAGCTTACTGAATATTCAGTTTGTCTAAGCTTTTGTATTCATTTGAGCTTTCCCATTTTCAGAAGAGCTGTTAAGAAAATTGGAACTTTCCATCATTTTCAAGGATCTGTCTGCATCCTGATATCAGATAGCCCTCCTTTTTAAACCACCACATACCTATCCCATCTACAAATGTGCATTTACTTTCCATTCTGCAAATTTAATTCTTATATTTCATATATTTTGGAAGACCTAAAATCCTGATTTTGATGAGGTTTGTTATTTCTAGTAATTCAACAGAAGTAGTAAGGAATTTACCAGTCCTAGGGTTGTATAAGACCTATTAACTGAGTATGCTCATCAGGGGTATTCAATAACTGACCATCTGAAGCGTAGCAAAGAACATGAAACCAGTGCTTAATGAAGATACTATTACCTTTTGGATTACGGGTTTGTATTTGGAATTTAAACCAGATACTCATAAACAAATAACTAAAAGAGAAGAAAAATATATATCAGACTAGTTGCCTTCTCCAATTTAATATTCAAACATTAATCCAAATCTTAGACTTTGTTTACATTAAGGTGAGGGCTAGGGATGCCTCTGTGCACCGTATGAAACTAGGCATTATGCTTTTTATTTTTTAGGTCATTAATTTATTTCATCAGTTTTTACATTTACCTTTTTCATTATCTAAGAGTATTTGCAGAAACACATTTTAGGTCATTAGAATGCCCCAGAAAGGGTGTGCAATTATTTCTGAAACTATATGTCTAATATTTTTATTGCGTCTCAGTCTTCATGTAGTTAAACACTACATATATAAAGCTGCAATGGTAAAGAAGGAATCTCGTTTTTGCTCGCTCTTGCTCTCTCTGCCTCACAGATACACACACTCTCATGCACATAGACATATACAAAAGGAAGTTTCTGGCCCCAAGCTTCCCAAATTGTTCAAATGTTTTTTAGCTAAAATACCAGTAAACTGAAAAACCCTGCAACCACAAAAGGAGGCTATAGGAGGAAAAGGGAGAGGTGAAAAGAGAAGTATCTGCGCTGTGACACCATACCTGGGAACTCTAGGGTGCAAAATACAGTCTCACACTGTGAAAAGCAGATCATCAAAGCAGACTCGCTAAATCACCTTCCACTGGTAAGCGCACAGGCCAAGTACCCTCACCCTGTAGCAGCCAATAAGCGCCTACCTATTTGTAATGCTGCAAACACAGTTAGCAACATATTTGTTAGCAGGTGTCACTGTGATGAGAAGAGCAGACGGCAGTCAGGCTGTAATTATTGTGTGAACCCAATAGGCGTTACACACTTCATTTTGGAACACATCACAGAATTCTTTAATAGCTGGCCTGATTATTAGGATCTTACATTAATTTGTGCAGAATGTTATAAAAGTTAAGCAAGAAGATATTAACATTATACAAATGAGTGTGGTTCTGCCTGTTAGCTTGAACATACGGCAAGAAACAGAATGACACTATCCAACACTGCAAATTTACATTTAACAAAATCGCTAAGTAACAATTTTACAGTCATCTTAATTTGCATCACTAAAACCTGGCAGCATTTCACCCAAAATGCATTAGCAGGAACTATTTATAAGATCAGTATCAAGGTTTTCATATAAAGCCAGTGAATTAATATGATTGTTAGAACAGTCTTTGCAGTGGTGATGCCTAACTTCCTTAACAAAACTAGTTAAGGATCACCATCACTGCTCTGTGAACACTTGTTAAAACAATTCCTAACAAAATGCTTGTAAAAAGGTAAATTGGGGTCTAAGGTGGGAAAATATAATCCAACTTCTGAGTGCAATCAAATATCATCATATTGTATGCTGTCTTAGGTGTGAGTGTAAGCACTTCACAGTGGGGATGTTTTTAATCTGTATTTGTCCAACACACTGCAGAGGAGCCACAACTTGCATTGATTTTGTCATTGTGTTTGTGCAGCAGGTGTGAACTAATGGAGGCAGGGTCCCGACTCCCCAGCTTTCTGTGTCAGGAGCCAACCTCTTCTGCAGTTCAAGCCCTGCTTTTCTATCCAGTGCAATGGGGAAAGAAGCAAGTAGAGATGGTGCAGACCTGGGTCTTAGCATGGAGCCAAAAATGGAGACAAGAAGCCTCTCCAGGTCCTACCATGTAAAAAATAGTATGAATAATTGATTTAACTATAGAAATTTAATTAATGTCACTTACCTTTGAAAGCATAATATATTCCTACAAGGCCAAAACTTCCTCTCAGATCTCCTCTCAGATCTGCTCTCTAGCTCTTAATTACATTGATCTACTGTACTGACATATGTATTTTCCTTTATACCAGTTGAAAATCTGCACACCTCGGGAGTCCAGAATACTGAAGCAAATGGCTCTCATAGATTTTAACAGAATTTTGGAAAAAAAAAAAAGGGAAAAAAAAAAACCCACACACACACACACAAAAAAGCCTGAGTTTCTGACAGAGTACACTGCTTGTGTGAGGCTTTATATAATATGAATAATTTATATTGCTAAAAGTGCTTCCTCTGAAATATTGGTAGAAGCGGGTAATTGCCCATGGATAATACTTTATATATTTTGTAGGAGGAACATATCTCAACCCAAGAAAATACACTGGCGCTAGGGCACAACTTTCAGATATGAATGACTCAATGAATCATGAATGACTATGATTTTCTTGGGACCTAATGGTTTAACACACACTTAAATACATAACAAATGCATGGAAAACCCTACACAATCTAAATTGTGTAGCACAGAGTGGACTGTGAACTCTTCTGAGCACTATAACTGTTTGGGGTTTAAACAATAAATGAACATATACGTATGGGGCAGCTTTTATCTGACTGATATTGGCATCCATCTCCACTAGAAGTTTATAAATCTTTCTGAAATCTTTCTCTGCTGCTCTGTCTTAATAGTGACATGCAGTGGCTGTGTGGTGCAACAGAGGTTTAAGAGAACAGTATTGCACAAGGAAGAATAGCATTTGACACATGACAACGTATCAGAACTTGTTATGCCACACAGCAAGTTTCCATAGACATTGCTTTTACTGGTATTTAAACACATTGTAAAGCTACTGTTCATTCACGCACCCGTGCAGTTGCACCCAGAGGGGATTTTAACAAAAAACATATCATAACTCTGAGTCTTTTATGGGCTACAGCATAGGGCTGCCTGTACTGTAGGATCTAGACTGTTACAAAACAGCATCAGATACAAAACAGCAGGTAAGAAATGTTCCAGAAAACACAGAATAGTTTTGTATTTTGAGTATTAGCCTTTAGATCAGTTGCGCAGATAGTAAAGATAGCCCATTTCTCCCTTGTGTTAAAAGCTCTCTGAACATCAGCCATTGTTTCACACTTAGGCCACTCATGCCTACTGCTGTAACTGGAACTGCCCTTTCATTGCCCCTGCTTTTGAACCACTCATCTTGGCAAATTGGTTGGGATTTCATTTTGCAGTAGCTTCTCTATCTACTGTGGACTGGTGATTTAGCCCAACAAACCTCCCAGTATCTGAAAATGAAATTGATTGTGCTGGGACTAACCTCTTTAAAACAAGGAATGCATAATGCAAGCCTATTTTCTTTGTCTATTTTAAGTACCAAAATCTGTCTAAAACATGGATCTCAATGAATTTTATTATTCCTTATTCTGTCCTGGTGGGTATAATTTCTCTCAGTTATGGTATCTCTTATTAACTCCTCTAATATCTAGCATAAGATCATCTGACTTTCCTCTAGAGACCAAGTTCTTTTCAACAAAAAATGATATCTAAATATTACTGTAAAACTTCATTTATCTATCTGGAGCAAAATGAGGGAGGACACGAGCTATTATCTTCTACAAATAAAATAACTATTAAAAGCCTGAGGAAAATAGGTGTCAATGTGTTGATTATAGTCCTAAAGAATTTGGAGTTATAGCAAAAATGTAATTAAGTGATACAGTCCAGCTAAGTCCACTTTCCAGTAACATGAGAGAAGAAAAATTGAAAATGCAAAGTCATCTTTAGAAATCATCGTCAGATTTACCAAGTTTAGAAGTATTAGCTGATAGTCATGTACACATGTGACATAGATAGACGTATGCACAGTGACACTATGAAGCATAGTTAAGGTGCTCTATATGTTTTTCTGTATCTTAATTTCTTGGCACCATTTTTAAATGCAAATGTTGATTCCAACATTCCTGTGGCTATAACAAAAATGCACTGCTTACACTTCTCAACCTTTTATTTCTTCTGTGTATCTTCAGAATTAATTTTCCAGGTTAAATTGGCCAACGGTTGTTTTGTTTTCTGTGAAGAAAATATATATTCCAGGAGCAGAACTGTCTTGATTGATACGTTATGCATCCATCAGTTGGGTTACATGGACTATGAGTCAGGGTATAATTCTGCCCTATGTCAGCATTTTCCTTTCCAAGTGCTCGAGACTGTGCACTGCAGAAACATGCTTCTGGGGACAATACTTCAGAAAATTGTGCTAACTCCTTGGTTCCTTCCATCACCACAATGTCATATTAAGAGGCACAAAGTGACATCTTGATATATTGCTTATAGCCTCATATAAGGTAAAGTCTTATTAGAAAGTAATAAAAGTGACCTCCTGCTTTTTTGTCCATAATCTTGTATTACGTTAAGATGGAAAATCAGAGCTGGTTATGTTTGCCATTATTTTGTTGTATTTAAAATAATATTGTGCAACACCAAGGTTGAAGTTTAAAAAAATGCTAAGAAATAATACTGTCTGGAGCAATATATAAAATATTGATGAAAATAGAAAAGACAAACATACTTCCATGCGGTTCGTTTTGGGTGTGTCTGATGAAGAAAGCAAATAAACTCTTTGCCTTCATTTATAGTGTGTTTCCAGTTTAAGCAGTCGCAATGCTCAAAATGTTGTACTCTAAAATAAACCTGGAAATATCATAAAAATCAGTTTGGAGTGAAATATGTCATAAAAGGACATTGTGCTTGTGACCTGGATTACAGCATTGAGAATTTTGTTAATAAGCAGTGAAAACACTGTGCCACCTTAAATGAGCTTTCTCTGCAAGAGACAATAAGTTATTTCTTTGAAGGAAGGGTTAGATTTGGAAACCCATCAGGAAATATGACTTACAGTGGAATTTAAATAAAAAATTTTTGACGTGTTTAACTTCAGAAATGTCTACTGTTCTATCTATGTAGGCCAAAAAAAAAATCATAATATAGATTTAATTTAATGCAATTAAAGTTTAGTTTGTCCTATGTTAAGGATGTTACTCTAGGGGCAACAAAACTGGTTGCAATAGTGAAATTATAAAAGTTGTTTTATGTCACATTAGTTAACATATGCAAGCTTATTTAACATGTGGACCACAAATAAGTGTAATTATATTAAAACAAGGATCTGCAGCTCAGAAGCAATAAAAATAGACTAGGTTGTATTATTAATTCTTGTGTTGAGGGTTTTGAGCCATGTTGATTGGCCTGAATTTTTTGATTTTGTTATGGTACAAAGGGATTGTTTGAAGTAATTTGTCCCCGAGAGAGGCTCACAATCCCAAGCGGGTTTCAATTCAGCAAAGCAAATCTAATTTTGTTTGCTTTATGCAAACCAGAAGGGGCTGTGGTTCATTCTGTTTTCACTGGAGGGGAAAGGCGCACTAATGGGACCTGCTGAAATGCATGCATTGCAAACATCATACCCCTGCATATATTAAATTTAGCTATGTGATGCACTGTGTTCATCATCTCATTGTGTACACAGATACGCTTTAGAACAAAGCCTTTAATAGTACAGGAACCTTACTACGTTATGCCAACACACTATTGTATTTATATTTAATGCTACAACTGGCATTTTTTCCCTTGGATAAAGTGTATTGATATGTCACCTCTGTTTCCCTCCTGTTACTTGTTATAGTAGACGGTATACTGAGGACATTACATGCTTAAGCTTCAAGCCATCTGAAGATTAATTATATGGAGGTCTCATAATGGTTTTTAATTTTCCCTTTTTTACAGCCCAGAGTTAAATAGGAGACATGTTCAGGATCTGATTGCCAAAAGAGCAATAATCCCCAATTCATCAGATCGAGGCTGGAAGATAAATGAAGGGGAACAGCACCTGCAAGACAGGTAATGCTCCAGACAATAACCACTGCTTTGACAGATTGCTACCCTCTCTTCAGAGTGGCTCCTTTTTAGGCTTTACAAATGTGGTATTTATATTACCTAAAAAGTACACCAAATCTGAATAAGTGCTGGATATAGGATGAAATCCATTTCTCTGAAAGTCATTTCTCTGAAAGCCAAAGGAAATGTTGCCATTTATTTCACTAGGAGTCAGAGTGGGCACTGAAAAAATGTTTGATGGCAAAGTTGAAGGATAGATAAATTTATTTGCATATAAGTCACATTATTTATTTATTGAATTTTCATAATGGTGCTATGGTTCACGTGGTATTGCTCAATTTTTTCCAGGGTGCTTCTGTTTTGAAAACAATTTCGATATTGCATAGAGACAGACACATCTCAAAACCCTTCAATTTGTCATTAGACATTTGGCTGCTTGCCTATTTTACTGATAATATTGCAAAACTACATTAATTTACTGAATGATTTTTGTGAATCACTTCACACAGAATTCAGAATGATACTTGTCATGCATCAAATGATTAACTATTAAAAGCATAGGTTTACTTGTTATGCTTATTGTGTGGTACAGTTCAAAGTTTGCTTAAGTGAGCAATTTAAATTCAAAGATGGGTTAGGAATAATGATTCTTCTGCTTTTAAAGTTCCTTCATGAAACACTGCAGGAATACTTTTCCCAGTTGTGCACTGTATTGCCACTTACCTTTCTCTTCAACTAGCATTCTTCTTTAATTTCTCATGAGATTCAGTAATCAAAAAATACTGTAACATAAATGTTTTGTCTCAGTGCCCAAAACCTTGATCACAGAGGCAGCTTGGAAGGGTTGATGGGTCTTCTTGTGCAGAAGGTCTCCTCATGAATGAGCCAAATCACAGGATCAGAGCCCTCCTCCATGCCTCTTCTCCAGCTCAAAGGGTGTGACTGTGCTCTTAACGCAGAGAAAATGCACTCAAATATATTCTCATCTCGTAAAGACACTCTGAAGTGATGCAAAGAGGTAAGATTTCAGTGGTGTGTTATTTTAGGAGAAAAATTTTAAAATAATTATATTCTCTATCACCATATGACACCTGCATGTTCTTTAACATCTAGGTCAACACACACAAAGGTTTGATGAATTCTGCTAGATTCAGGCAAAAATTGGAATTTAGATTGGAATCAGATTCTAGGCAAACTTAACTTTTTAATAGGACAGTTCCTTCTCTCAAAATGCTGATTGCTCAGGTAACAAAGGAAATATTAGAATTAACCTGAAACTTCTAATAATGTTTAAAAAATAAATAATATAAAAGACAAAGAGCTGACAGGTTTTTTTAGAGGATAAACCCTTATGAGATTGGAGGAAAGACAATGGTGCTACCTGATGTTAACAGATTTCTGTGATCTTCACTGAGAGGGACAGGGCTGAGATCTTTACATGGTGTAAAGGAAGACAGGAGATCCGAGTCAGCATAAATCATTACCTGCAGGTCAATATTACTCTTCAGCACTTTACACTTTGACAGAACAACTTCACAACTATTTTGATTTACTCCAGCTGAGGATACGACTTGCAAAAAAGGATGAGTACAATTTAAAAGTTTTTTAAAAAAAATGCTCTGATCAAAGTACTTTTATTAGCTAAGGTTATTGAAGAAAAAATATCTGAAATACAGTTTAAAATGAAGAAAGAATGCTTGTCAGAAGAGTTTAAAGTGAGATAAATTTACAGAGGGGGACTGGGAAAATGCTGAAATTGCCATCAATTGCAGTCATAAAGTATTTTCATTGCTAAATATTATTTATTACTTGCTTTTATTTTTATCATTCCTCATTTTATAGTATGAAACACTTTACAAAAATTAATAAAGTATCTCATACTTATAGAACCTTAAAGGCTAACTCAGATGAACATAAACAGAAATGAAGGGAAGGGATGCAATGTCACTTCAATAATGCGATACATACAGCAAGAGACAATCCTTGCTGCAAGGGGTCTTCTGTATGAATAGACAAGGCAGATAAAGGAGCTAATATTAATTCCTCAGTTTATGGATGGAGAACTGAGGCACTGAAAAATCAAAGGATTTACCCAAATTGACAAAGAAACTCTGCCTGAGCTAGACATTGAATACATTTTTTTCATGCTCTACTTCAATACTTTTCCCTCACGAAAGGTTGACGTATACTGAAGTAAGATAAACTTTAGACAGTCTGAGCTATTCAGCAAGACCATGTGGGGCAGAACCTATTTCAGCTTAGTCTTAGCTGAGGGTCTGGCAGAGTAAGATACCCTATTAATCCCTAAAGTGAACTGATCTAGACTATAATGAACATTAGAGTCCAATTCTACAACTGATTATGCAATGTAAAACATAAAACATAGCCTTATCGACATTACTGGATCTATGAACAGGCTTACAATTAAATGCTTACTTGTCTTGCATTGATTAGCAAGTAGTTGTTAAGAAATTATATATAAAAATAAATATATATTTATATATATATAAATACTTACATCTATTAAAAAAATTCTACCCTTTAGAGGGGTTTGAAATACAGAATGAGTAAAACCTAAATTTCATAGGTTTATTAATTACAAAAAACTCCAAAAGAGTTCAAATAAAAGCTTTATTTGCATAACAGAGTAAGATCAGGTCATCTGCAGGTCTTCAGGAGTTAGACTTAGCAAGGCTAAAGAATGGTCGAAAAGCATTAAAATGACAGAATTCATTTGTTTTCAGTAGATTTTTCATACAATACAAATAAAAGTAAGTTGGAAAGTTATTGTAAAAAAAATGTAAAATGGTTCCAACTTGCTCTATTCAGATAAAAGGATTTCTGTTTTGTGGGTACATCTCAGGATCAAATCTGGTAATGATTTACATTTTTAAAAATCCAAATATATACAAGATATAGGAAGACATAAAGAATCTGAAGTTGTAGAAACATAATTAGAGAACTACTCATAAATAAAAATAAAAATAAAAATAAAAATAAAAATAAAAATAAAAATAAAAATAAAAATAAAAATTAAAAAAAAAAAACCCTGTGCATAGGAATTGTCCTTTGCTCTTTTTATAATTTTTTTTTTTTTTTTTTTTTGCTTCTATTACTAGTAATAATACTTGTTCTGGTTCTATAGGAAAAAAAAAGATTCTGTTGTTGATGCCAAAGCAAAACACAGGGCTTGTCTGTATCAATATTTTTTTAATGCCTATTCTTGCTGTTCTCATTGGGAATTCTGCTGCAGAAAGTCCTTAGAGTAAAACCTTCAGATTTTCTGCAGGAAAGCTTCAGTGGTGCCCTAACTTTACAAATGGAAAAAAAAAAAAACCAAATAAAAAAACCCTTCTAATACAGTATTGCGCAAGGAGCTGGATAAATATTTGCCTGTTTTTTCTCAGGCTTTTAATTTAAGAGATTTTGAGTGACATTCATTGAAGTGTTGCTTCTGCAATACCTATATATTGAAAACAATCAAATCGTAACAGCTGGAGATGAGGAGATGCTAGCTCACTGTAAATATGTTCTTGTTCCCTATGTGACAGTTCCTATAGAACACAGCATGAAAAATGTCATTTAAATTTAAGACAAAGCTAAAACAGCTAATTAAAAAAAAATATAGATACCTGCACTAGTTGATGCTGCTAAATACACATATGTATGTGTATATGAAGCATGCAATAAAACATGGCTCTAGGTAATTGTGTAAATCTAGGCCTGGCACTTATCCAGCTCAGGAATTATTGACTTGTGGTAACAAAGTTTGTTGTTTGAGTAACAGGAAGGCCTGACACAATGTCACCTGTTAAATTTCTGAATAAATTCAACTTTTGTTATTTAATTTTATTGCGGAAAGATGCTGAATTGTTTCATGGAATCTCTGCAGATTGTTAGCACTGCCCCAGGGCTGGTGGTATTTGTACTGTCTGTGCAATGCACTGCATGGGATTTTATTGTAGCAATTATTGTAGTCCATTAACTTCATTACTGCTGGATTAAAATAAAACATGGCTTAACAAACTCTAAACTAATAAAACCTGTACTGTTTATTCAAAACTCTCTAAGAGTCAGCCACTAGGATCATTTAAAACGACTGACAAGTTGAAAGGAAGTTGGGGTTAAACTGATCTGTAAGAAGAGCAAGAAAATGCCCTCCTCAGACGAAGGCCGCATTGCCCGATGTTGGTTGTAGTATGTTACTTTGTTTATATAAGCATTATGTTCCTGCCTTAATCTTGTATTCAGCTCTATGCTATCAGCTGAAGGACTCTAGCATCTTCTGATGATGATGTGACATACCTCTGTACCTTGTCCTGCAGGACCCATGCAGAGATTTGCACATCCATGCTAGTTAGAAAGTGACAAACAGCGCAAGGAACCAAAGCAATCTGATGGTGAAAGCAGACAGGTAACCACCAAGTGAATTGCAGAGTCAGACCTAAGTGCAGAATATAAAGCAAGGGACGGGGAAGCACACCTGCTTCTTTCTTTTCAGATGTGTCATTTAAACCCTTTGCTTTTGTAGGTTTCAAAAATGGGCTTGGAGGGTAATCAGACTCGGCAGCATTAGTGTCAAGTTCCTCACTTGGTGCTTGCCTTCTTAGGTCTGCCAGCCTTCTGCTGAGGCTCAGCCATGTATGAGTAGCTTAGAGCCCCACGGGCCACTCATGTAAGTGCCCAGGCCAACTAAAATCCTATAGATATGTTCTCCAGAGTCTTATATATGGGTGCACAGGAGCAATGGGAGATGGCAGTGGAGAATACCTAGAATGAGTACCTAGCACAACACTGGCAAATCCACGAAGAAGGCAGCCAGTCACTATTTACATGTTACAAATATCAGATAACATCTGGGAGTTCAGACAGTCTGAAACTGGGAAGAAGATGTTCCAGATATCAGAGACGTTGCCCTGCCCAAGTGCTGGTGGTACCAGTACTCTGCATACAAGGTACTCCATGGGATTGTCATGAAAAGGGCAAAGGCAAAATTAGAATGACTAAGCAATGTTTTTCTGACAGAGGTTCAAATCTATGGACCCCATTATACAATATATTCCTTGCCTGGAATGTTGTTTAGAGCTCTACTCCCCCATGCTCTGTTCGACTCAAATTTCAGGATATATACAATTGCTGGTATATTTGGAGTAGTGTCAGGAAAATACTATGATGGCCAGGGTCCCCAGGGTCTGTCATATTAGAATGAAATCTAAGATCTCAGTAAGTTTAGCAAAACAAATCCCAGGTGACTGGCTATATACACATCAGGCTAGAATATACCTGGGAGAGTGAAAAGTTATTTACACAGGTTTAAAGCTATTTTGAAAAGACAGACACAAGAACAAATAGGTATGAACTGCCCATGACTAGCTTCAGTCAGGAAACTAGGGGATTTATAACCCAGAATGAGGTAAATATCTGGAATAGCCATCCGTTGTTACATGAAGACAAAACATTATAACCACCTCTTAGCAGCAGCAGCTTGAAATATGCCTTGTCTTCCCAGCAGATACAGGATGGATTTAAGAAGCAGAGAGTTTACTTTGCTGACCTGCAGAGTTGACACTCTGCTGTTACCTGAGTCTTGGAGTCGCTGTTGCTGATACCAGCACCAATAGAATATTTTAGTGTTTGTGGCTATTGGCAAGGAATGGTATTTGATCTGAAGCTTTTAAAAGTCAGTAGAAGTTGTTTTGCTGGTCAGAAAGTCTATAGTGAGCATGTCTCACTAAAACCAAAGGATTACCTAAAAGTCTTTTCTGCACTGTGCTATTACATCTGCACACATGTTGCCCTAAATATAATTTGTTATATGCAAATACCAGATCCAATTCTACCAGACTTACTTATGTTAAGTAACCCTCAAACAAATAGTTTCTAAGAATTCCCAGTGGGACAACTCACATGAATAAGCGCTGCTACACATTGCGAAAGGTGGCAAAGCTGGAACAAATAAGCACAATGCTTCTTTTTATTATTTTCAGTCTCCAAAGTGAGAGATTACCCAAATATCACTTCTTAGCTGATTGCCAAAAGATTTTTCCTCAGATTTGGGCAACCACAACAGAAAGAAATCTCTCAAATGTATGCATATATTGTTGAGCAAGATTATGGCTTACTGCTTGATTTTCACTGTTAATACAGGCAGTTGCAGGGCCAGCTGCGGGACAAAGGTGACAAAGGCAGACTAGGTAACAAATTTTGGAAGTTGGTTATAGTCCTTTTCAAAAGCTCTCAGCACCAATAGAGTTACTTCATCGCATTACATCCTCAAAGCCAGCTCTGGCACTACCAATCATCGGTGCATTTTGAAAGGCATCATAGCCCTCTAGCAGTGAATTATGGATTGCACACCACCTTCCTCAGCAGCTTGTTGAACCAGAGTCATTTATTCAGTTGGTATTGAGAGTCTGGGGGCATGACAGTACATCTGACCCCTTTTGGGTAAAATTTGATCTGGCATTTCATTTCACGGGCTCAGCCACCAGTCTGTCAAATCTTCATTTTGCTGGTGCCCACTAGAACTGCTGACGCTTGTCTCTAACTCCTGGCGCTTTCATCTTTCAGCGGCAATAAACATGTCACACTGCTGAGGTGAAACACAATCTGGAATTAAATTTACTGCATATAAAATATGGTGCCCTCTTTATTGGTTCAAATGCTTGTCACTCATAATTTATTTGAAAGTGTATGGCATTCATGAAGCGAGACTGCTGCTGGAAATGGAGGTGGGGGAGCTGCAGAACTCCCAACCACAGCAGTTTGCTGGAGCTCTTCTCCTTTAACACCCATTTCCCCATCCCTTGCCAGTCCTGACTGATATAAACACATCAAATACAATATCGATGCTTCAGCCAATAAAGAGTATGCATCTTAGTAAAAACAAGCTCACGCATGTTTGGCTGTGCAGCTGCATGTTAGCTGCAAAGTGGCTGAAGGCAGATAACCGGTATTGCTCTCAGAAAAGCAAGCATGTAGATGTTTATGCGTGTGCGTCTGGGGAAGGGTGGGAAGGGTGGGAAGGATGGGAAGGAGCCTGATTTAGCCTTAGTCCATTTTAAACTCTCTTGCCATGCCTTTCCTTCTGGCACTCAACTTTTCCATGATTTATTCCAAACACTGTCGATCAGCTTTAACTAATACAGTTCTTGTATGAAGCACCTCTCTAATCTCTTCAAACACAGATGTGGAAGCGCGGCTTAGAGCATGGAGGCCAACAAAAGCACTTTGCCTGTACCAGTGATTAGCTTTGATTGACATAGTACACTTCTGCTTTTGCAGGCATACTTTAACACCCATAAATGATTGTTTTAAAATGAGAAGCACTGGGTAGTGCAGCTCTGACTTTAGTAAATATGCAGTACAAATGTAGTAGCAGATAATGTAGCAGAGAATACAAAACACTTGATATTCTTTTATGGCTTTTATTCTCCTTTTCCAGATTTTTTTTTTTTTTTGTTAATTCAGCATTTATTCTGAATCGTTCAAGAACAATTATGACAGTATGAATTCTGCTTAAACCTGGACTTTTGGTCCTGTCCTGTGTGTACTTCATAGTTTTTGTAATAAGAGGCGTTTCTGGGTTTGAAGAAAATAAGCTAATGCAGAACTGGAGGGGCTTTCTGTGTTGAAACACACGACTTGTATTAAATTGATGAATATAAGGAAGGATTAGAAAGAGACAGTTCCATGATGTGTAAAGACATCCAGACTACAAAGCACAGGGTACCAGCAAAAGAACATCAAATATGTGCAGCAGAAAGCATTTGAGGATACAAGTTGTGTAGCTAATTGCAAAATTGCTTACTTTTTCTGGAACCCACTTGATCTATTTATGAATAAACCCATGTGATGCTTGAATACACACTCAAAATCAAAGTTCTAAATTAGAGATACTACCCAAAAAACTAAAATTACTTCCACTTCCACCCACAAAGCATTCATAGCCCCCTTATCAATCAGTACAGCCCATTCCATCTTTTCCCCTCAAAGAAAAGCAAAGCTTTGCTCTGTGACCTATCAACCAGCTAGCCCACATTCTGCTCTGACAGCTTGGGAAGCTTTCATCCCCTTCTGCTCATCTCAGCCTCCTGGTCACACGTGAAAGAAGAGGTGTTCTCTTTGGGTATCAAGGAACCAAACCATTTAAAAGCACATGAATTTGAACCAGTGTATAACACTACACTTGAAAATGAACTGAAGTGGGGGCAGACAATGGGGCACAGATGTAATGAGATCCTGGTGAGAAACACCCATTAACAAGAGAATAGCCACTGTATGCAACAGGTGAAATTTCCAAGTGATCTTGAGATGCAGATTCATGTAAGGTGTGTTGCCAGTCATCAGTAACCCAATAAGGGAGATACTGCGAACAGAATGGACGCACAAGCATTTCTGCATTTAGACTAGGATGTAAAGAGCTCAATGTGCATTTTAGTGACATGGCTTCTTGAAACTGTGGGACAGACAGGTTTCTTTCCTTCCACTGTGTAGGATCTAGTGTCAAACCCAGTTGTGAGAATTCTAGTCTGGTCTAAGAGCAAAGAGGGCACTACATGTAAATACTGACACTAGACATAGCCACAGTCAAATAAAAGTAAAGAAAGATAGCTGATTGCAATACCTGTGTAATTCAAACCAAAACCAGGATTTATTTTACCTTTATGAAAAAGAAATTTCAAGTAATGTATACATGCTGGGAAATCATACATTCCTTTTTAATTTTATGAGTCTTTCAACATTTTACACATTTATGTATGTGGATTCTATTATCTTGCTGATACTAAAACAAAGATAACACATTATCATTTTACACATAAATGTGTGTAAACACAATAAATGTTAAACACATAAATGTGTGTAACAGAGTTTACAAAATTGGTACAATTAATTGAATGATAAAACTTGTGTTCCAAGTTCCTCTGTGTGTGTGGGTACATGCACATATATGCACATCTGTGCATGTACATTCCAGCATTTTTGCATGTATGTGCACATGTGTATTAATGGCACAAGAGAAAAAATCAGTCAGACAAGACATTTCTGCTGAATCCAGAGGTTTTAATCTCAGTGAGCAAAGGCTAAATAAACCCTGAGAGTGCAGATGTCTCGTTCTCTTCTTTGTTGAACATCTTCACTACATTTTGTTGTTGTTGTTGTTGTTAAATATTCGGTATTGCACGCCAGTAGAAAAGAAAAGATTTAACTAAGCTATCAGAGATGTTGGTTATTCATGATCTAGTTAAATAGTCTTCATGGGAATGATCTACAGTTCCACAAGGACCTAGGCAAGTTTTATACAGATCTACATGCAGTTTTCTTGTATTGACAATACAGTCAACGTGATTCAACAGAAGCACAGACAGGACCAAGCATCCACCCTGTAGAAAACAAACATGAATTCTGCTCTTGCAAGGTTCACAGAACAAAAATCACTATGGCAGATTTTGCAAGAATAAATATCAGCCTTTTGGCGTTTGAAAATGTTTCCATTCATTCTTCAGCCTTCCTGTCAGATTCTAACAATACTCTGGACTCACTGCACTTTGCACTTTGTCCAGAAGCTGTTTGGTTACCAATGCCCCTCAGAAAGTGAAGTCTTCTCCATGAAAACTACATACTATTTGGCTGGGGAGAAAACAGAGGCCTGAACAGCTCTTTCCCGAACAAAGGATTTCTTAAGTGGAAGAAATTCTCTTCGTCTCGCCTGAGTGGCTGGGCTGACATCCGGGGAAAAAGAAAATCCTATTCCCATTGTATGCTGCTGATGGAGGGCCTTGTGCAGTCTTAATTGTTCTCTGTCTGTCTGCTATCTGACACCTTATACAGAATAGTACATTTCAAGTCTTCTTCCAATTTTTGTCTTCTGACAGGGATCAAAAATGCCTTTTCATATATGCTCTTCCACATTTAAAACCCATGGCGACCCACCTTTGAGGAAAATGAGCAAGGTCCCTTCCTCAAATCGCATGCAGAGGCCCACAGCTTTGACTGTCTTCCAGTTGGATTCAGAATCATTTCCCCTTGGGTCAGTGCTTTGTGTTGTCCATGACTAGCAAGAGTCCCTGTGTGTGTTTTTTTCAGTCATTTCTTTCTCTGCCTTCACGGCAGCCCATCCATTTTCCTCCAGCTTTTTCTTTCATCATCTGTGCTTGCACTCTTCTCTTTCTCCTTTCTCTTCCCAGTTCACGGTCTCCAACATGCGATTTCCTCTTTTGCACTTTCTTTTCGCTCTTGTCCAATCTCTTCACCTCTCTCCCCCTTTTCTTTTACACCTTTGTTTGCTCCCCATTCTTCTGCCCTTCTTCTTGCAGCAGATTATTAATAGCTGTGAAGCCTGCAGCCAGAAGCTCTGCCTGATTAGGCAACCTGAAATGTTAGCTGGTATATTTCTTTAAACAAAGTCAATCTTCAGCTTTACTTTCTGTGAAGGTAACAGAAACTGGGTGTATTCACCTCCAATCCCTATTTATGGGCCTCGGTATGTTTTCAGGAGCTTAACATTATTCATTTGGCTTTAAATTTTGGTCATTGTCTCTCCTGAGAGAAGATATTATAGATAGGAAGTTTATATGTGCTTTATTTTCCTTCATTTCAAATCCTTATGCTGTCTAACCAATGTTAATTTACATCATACAAGGATCCATCAAAACACGACTGAGAAACAAAACTAACTCTATGCAGCAGTCCACCCCTAGCTTCATGAAACGACAGAGGGAATGTCTACATTGCACATGCTTCATTTTTGAGCACACACATCTCTCAAAGTCTTATTCTAGCTAGATCAAAAAAGTAACCCTGGCCATAGGTTGTAAGCAAACCCTTAACTCCCAGTCATGGTGACTTTCTCCAGCCATCACATATTTGGCCATCACCCACTTTGGTTTGCATGACAGGACTCTATGCTATAAAATGTCTTACCATTGGCCTCCCTGACTTTGAGGCAAACCACGTGAAAGGACCCTATTTGTGTAACACAAAAGAAGAAATCATATAATCTACAGTGTAAACTGAGAGAAAACTAAATACCGCCTCGTGGGGGTTTGAGCTCTTTCAAGTTTTACATTTGCTAAAAATTCTGTCATGTCACATATCATCTATTTCACCCTCTTTCCCAAACTTTTGCACCTTTTTTGAGGCTTGGGCTTGATTCCTGCAATCCTCCAGGAGAGGCAATCATCACGTTTCTGTTTCCTTTATTAGCATTTGTTTTAAAGCCACTAGCACATGTCTACTTCTTTCTCATTTTTTTCAGATTCCCAGATGTCTATATTTGGCTCTAGCAATCTGTGTTTCAGAGCATTTGTCATGTGTCAAGTGAAGATTATAACTTGGACCATCTAGAACTGAGGAATTTAGATCCAGCACTCATGAGGGAGGACAGGATACTGTTTTCTCAGAAGAAAAGCTAGCTGGCACATCTCCTGCCAGATCAATTTCAATCTTCCCTACAGCTAGGCAAATAGAAAGGCATGTGCTGGGGTGGTAAAGAAAGGAGATCCACCAGCATCATGCTCATATTTGATGTTTCAGCCAATTCTGTCTTGGACACACTGGGAAAAGATTTGAGTCTAGACTGATCTGGCAAATCTATCTATCTCATCAGCACTCGGCTGCTGGTATGAAATGTAAAGTGTAAGGCAGATCAGAAGCAGAATTGTTGACTAAGCAGAGTAGGAAATTCATGAGTAGTGTTCACTGAACATGGACTATATAATGTATCTTTATGATTTTGGTGGGATTTAGTATTAATTAATGTAAACCTCAGCACTAAAAGAACGCATTCATGTTCTTTCAACAAATATCTGGCAAAGTATCTTTTTTAAAATACACCACAAATATAATAAATATAAGAATCTTGATCCATTCAGCCTCTTAATAGCCTCGTGGATCATACCAGAATACATAGAACAGCACTGCAGATACAAAGCCACGTGAATATTTTTATTCACATTACTTTCAATTTAGTTTGCACATGTTGTAGTAGTATTCAAGACATGGTGAAGCACACTTCATTACAAACTAGCAACGTAAGATCACACTGAATGTCTGTGGTTTCCTATAGCACAAGCTGGAGTGTGTCCCATGATGAAACATAAGCAAACCTACTTTCATCTGAATTAATCTTAATTAGCTGGATTAAACCTTGCCAGATTAAATTTATGCTATTCAGCCATGAATCACACAACTTTGTGAGCCACTTTAGTGGCTCTTTAGCAATACTTAGCAAACTAAACATTTATGTGTCTGTAGGCATGTGTATATTTATACATATACATGTGTGGGTCTGTATACATGCGTGTCTGTGTGCGTGTGCATACATCACTTCAAGCATTCAAGGCACTTTGCCCCAGTGAAAAGTACTGGAGTGTCTGTGTTGAATCAGTTACAGTGCTGATCATCAGAGTACAGGTTTGTTTTTATATTCACCTCAGCCTGGGTTTTAGCTTTTATCTGTGGACTTCCTCCATAGAAAAATGAGATGGAATGAGATGTAGGAAAAAAAGATTAATTTGAAAATAGTCGCTTTGCCTGCGGTATTCTTACAGCATTTTCGGACACTGATCAAATCTTAAGGTTCCACTAAAAAAATGCCATCCTTTTTTTTTTTTTTTTTTTTTTTTTTTTAAGAAAATGAAATAGATCTGTAAAGAAGATGATGGCTTAATTAATCACAGGAAAAAAGTGAGACTAATGCCTGGGAGTTTGGTGAGTAAGAGAGAACAGAACAAAGGACTGGATAGCTTCAAACAGTGCTGGGCAATTTTTGCCTCAGTACAGACTGATAGTAATGGAGTCTGGGGGGCAGAACCTGACTCATGCTAGTCCCTGGTTTTTAGCTGTCATCCTGTTGACTCCCACCTATCACTTCTGGCAAAACCAGCGATAAAAACAGCGTGGCAAAACCGCTCAGCATTACCTAGTACCTAGACAGCACACAGATCAAAGTGGAATAATAAAAGCAGCTCAAAGCTGAGCCTCGAAGTTGGTTTATCTTTTGCAGGGGGTAGCTGGGCTCCTAGTCATTTTGATGCATAGAAATGATGGTCACAAATGTGGCCTCCTCCATCCTAACTGTTGTTTCACAACTGATCCAACCAAGTTTGCATTCCTACAAGTCTACTGCAGTATAATTTGATGACACTCACTGAAACAAATTGCTTTTCAGGCAGGTTCTTAAGGTACGCAGGTAGGTAAATCACCAAAAAAACCCCACTGTTGCAGATGGTGGTAGCTGTCACCTCCCTCAGCAGAAGTCTGATCTTCAAAAGATGAATCTGCTCTCCCTTTCCTATATGTGATCTTTTCACTTTATTAGGAATGAAAACACCAACGTAGACCAGGAATTATGTTGCTGGTACTATAAATGAAACTGCTTTCTTGGCATGTTTTCTAGGGAATGTTCATTGACTAAAGTTATCCTAAGGAAAGAAAAATTCACAAGGACCTTCTTAAGACTGGAGATCTTTCTGGCAGAAGGTATGGACACAATGCCAACCACTAATAATATGCTCCTTGGGAACAGAAGCTCTGTAGGTCTCATGTGGCTCCTCAGCTTGGTAGCATATGTCACCCCAAGATGCATTGCACACTCTGGTGTTATTTAGGTTTTTTCTTAAGCCTTTGCTCCTGTAGTCATGTTTTACAACTAGATCTTCACTTTCAGTTAGAAAACCTTCCCATCCCCTCAAGTATTGCAGACAAACAAGATCAGAAATCAGTATAATAATTATATTAAATCATATTCTGCAGGAAATCTCTTGGTTCTGGGGAAGTCTTTCTTGTGATGTCTGAAATGTGCAGTGATCACTGGTATGCTAAAAAGAAATAATTTTGTCTTTAATGACACTACTGTCTTGGACTTTAATCAGCATAACTGGCAAAACGATTCTGACATGCCACTGCCCTAATCCAAAAGAGACCGGAGTCTGTATTTGTGGTGTTTGGCCTTTTGACTGTTCAGCTGAGAAGCTGTGAGCTACATTTCCAGATGGAAGGAGGGAATATACCCCCATAGCACTCCTGTGGGGCCACAGTCATCGCATCCCCAGCTGCACTTCCCTCTGCAGAAGCACTGGGATGTGCTTGTGCCACCTTTGCCAGTAAACGCTCTGCCACCCATTAGTCACCCCCATGGTTTTCCCTGTTGTGATCCATCTCAAGCAACAAGGACTAGAACTCTGTCTGGCAAAGGATGGAAAACCACAGCAGGGTTTTCACTAGACAACTGTCAACTTATTTACAGGCTGTGTATTAATTAATATAATTAAGGCATTGATGCTGTAAATTAAATAGTATAGAAGACATTTTGCTGGCATAAGATCTGCACAGCATTTTCCGTACACTTGCTTATGAAGCATGAAAAATGAACAAAGTGTACAAATTAGAAGTCAAGATGCTCAGAGCTGCTATACCAATAGCACATTATTTTTGTTCTGAGGAACTTTCAGGACATTTTAATAATAGATAGCTATGAACTTTTCTTCCTTCCTTTCCTTCCCCCTTTTTTAAGTGATAGCTGACAAATTTCATAAATCCTATAATGTTCTGTGCTGTAATTAGTTTGGAAGCCTGTAATTGTTTAAGTTTAAGCCAGCAGATAAAGGCTGCCAAAACACTTGGACAGAAAAGTTGTATTAATGGCTTCATATTATCACTTGCTGATTTATTTAATCTCTTTCGATCAAATTGTGACTATCAAACAAAACCAAGAAAAGCTGGAGCAGTTGTTCTTCACTGTGAGGAGGAAATTGGCAGAATGGACACACACACACACACACAAACACATGGAGACAAAAGGGCTTTTGTGGCAGAAAGGGTGCATCAACAGTCTTGAAGGTCAGGTGAGATTCAAAGGAAAATATGCTGTGGGAAGAGATATATTCAGTAACGACAGCTAAAATTATATATTTGGTGACAACTAAAAGGCTTCCACTTGTGTTCCAGCACTGCAGTATCCTGACACACCTTTCTCACTGTTAAGTGAAAAACAGCACACTACTTTTACCTATTAGAAGTACACTAATCTGCACTGTTTTAAGTTTTATACTGTTAGCATGTCTCCTCCCTTCATATACAGCTTGTTCCTATGCTTTTCTGGCTGGAGTAGCAAGAATTTAGCACCAGATGGGAGAAACGATAAGAAGTGTATTGAAAAAAGAATATGTGTCTTTGCTGGCAATATTTATAAGGGTTAGAGCAAAGGTCCTCTTAAAAAACAACTATGAGAAAATATTGCAGGGTTTATGTGTTATTAATGGCCCGTGTGTAACATTTATATAATGCTGCCATTCATATATTCTATCACCCCCTTGTATAAGATACTTTTACTGTAAGCATAAACAGAGGACAGTTCAAAACCACGATACAGGAAGCAATCTATCTAGCTACTATTACATCACCTTCAAAGAGTCAACAGTGCATGCTATACACAAACTCAGCTCAAATGCATCTACTAAGAAGTCATTTTACTAGTTTTAGAGTGAAGGCACACAATTTTTACAACCAGTATTACAGTTTGTCCTTATATTTCGTGCCGTAGCTCCCTGAATGTTGGTTGGTTTTTTTTTGTTCCACTGCAACTTAAGCACATGTCTGAACTTAAAAAAAATATGGCAGTAATCTCATTAATATTAGATTACTTTCTGCACTTGAATTCAACACATTCTGAAATTCCTTGATAGATCAAGGTCTCTGTGAGAAGAAAGTTATACCAAGGTTTGACATCAATAACTCACAAGGAGATGGTGCTGCCTTTATTGCAGACAGTGACAATTTCACTCTCTTTGGATTCACTTTTTAGGCGTGGTTAATGACATTCATTGAAGGAAACACAGTCCTGGATTTGCCACCAAAGCTAAAGGAACATTTCCTTTTAATGACAACTCATGAAGTGTTAAGACTTGTTTTCCTTCTGGGTCAGAGTGAAAGCAAAACCTTTCTAAAATTTTCATATGATGAGAATTGTGTTGAAGTTGACCTTTTCAACAGCAGTTTGGATATGGGAGAGTGGCTTTTTAAAAATTTCAACCATTATAATTCTGCAAAATATTTTGGCATTTACTGAAACAAAGATATTCTGCCTCGCTCTTTTTCTTCTGCAGAAAATTGGCTGTCTAAAATTTAGAAAAGCAGAGGCACTGCCTGCTACATGCAATTTCTAGGATCTACAGCATAACATACATAAGCATAGGCTTTTAAGTGAGATTAATTTTAATGGCTAATTGCTTTATGGATATGGTTTTCTGATTCAAATCCAAAGCAGACAAATTAAATTCACTGTGATTTTGTGGATTTCTGTTTCAAATTGGTAAGTTTATTGTGTTCTTGAGGGTTTGTGTTTTAAATTGAACAATCACTCTGAACTTGGTGAGCAGACAAACACTGGCAAAACTGGAAAATAAACACATTCCATGAAACAATTATTTTCTCATTGTTATTTGTTTCATAAAATCATATTCAGGTGTTGCATAAAAATACTAGTAGTATATCTTAGTTACTAACCAGTAGTAACTGCTTATTACATCTATCATATATGTGAGCTTTAAAGATACAATGAATAAAAAAAGAAAAAAATGCTCTGTAAATATTTTTTATAATGTCTAATTGTAAAGAGTCTGCTGAGGGATGAGGATCAGGTTGTTACATCTTTCAGTACATGGGAGAGAGGGATGAGGTGGAAAAGAGAACTGTGCTCTGAGTAAAACCACGGGCGTTGACCTATGGAAGCCACGTATTTCTTGGACAAGAGACAGGGAAGATGGATAAGTTCAGCCACGATACTTGCAAAGCATCAAAAGTAAGGATGAAGGCCTGTATATTGGATCAGGTCTACACATGGACCAGCACTACACATCTACAAAGGCACAGGAGCTTCTGCACATACAACACACTGTGGAACTCGGGTCAGGGCTGCCATAAACACTTGGCCAAAAGAAAAGCTATACAACGGATGAAGAAGCCCTTCATTTTGCCTTGCATTGCAAAACAACTTTTGCTTTGTTGTGGCACGAGCAGGCAGAAGGTACCCAATTTCTCAGCCTCAATCCCAACAACAGGAGCATGCTGTATAATACGGATACAAAGCCTAGACCATCTCCAAGCAAGAGCTCTGAGATGAGAATATCTGATGTTTTAATTATGATTTAATAACATGCACTGAGGTTTTTCTGATATTTTGAAGTTCTCCATTCAAGAAAAAAAAAATCTTAGAAAGACTAAATTAATTAGATAGCATGTGCAAACAAACTGCTCCATTCGTGATTGTCTAGGTGAGTCTTTGATATTTTACTTGAACAATTAAACCTTCTTCATATGATCCTCCTCTTAGCATTGAATATTTTAGTACATTTTGTACTGAGCAACTTGAAGAAAACAAATTAAAGCAGAGGATTTATGAGAAAGCCTCACAAAATCCCAAAGATGATTTTTTTCCTTACTAAACCGAGGTGACATTCAAAAAAAAAAAAGAGGTGAGGGAAGCAAAAATGAGAGAGCAGCATCAAAATTCTACAAAAAAAAAATTAATTACTAAAATCTTAAAAGCCGCAGGGGAAACATATGCCTGTAATCAAATTCTGGGAAACAAGCCCCTGCAAACCCTTGCATTTCAACTTCCAACTCACTACCATTTCATGTTCATTTTGTGATGAAGTGTGAGTTTTATAAAGCAAACAAACAAACAAACAAACAAACAAAAACCAGTTACAAGATTTCCACTTTTCCATGCAACTGAAAAACATCCCCCGAGTTCGAAACAGCAAAGCGAGCTGCCTTCCAAACTATTCAGAAATGAGGTAATGGCTTTGCGATTTCATTCCTTTGGTTGGAGCAAAGAATACAAGCTGGGAAAAGAGAGACTCAAAAAGTGTGTTCTTTATCCCCTCCCTATTGGCTGTCTTGTGCAGCTTTCAGCCCCAGGAATGCAAGGGATGATGTAGTGCAGCCGGTATGTACAGAAGCACTTGCAAACCTATTGTATTTAATGAGACTTGGAAACCAGTCAGGACCAGGGCACTTCTTCTTCAATGTTTTTCATCAAGGCCACAAAGAGGGACAGCGGAGAGGCGTGAAATGTTACATAGTTCTTGTAAATATTTAGGGCAGGATTTTTAAAAATTAGCCGTCTGATTTCCAAACATCCTCAGCTTCCCAGGAGCTCCTGTTGAAGATCCCGTTGCCTTCAAGGATCATTTGTGTCTTGTTTCAGATCTAAGCCACAGGGACAGTGCTAGTGCAACATCAGATCAGCAGACAGCAGTCTAAAAGGAGGAGGTGCAGAGCAAAACTCCTTACCGTATAGAAGGAGAGCTAGTAGAAGAGTGTGCTGTTTTGAAGGGTTTGGATTGTATTTTCTGTTTTACACCCAGCTCTCTGTGCTTGTCAATTCTACAAACATTTTAATATTCCTGACTTCACAGTTCTTCACAGCGTAAACTCTAACACTACCAACAAAATATTTAGCCTTAGGTTACACCAAATCTTCTTAGTAAGAGAAAAATTGGTCAGCGCTGTTGTGTCCAGCCTTTGTAGGAGTATGAAGTGGTCTGAGCTAAGACCAAGGTGAAATAGACTTAGAGCAGGTGTATGAAAAGTACATAAGCTGCCCACGTAGTGGTCAGTCAGCATCATCCAAAAGCGTCCACCAGAGACATAATTCAGGCTTCAGGTGTGCTGTGTTTCATTTACTAAAGGGCACGTTCATACCACTGTGTATGCTGATGTGTTTGTAAATACATGCATCTATAATTTATGAAGCCACCTATTTAAGATTCTTGTCATTTATCAAGATGCTTTTGAGACTTGATTCCTTATTTTGCAGACCAAATGTTAACATTTGATTGAATTTATTAACTCAATTAAATGAGAAGTGTTCCACATTAGAAAGCATAATGTCGAAATTAATCCCCCAAAAATGTAGTGATGCTTTAACTAATATCCTGTGACCTCTTGATACCCTCCGACACTGTCCCTGTGAGCTCAGTATAAATAATCAGATCAGAGGTTTCCCAGGGAGCTCTCTGTAGGGGATATCAGATATCTGCTCAGAGGGGATGCATTCATCCCTTTCTTGGACAGGGGAACTGAAGAATGCACTCCCTGCCTTCTCCCAGACCTCCATTCTTCCTCTCCTCCCACCCTTCCTAACTCCCTTTTCCTTCCACCCCTCATAGTCGCTCCTTAGCAGAGCAAGGCACCAAACCTAGCTGTGGCGACCTTCAGAAAAATACTCTTTGATCCCAGACAGAAGCAGATGTGGACATGGGAAGACTAGGCAGGTTGGCAGATGGCCACAAAAAGAAAAAGTACCTGGAAACAGGAATGACTGTCACAGAATCCAATCAAGGCAGTACAACCCATCACTGACATCTCACTACCATACAGTCTGCCCTGCCTCTCACCTAGCTACTGGAAGTCAGTTAGGAGTGGGACCTTTGTCCCAGGCTGATCAAATTGTCTCCCAGCCCAGGCTCTCCTTGTAGGTAAGCTGTTTGTGTTCCAAAGAACAGGAAACAAACTCATTAAAGGCAATGCATGCAACAGATTTTTTCATAACCACTGCAATTTGCAACCTGGTAAGACACCAGAAGCAATTTTTTTGCTGTGCGAGAAGAAAGAAATTATTAACCTACTCCCTGATTAGAACACTCACATTGGGCAGTGCTAAAGGTCTGGACACCATGCCGGCATAACAGACTGTTCCCCCACAGTCAGTCTTTGAATAACATATGAAAATGTTCATGGATTCTGCTAAAACTAGAATAGCAGAGAATTTGAGGGATCTTTCCTCTGTGCCTAGGAAAGAAGATGAAACGTGCAGACTCACCTTGACTTTAACCTGAATATAGCCTTAATTGAGCTAAAAAAGCCAGTTATAAGGGCTACAGAGAATGGGACACATTCATAACAGAGCTCCACAAGCATCCAGCATAATCTAACCGCAATTACACATCCTAATTCCCATCTTGCATGATAAATCCGACAAATTCCTCCAGCCAGGAGCTGAAAGATCCTCTGTGAAAAGAGGTACAATAAGTAAGACAGATCATGTCTCAGCCTCCTGAGCTATTCAGGTATCATGTTGGTTCCTTGATGGCTGGACAGGTCACAGGTGCTACTCATATGTGATTCTCAAGTACAACAAACTCCTCAGCCCAAATAGAGACATGCTGTAGGAAAAGTTTCTTTACATCATTTTAAGGACATGGCCGTATTTTCATTTCTTTCCCCATTCTGTTATTCCATAGAAATCTGCTATTAGCTACTGTTGAAGCCAAAATATTGAATTAAAGTTATCATCATTTCATTCTTAAATTCTTATGGAATTTGCCACCCAAAAAAAAAGGATTATTTTACTTAAAATTTGAGGTTATCATTGATACCAGGTTTGCAATTTCTCAGGGAAAGACTTTGCATGCATTGTTGAAGGCTTGCTCCTGAAAAGATGAAATTAAAAATTTAATATTCCACTGCATATTCTAACAGCAATGACAGATAGAACACTATATATACCCTTGTATATACATTGTATAGTTATACAATGTATATTCTATATACATAAATCAGCATTCTTATGATAATTTCTGTATTTTAGCTCACATAATGCCCCTGCATGACACAGCTTTTTATGAGTCCTGAGAGACTACTCTGTCCCCATATACTGCTACTACTCAGCCAGAAGGAATCAAGTCTATGCACAATTGTCCTTTAACATAGGAGATAAAAAAGATGACTATTTCCCAGAGCCTCCTAGAAGTTTTCCCCACTGTCAGTGGGGCTGCCTCTGAGATATTTAAGGGGAAGACACTGTTCTGTTGAAGTATGAGTCCTAAACATAGCTGATTGTTAGCTGACTTTGTCATGAGAAACACATGAGCAGCTCCCGTCAGTTTTTAGTGTCTATGTCCCTGGGCAGTTCAGGCCTAGCCTGCAGGATAGCACTTAACTCTATTAGACTGTGTTTGCATGATAGATATGTATGACGTTTAAAGCATCGTTTCATTGTTATGTCTATGATCTGACAAGTCTTTTGACAGAATCATCTCTTTTGCTGAAGAATGCTCTTAAAGTTGTAGAAAGAAAATTAATCCTTCTGACACAATCCACTGCATTTCTCACCTTGCTTTCTTGTTACGCCTTTTTTTTTTTTATAGTCACCAACAGTGACTAAAAGTCTCATTGAGTTTTTACCTTTCCCCTGCTTTCTTTGAGAACTATTTGCTGGCTTTCAGCCCTAGTGAAAAGAAACTCCCATTTAACAAATGCACCATATTCTATAGTCCAATAAATACCAACCCTCTTTACTGATCATTTGGCTTAATTCAGAAGAAGAGATGTCATGCTTCACATAAATCACTTTTTTTACTCAAAAGAAGCCCTTATTGAATAAACTGTAGTGTCATTTCAGTCAACAAAAATAGAGCACAAAGATCCTAGGCACCCCTTGGTAGTCTGCGTTATTTATCCACCTGCAAAGTGATGTGATTCTGATGCAAATTAAATACATTTTTAACTTACATTTTCTCTTCTAATAGAAGATTACTACAGAAGGCCAGAAACGTCCCTATTTATGCAAGTGGACTTTCAATTACTGTAATCCCACAAGCACTGTACATGTGTGTATATATATATATATGCCCGTGTTCATTCACAGTTCTAGCAAAATTGAACCCATTAGGAAATGCTTCACTTTGTTCTTGCTGGCACTGCCATTCAGGTGCTTTGATAAAACAAGCAGGTCGAGTCCTTTTAGAATGACAATTCAAAACTGTTCACTCTCAGCTTTTAGTTTGGATCCAGGTTGGACATATGACACATTGCAAAATCACACTGAGCCAGATTTGTGGCATAATGTAATAGATGATTCACCAATACTTTTGGTTGTGCCAGACTGAGACAACAGACCTTAAATCAGCAATCAGTGTCAGCTTTGGAACTGTATGGTCTATCTTAAAAAAATAACAGAAACAAACCAAAAAATCTCTACAGAACATTTTTTTGCAGTTGTCAGAGACACAAAAGTACCATGATACTGACACTAACATGGAAACCATTTCCATATTTATGTAAATTATATACTGTAGCTTCAGGAATGTAAACACATTAAGTTTCCATGGATTCCCACACACAGTCTGAAATATGGACAAAGGGGATAAAATTCTACCATACTTCATCTTTAGGGATCAGAGAAAAAGGTATGTTTCACATGGCAGCTATAACTGCAAAGTTGTTGGCTGCATAAGCATTCAAGGGCACTCAGTGCATCTCATTTTAAGCAACTGTGTGTTTGAGTTTGCCAATAATATGCTCTGAATTCTTCTACAGATACTGGAAGCATGTGTGTGTGTATGTGTGTTTGCAGTCATAACCTATCTGCCCAAGCATTGACTGTCTTGAAAGATTAAGTGCACCTATTTTGAACTGGAGGCTGCATGCCATAATTTTTAGCTAACCCGTTTCCTTCTTAGTGAAAACAGAAATAAAAATATATTGTGCACACTTCATTGCTAGAACCTTTGACCTCAGCTGCCTGTCTAGCTGAGACTGTGATGAATGCTTTGTGTCTCTTCATTTTTAATTGCTCATAAATTGTTATCCCATGAAACACAAAACTAGCCTTGTCCTCATTTTAGTAGGGGTTGGAGGTCAGCCTAACAGTAATACAATTAAGGAGTGTCTTTGTGTGGGGGTGTGGGAGTGAGGAGGGCAGGAGGGTTACAGAAGGTTGTGGTAGTGAAAGATGTATTCCTTTCCAAGGAAATACAAAGCAAAATCCACACTTTCAAACAAAAGTCTTTAATGTTTGACAGTGTTGAGAGAAGCTCCTGGGAGGGCGTTTAGAAGGTCAATAAAGTAGGCATTCTTTTCCATATCTGTATAATCCCCCTTAAACATACATGTACACAAGGTTGTATATGATAGCACCGATTTTTTTGCAATGACAGACTTAATCCTATGGATCAAATTTCACTCAGGCATGCATGTTCCAACTTCCTGATTTCAGAAGAAATCATAGTCTACCTTTGACTCCTCTAGAAAGTAATCTAAACCACATTTCTGAAGCTAGCACTGCAGAGTTATTTTCCTCTGTTTAATTTCCTCTCAGTTGCCACACGATTCCTTCCTGTTTGTGAAAAGCTGGACTACTCTTAATTCAAATTATGTACAGTATGCCAAGACACAACAATCTTTCAAAATGTCTGGTAATAAATAATGATAAATTATTAACTCAGTGGCATCAGGAATCTTAGCATGCCTAGATACAAACCTCTTGATTTTGGTAGAATGAATATGCAAATACAGAAAGTTAGTTAAATTTGCTTTTACCTTGCACCATTCATAATTCTGTTCAACAAAAATCTTTACTGGGCTTTCAGTAACTGAATATGTCTTCATATTCCTACAAACCAAACCATCCTGGCAATAGCAGGCTCTGATTGGGATTAATTCAGGCAGAATTAATAAATTCCAAATCCCGTAATGATCCTTGTTCTATAATTTAGCTCTAATATGACATCACTTGGAGTATTGTGTGCAGTTCTGGTGTCCTCAACATAACAAGGACATGGAACTGTTGGAACAAGTCTAGGACTGGAGAAAACTGTTTCCAAGTTCCTGAGAACATGGTGGCTACGCTGCAGGTACCATAGAATCATATGGAATCACAGAATAGTTAGGGTTGGAAAGGGCCTTGAGATCATCTAGTTCCAACCCCGCTGCCATGGGCAGGGACACCTCACACTAAACCATGCCACCCAAGGCCTCATGCAACCTGGCCTTGAACACCGCCAAGGATGGAGCATTCACACCCTCCATGGGCAACCCATTCCAGTGCCTCACCACCCTCACAGGAAAGAATTTCTTCCTTAGATCCAATCTAAACTTCCCCTGTTTAAGTTTGAACCCGTTACCCCTTGTCCTGTCACTACAGTCCCTGATGAAGAGTCCCTCCCCAGCATCCTTGTAGGCCCCCTTCAGATACTGGAAGGCTGCTATGAGGTCTCCACGCAGCCTTCTCTTCTCCAGGCTGAACAGCCCCAACTTTCTCAGCCTGTCTCCATACGGGAGGTGCTCCAGTCCCCTGATCATCCTCGTGGCCCTCCTCTGGACTTGTTCCAACACTTCCATGTCCTTTTTATGTTGAGGACACCAGAACTGCACACAATACTCCAAGTGAGGTCTCACGAGAGCAGAGTAGAGGGGCAGGATCACTTCCCTCAACCTGCTGGTCACGCTCCTCTTGATGCAGCCCAGGATACAGTTGGCTTTCTGGGCTGCGAGCGCACACTGAAGCCGGCTCATGTTCATTTTCTCATCCACCAACACCCCCAAGTCCTTCTCTGCAGGGCTGCTCTGAATCTCTTCTCTGCCCAACCTGTAGCCGTGCCTGGGATTGCTCCAACCCAGGTGGAGGACCTTGCACTTGGCATGGTTAAACTTCATCAGGTTGGCATCAGCCCACCTCACAAACGTGTCAAGGTCCCTCTGGATGGCATCCCTTCCCTCCGGCGTATCAACCGAACCACACAGCTTGGCGTCATTGGCAAACTTGCTGAGGGCACACTCAATCCCACTGTCCATGTCACCGACAAAGATGTTGAACAAGACCGGTCCCAACACCGATCCCTGAGGGACACCACTCGTTACCGGTCTCCAGCCGGACATCGAGCCATTGACCACAACTCTTTGGGTGCAGCCATCCAGCCAGTTCTTTATCCACCGAGTGGTCCACCCATCAAATTGATGTCTCTCCAATTTAGAGACAAGGATGTCGTGTGGAACAGTGTCAAACGCTTTGCACAAGTCCAGGTAGATGACGTCAACTGCTCCGCCCCTGTCCATCAGTTTCTTAGCCCCATCATAGAAGGCCACCAAATTGGTCAGGCAGGATTTCCCCTTAGTGAAGCCATGCTGGCTGTCACCAACCACCTCCTTGCTTTTCATGTGCCTTAGCATGCCTTCCAGGAGAATCTGCTCCAAGATTTTGCCAGGCACAGAGGTGAGACTGACTGGTCTGTAATTCCCCAGGTCATCCATTTTCCCCTTCTTGAAAATGGGGGTTATATTTCCCCTTTTCCAGTCATCAGGAACTTCACCTGACTGCCATGATTTTTCAAATATGATGGCCAGTGGCTTAGCAGCTTCATTCGCCAGCTCTTTCAGGACCCGTGGATGGATTTTGTCAGGCCCCATGGACTTGTGTACGTTTAAGTTTTTAAGATGGTTTTGAACCAGATCCTCTCCTACAGTGGGCCTAGGGTCTTCATTCTTACAGTTCCTGTGTCCACCTTCCAAGTCTTGGATGTTGCCGTCAGAGCCTTCACCAATGAAGACCGAGGCAAAGAAGTCATTGAGAACCTCAGCCTTCTCCAAATCCTGGGTAGCCAGATCTCCCGATACCTTCCAAAGGGGGCCTACGTTGTCCCTAGTCTGTCTTTTATTCGCTACATACCTATAGAATCCCTTCCTGTTATCCTTAACATCCCTAGCCAAGTTCAATTCTTACTGGGCCTTAGCTTTCCTAACCTGGTCCCTAGCTTCCCGGACAACATCCCTGTATTCTTCCCAGGCCGCCTGTCCCTGCTTCCACCTTCTATAACCCTCTTTTTTCCTTTGAATTTTCCTGAGCAGCTCCTTATCCATCCAAGGATGTCTCCTGGCCCTCCTGCTGCACTTCCTTCTAGTTGGGATGCAACATTCCTGAGCTTGGAGCAAGTGATCCTTGAATAACAACCAGCAGTCTTGGGCCCCCCTGCCCTCTAGGGCTATATCCCATGGAACCTTACTAAGCAGGTTCCTGAAGAGGCCAAAGTCTGCTCTCTTGAAGTCCAGGGCAGTGAGCTTGCTGCACACTCTTCTCACTGTCCTGAGGATCTCGAATTCAACCATCTCGTGGTCACTGCAACCAAGGCTGTCCTGGAGCGTCACATTTCCAACCAGCCCTTCCCTGTTGGTGAGCACGAGGTCAAGCATGGCACCTCTCCTTGTTGGCTCCTCAATTACTTGCAGAAGGAAGTTGTCTTCCACACAATCGAGGAACCTCCTGGATTGCTTGTGCTGGGCTGTACCTTCACTCCAACAGATGTCAGGGTGGTTGAAGTCTCCCATGAGAACAACGGCCTGTGAGCGTGAGGCTGTTCCTATCTGCCTATAGAGCACTTCATCCACAGATTCCTCTTGATCAGGTGGTCTGTAACAGATCCCCACAGTAATGTCCCCCATCGCTGTTCTCCCTTTAACCCTGACCCACAAACTCTCTGTAGACTGCTCACCTGTCCCCAGACAGAGTTCCATACTCTCCAGCCTATCCCTAACATAAATAGCAACTCCTCCTCCCCTCCTGCCAGGCCTGTCTTTTCTAAAGAGCCTGTAACCTTCCATTCCAACACTCCAGTCATAGGAGCCATCCCACCATGTTTCTGTGATGCCTACTATATCATACCCACGTAGACGTGCACACATCTCTAATTCCTCTTGTTTGTTTCCCATGCTACGGGCGTTTGTATAGAGGCATCTGAGCGGAGCTCCAAATGAAGCCGGCTCGTTGGCTGGAGCAGCTGGAATATCTCTGCATCACTCCAAGCATTTATAGTCCTAGCATCAAAGACTAGTCGGGGTTTCCAGGGCACCTGGCTCCACTCTGTGAAAGGAGCGTGTCGCCACCTTGTACTTTCTTGCCAATCTCACAATGAGAATCAGGAGTGTGGGGAAAGCTATTAAACATAGTTCATGATGCAGCTGTATCTTTGGCCTTAGCTCTGGTGAGCCCAGGTGGGAAATAAAGGTCATTTACACAGCACTTCCCACAAACTAGAGAGAGATGCAAAATGTACTCACCTACTCATAATTCTCTTTCTCTGGAGTGGTTACTGTGTCCTTTGTGACCCATTAGAGCTGGATTATTCCTCTACTCTAAACAAAGAAGCTATCTGATTTTTCTTTCTTTTTTTGCTAGCTTCTCAAACTAGTGCTAACTGCCCAAAATGGGAAGCCAAACTACAAATCCTGATGAATAAACATTCTGCAAGATTAGCCATCTCTGAGCAGAAGATGTTCCCTTTTATCTATTTAATTTATCAAACAAAAAATGGAAATGAAGATGGTAAAGCAAGATACCAAAATGAAGGAATCGCAGGATTTCTCCCGTAGCGCTCAGCAGGAGTGAGGGACAAAAGGACAATTAGAGACATGATGCAAATGAGACAGTGTTCTGGGTAGGGTCTCTCCACAGCCACTGTAGAAAAGGGAAAATTCCAAGCAGGTAAATACCTTTTAGCTTGCTCCCTTGTGGGTATCGTGCTCAGTGATGCATCGCAGGTGGGACGTATCAAACAGTAAAACAAATCTCCACAAGCGCAAGAGACATTTAAGTTATCAGGAAAATTGAACCCAGAGGAAAGAAAAGCATTATTTGAGGGTGGCTGTGTGCTTTATTTTGTTGGGGTTTTGCGTTGTTTGTTGGTTTTCTTTTCTTTACTGCCTTCCCATAGCATAGGAAGAAAGCCTTTTTTGAAAATGAATAAACAAGTCCTCTAAATACTGCAGAATTTTGTGCCTACAGGTCATGGCTAGTCTGAACAGTAAATATGGGAAAGCATAAAAGAACAGGTATGCACACAAGAAGAGAAGCACTGACCTAGTGTAGCCTTTTCCTTGTCAGCTGCCCAAAAGAATGCTTGTCTTAAATAAACTACCTGATGGGCTAGCAAACTTTTGAATTTATACATCAGGAAACAGCAGGTGTGGCTGCTTGCCACCCCTTCTTGAAGTTACCCACATAATCCTAAAATTATATCTGATGTTCTTCAATGATTAATTTTTGCATAAACAGAATTTTTAAGTTCCATCCACATCTCAAGTGCTAATGGGTATAAATGACTGATCTTCTGGAAGGAGTCAGAGCACAAGAAAGGCAAGTGTTAGTTCAGATGACAACTTAAGCATGCTAATAAAATGGAAAATCAGTCAGAGAAGGTGCACACTGCTGCTGGAGTGGAGGTTGCTTTCCTAAAGTGCAGTAAATCAAGTAATATAAGTGATAATAAAGGGATCTGAATAATAGAAAGTTTTATCAATGTATTTACAAAAAAGTTGTTCTGTGCAGTCTAAAGCAGCCTGCTTTCCAATAGAGCCTTTCTCTCTGTCACCATCCCTCTAAAATCTTTCCTTGCAAAGAGTCCTGTTTCTGTACACATCCATTCTGACAATACCATAGGGATGGGCAAGCCTACGTTGGGACAAGCTTGGACCTAGCTGAAAAACTAACTGGCCAACCACACCATTGTACTAACAAAGCCTGCCTTTCCTTCAGAAAATGTCAAATATGGGTCTCTTACCAGCTACCACTTTATGTAAAACCTGTGAGAATTTTATTATTCTTGTCTCCCCTTCTTAAATAGACTTCCTTTTTAACAATGTTAACAAATTTAATAGAATATAGATCACAGATTCAAGATGTAATTAAGAAAAAAACCCCACAAAACAATCAGATTAAGAAAGTAAACACACGAAGTTTAATAAATTAAGGAAAAACACTATGAAGTGTTGACTCATCTAGAAAAGCCTTTTGAGACATGGCTCCAAAGAACTGGAAAAGTTCGTCGGTCATATAGAAAAAGACTTTAATTGACTAATTTTGTTGTGAAATCTGTATCAATAACACTTGGACACCAGGACTAAGATCCAATAGAGTCCCTGCTTAAGAGGCAGCTAGCTCTATAGCATCCCTAACCATGAGACAAAACCCATGGTTGCTCCTTTTCATGGCACCATTAGCAGAATTTTCAGGTCTGGTCAGCATGTACACAGATCACTTCTATGATGAGCCATTAGCAAGTGATCTCGCTGTCTCCCAGACATTGGTGTGAAGCCAAAGGGCTTTCATCAAAACTAGAAATAGTCTAAAACACCCAATGTGCTTCTAGCAAAGCCAGCAAATTGGCATGGATCTCTTTCATTATAGAATGCTGCAGTTTTGAGATGAAATGTCTTTCCAGGTAAAAGGTCTCTGCACTGCCAGAATGATAAAAACTTCTTTTTCCCATCAAGAAGAATAAAGATACACTATGCGTGCAGGTGAATTTATTTATACTCAGGAAAGCGTCCACTTGTGTCAACATGCAGCTACAGCAGTGCTCTTTATTGTGAGAGGAAAGTTGAGGAGAGGAGAAGAGAGGGAAAAGGAAACGGAGAGGGCCAGCAGGGTATGTGAGAAGGCTCAGTTCTTAGCACCTGATGGGAATTTCAAGTATATTTGGAAAGCTGGAGATGTTTTGAAGGAAAGCTGTGGCTCCGTAAGAGAAGTGCTATATATATATGTAGATTTCCACACAGATATTTATTTTCCATAAAATAGATATTTTCCATTTCATCATCACATTCTCATACATTTCTCTTTCCCTTCCTGAGTACCCTTCTGCACAAAGACACTGCAAAGTGCAAAGCACAATCGAGAAAGAATTAAGGGACCTTATCATGAAGAATCCATGAGCAGGTATGTCCTCCTAGCAGAGGGAAAGGAAGTGTTGCAGTTAGATGTTACACCTCTTTGTGTTGTTTATTTGTTTTAATAATTAATTACCCTTAGCCACTTACCAAAACCCTTTTTGGTAGCGTGTTGTTTCTATACAAGCAAGACAGCCTGCATGCAATTTACTGAAAATGAGTTCTAACTGTCTCTGAAAGACAGATCCTCATTTGCTTAGACTGTCCTGCTCCACAGTTGTAAAGTTTGTGTAGTTGCTGTTTGCAGCCTTGCTGCTGCCATAGCCTGAAAGCTGCTCCTTGATGAGGCAAGGAATACCATTAAAAATAAATAAATAAATAAATAAATAAATAAATAAATAAAAAGGCATATTTACAGAAGCAAGGCTGACAAGAGGGGGGGTGTGGAGAACAGGGCATGAGCACTCATGCTTGAAACCCCTTCTTGTGCAATAATGAGCTTGAAAGCCTTGCTGAAGTGGTTTTACAGCTGTGCAACAAAATGGTGCACTCTCCTCCCTTAATGCTGACATTTTAATGTAGGATCACAGCTATTCAGATTGTCCATTGGAGCTGGCAGGCTGATGGTGTGAGCAACTACGCACTCTCATCAATGTCGCTTGGATGAAAGCTGCTGTCAGGCTCAATAAAATGGCAGGCTAGGCCAATCTGGCACACATGAAAGGAAACTGGAAGAAAGGCTTAATTGCACCTCCAGCAGATTCCAGTTATGCTGCTGGTCTGTTAACAACACACAGCCTGGCACGCCAGTTCAGTCCGCCGTGCTGTGTTCGTTAGAAAAACTCCTTGAAGGTATGGCACAAAGGCAGTCTGGGTTAGGCCACACCAACCAAAGTCAGAGAGCACAAGTCTACCTTCTCAGCTAGGTTAGCAGCAGCCACTGCATCTAGCAAAAAAATAAAACACAGAGAAAGGAACCCTGAAATGTGAGGCTGGTTTGGTCCGTGCTAGAGGGACCAGGGCAGGGTCCACCAGCTCTGGGAAGATGCCAGAATGGACTGGACACTCAAGGAAGATCCAATGGGAAGAGTAGAAAACCATAGGTGATATTTAAGCCTGAAAGGGGGGAGGGGGAGAGGAGAGGAGGCATGACTGATGAAACCAAATACTGTGACATTCAGTCTGAATGAGTGCTGGGTGGCATCAAGGATAATAAAACTAAGCATTTGTGGTTTTGATGTGTTGGTAGGGGACTGAGGAAGGGCAGGAGACTGGGTTTTACTGCCCTTTCTCATTCTTGTTCAGTGGTCACGGTGGTCGTGACCTGTTGGTGCAAAGTTTGCATAAAAAGTTTTCTGCTGGTGGGGGGAAGGAGGCAAGGAAGACAAATATACAGGATACAAAAATCTTGCTAAGGGTAGGGAGCAATCTTTTGCCTCTTAAGTGGGATTGAGATAATGGGAAGTGATAAGACAGCTCTGGATATCTCCTTTTGCTAGCATTGTGAAAATAAGGAAAGAAGCTCTATGAATTAAAAAAGAGAGCCTTCGTACTTGCAAGACAAGGCAGAATTACTCATTTCTAAGTAGACCACAGCACCAGGTGGCCACAGGGTAAAAGATTTAGTCCATTCATTCGGTCTGTCTTGGAAGGTGTACGAGAACCACGTGATTTCTTAATATTTTTGTTTCTAGCTTTTTTTAATTTTATTTACAGGCATGTCCAAGGACCACATAAAACAGATCCAAGGCTGCAATTTTATTACTTTTTGAAGCATGATAAAAAGGAATTATTCTTAACAAATATTAACATTTTCTATAGAGTTATTCTCTTGTAGCATAGTCTAAAAGTACTCAAGAAAATTATGTACTGTGAGACACTGAGGAAAAAAAATATATCCCTGTCTTGTGATGAACCCAATTTCAGTTGCATAAACCTTTACATTTCTAACTCTGGATTACAACCCTCACTGACTGCTATACTTTGTGGTCTTATACTACCTGAGCTGAATAGACCTTGTTTCTGTTAGGCACTGGGTACCTACGCAACTAGGTAGAAGAGACACTGTGGTCATCTGTATTGAAATTACCCCCATTTCTGGAGCTCTCCATACAGCACATTAGAGCAAATGAACTCAATATCTCATCCATATAATGACCTGCCAAAACCAGAGAGCACAGGAACTTCCCATAGCACATGGGTGGCTAGAAACCTGAAAATGCTCCTTCGGACAGCCTGACAAAAACAAATTCCTTCCTTAAGGAACAGCCTGTCTGTGATATAGAAGTCTCCCATGCTTATGTTACAGAGCCAAGTTGCCTGATATTATGGGCCCTGCCATCCTTAGGATCCCAGCTGTAAAGAAATTAGACCAATGAGGTTGCCTGTGGTTTTTCAGCATTTAGTGGCAGAGTAAGCTGTTTAGAAATTTGCTTTGGATAAGTAATTCTTGTAGTGAACTAGTAATTCTGCCTTGGCTAATTCCCTTTTGTTCTGAAGTACATAATGGGTCCCAAGTTCCACAAAGAAATCATCAGTATGTGTCTGAACCTGGGGATGCTGAAGGTGTCCCTGCCCATGGCAGGGTGGTTGGAACTAGATGATCCTTAAAGTCCCTTCTAGCCCAAACCATTCTATGATTCTGTAATTCTATGACTATTCATTGCCTTGAGAGGATGGAATAGATAGCTACACTGCTTCAAAATGTATCTAGCACTTGGGATAATTTCCCAGAGATTCAGGACTGGAATCATGTTTTGGGGGTTTGGAAATACACGGATCAGAATTTTTGCAGCAGTCTAGCATCTACTGAGGAGTTTAGAGCTTGGTGGCATTCTAACAAATATTAAAAATATATGGAGCTTCCTTTAATGTAAAGTCCTTTGATGGTAAAGTGGATGGGCATAGAAATGGCCAAATCCATTCCCTTCAGTGACAGATGAAATCACAAAAGAAACACTTCCTTAGCTTAGTTGCATACAATACAGATATTCATCACCCTAGAAATTACAAAGGGATCAATAAAAACTGGAAGAACTTCATAGACACATCCTTTCCTAATTGAAAAACTTAACATGACCGCTGCAATAAGAATAATATACCCAGTGTTGATCTACTTCAAAATAGAAGTAATTTTATGGCTGCTTGCTTCACTGTCTACTTGTTTCCTTGAAGACAGCTTTATATAAAATATAAATATTCCTTTTTAGCATTTTGATCCAAGAGAAAAGTTTCATCCTTCAATAGTGCACGTAATAGAATTGGTCAGATTTGAAGCATGGGAGCACTTTTTTATCTTGGATCTTTAATATTTTACAGTTCAGGCAACAGAATTTAACCAAACCATTGGAAATATAACTAATAAGCTCTCCATACACACAAAAATCTCACACTGTAGCTTTAATTTTGTTTTTTGCTTTACTGATTTACCTGTAGTAAAAGCATGATTTAAATAAGATCTAAAATTTGCGTTCTTATTTGATTATCTCCTGGAACAATTAATGCCCCTGAAAAATTTCAATATTTTGGCCACAAAGCAAATTTAATAAGAACAAGAGTGGTAGCACTGAAGTCAGAAGATAGGTCTATTAAATCAGTAACCTTACTAATTTAAATAGGACTAACACTGCACCCTGTGACTTTACAGACACTTATGCAAATTTTCAGAACATCCTAGTAAGCTCTTCTTTCTGAGACACTTACAAGGTCCTGCCTCCAACAGCTTCCCAGAGATGCACATGCCATGTGCTGACACTTGAACCTCTTCTGTACCCTAAACTCACCAGGTTCTAGAACAACGTGAGCTTTTATATCATATAATACCACTCAATTCCCCCAAACCTCTTAAAATTACAAAATGATGCTGCAAATTTTGAGAGAATAGCTTTATTTACAATATTTTAATGGTATCTTTACCATCCTTATGGCATAAGAATCATCTGAAATCTTACAGAGTATCTATTCTCATGAAGTTTTCATTTTAATTTTCTATGCCATACAACATCACACACATTTTTCTAACTCACAATATGTATGAGGTGCAGTCTTCAGAAAGATATTGAGAATCATAGATTGTTCTATCTCTTTTTGGTTGACAAACCTCCCTCGCAAATAGAGCTGCCATGATTAACAGGAAAGTCCTGCAAAACAAGATGCTGTGATAGTATGATATTTTGATAGTTTAGTTTACAATGTTTTATGTTGCAAGATTTATCTAAGATAAAGCTAGGAACTGACTAGTCACCAAATGTAGCAGGCGGGGAAGGACAAATGAAATGTAGGATATATAATCATTTAGATATATTATATATATAATATATATAATTATATAATTATATAATTATATAATATAATATTATATAATATTTAGATATATAATCATTTCATTACCAAGCTGAGACTGTTCTTACACAAAGTTGATGGCTGAGAAGTTAGACATACTGTTTAAGCTAATGCAGATTTCTCTAGAGTACACAGACAAAAGCTGCATTTCAGCAGGTGACTCCTCTCACTCTGAAGTGGTTTCCGAAAAAAAGAGATTAATTTCCTCCTGACGGTGCTGATCTCTCACCAGTGAGTATTCATGGCATCAAGATATCTAGGTTAGAAAGGGCATCTAGCTTCTAACCAGCTCGTGACATTAATGCCATCTCCACTTGTTAGAAAGGGCATCTAACTTCTAACCAGCTGGTGACATTAATGCCATCTCCACTTGTTAAACTGGTTGGAAAAATTAGTAGGAAGCCAGTGCATTAGTAGGAGTCTGGATGTACAGGATTTATGACGGGAGATTTCTGCACCTCTAACAGAGGCACAAGGTAACAGCGATGCTGAGGGAAGCTCATGTGCAGTTCAGGGGCAGAGGGGAGACAAATTGAAGAGAGGCATTTGCGGTACCTGGCATGTAGCTGACTTCAGTGAGGTGCACATCAACACAGCATGCCAGCTGCAGGTGACAGCAAAGCTGGAACCCACAGCTGATCTTTGAGAAACCACGTTCATCTGGCAGCGGGACACAACAGCTAGGAAAATAAATTGTTTGGTAAAGGATAAGCAAAGCACCCCAAAGTCATGCTCTAACCACCTCGGGTTGCTCTGTTTTTTCCTGCCTGAAAAGGCAGTTTCTTCCCCTGTAGTTTCCTGCCTTATTCAGGCCTGATGACAATAGAGAGAATGTATACTCCGTATTTAATGACAAGAAGCTGCAGTGCATACTAATGGTACCATAGCTCCTAATATCATCCAATATCCCCTGCTGGCTTTGCAATTACATACACATGGAGCAGGGAAGTGGCATGTGGCACTCCCGGTGAGGATAAGCAGGTGTCTAGAATTACCTTCTGACATCTCTCAGAGGAAGAAGGTAAGTGTGAGTTAACTGACCCCACACACAGCTCCAAATGCCTCGAGGTGCCTAATGGCAAAGGCTGATGTCAGGGTAAGAAGAGTCTGCAAGTCATCCTCTAAGTGACTACCCTAAAATCTCTTACCTTTCTCCTGGTCAAGAAGACAGTCGTTACTGAGAAGCCAACAAGAAATGTTTTGTAACCCAGTACTGCACCTGATGTCAAGGTACTTAATCAGAGCATACTTAATAATAATCAGAGTGTATTTCATGAGGGTCTTCGTCCCCAATTTTATTCTCAATTTTCTTTTTGTGTTATTTCCTTTCACTGAATTACATACGTAGGAGTGTGTAGCTCAGGAGAAACAGGAGTGTTCTCACCTTGGTATTGAAAAGATAGCAATTTTATTTCACCACTTGATTTTTTTTTCCCTTGGAGGGGAAAAAGGAACAAATGAACAAAGGGGCAACATTTTAAGAAAGGTTTAATAGTTTCTGGGGTTGGCACAGCAACAATATTTTGTGTCCCTGCTGTTATTTAATGCTGCAACCTGTACTAGATTAAATTACATGGCAGAGTACTACAGTGTATTGGACAGCAGGCAGAGAACAGACTATGCCCTACTCATTACTGTGCCCTTGACTCAGTGTGTGAACTTGAGTGCTCCTCAGTTCTATAGGATCCTATATCTGTAAAAAGGATAATGGTTCCTGCTTAGAGACTCAGCTGTTAAGACTAAGCTTCTCCCATTAAATATATGGGGAAATATTTGCTTTGGGTCAATTGTTTTTATTTTGTTTTTCTAGGTTTTCACGGAAAATCCAACAACTCACTTGGGTTTGTATACTCTCAGGGCTCAATTTATTTGCTTTTCATATTTTTATGAAATAAATTAGTGGGAAAATAAGGTGGGTTTTTTAAATCATCAAAATTATTTTTTCATATAAACATTCAGATTGTATAATCATAACTGAAAAGTGCTCCTTCATATATAGGTATGTATATACATATGTGTGAGTGTGTATGTAATAAGTATTACATACTTATTATTATTATGTTATAATATTGTTAATATGTTAATAATTGTTTAAAATAAAATATTAATTAAAATATTAAAATAAAATGTTAATAATATGTTATATATTATTATGTAATAAGTAATACATTCAATGTATACATGACAGCATGCCTTGGATAGTCATTACTTCTGCATTATTCTTTTCTTCATACAAGCTTCTCTTTGTTCCTAAAAGAGTAAGTTTAGTCAGCAAGTCTCAAATGTCATTAAATTCCATGTTGATATTTTGGTATGAGACCAGGAGAACCAAACCATGGACTGAACAAGTTGTGTTGGTACCTCTCAGCAAAGCCAGAGGAGGTGGTCTGGGAAACCAGTGAGCGATCTGGGCATTTTCTGTTCTTCAGCTTAAGGTTCTCTAACTCTCTTAGCTCCTTAATTCCTTTATTTTTTTGAGTCCATGGAAAGAGGTTTTTTGCAACGAAGTGGCACAAGAAGGGCGCCGTGGTGCGATGACAGCCCTTGTTGAAGGCAGGCACCTCTCCAGGCGTTGCGTGGCAAGGGATGACGGATTGAACACTGCCACCTTTTGGCTGTGACCAAGGCAAGGACGTTGTGAGGAGAAGGATTTGCCAGGCTTCCTCATAAAGCAGGCTGGGCACCTGGCAAAAGCACCCTTCCATACCAACCCAAAGCTGAAGCACTTCCAACTGCTGATCTGTAGTACTGCACACACCGTGTTGGCACCACTTAATTCAGTTTTATCCCTCATCTGTGCGGTCCTCGGAACTGAGAAGATGGGCTAATAATGCAAAGAGCTGTTAGCTTTGCTAAAGAATAAGTGCAATCAGGTTGATGTAAACAGTCACTTCAGCGTGGCTGTGGTACACTCTTCCTGCCTCAGGAATACTTGAGAGTATCTCGCATTGTGTTGTGCTGAAATAGTTTTCCCAAGCGGTGAATTATATGCAGTTTGTACTTCAACCTCTTTTGAGCACTTAGCTGGGAATGCTTGTACCAGTGCCAGTGACTGTGAGGTGATCTCATTAGAAAGAAAATATTATTAGCCACAGAATTATTTCCCAGTGATTTAACGACTAACTCTTATTCACATCCAACCTCTGCAGTCCCATGGGGTAAAAAAAAGAAAACTCAAATATTTGCTTGAGAGCAAGACACTAGTGCCAATCCTGCCACTATGCTCCAACACAGCCTTGGCTTGGCATGCGTAGCTTTCTGTAGTCTTCCATCACTGCACGGAGTGCAAATCTGTACCTCGTGCAAAGTTGCTATCAGAACATATTCTCCGCATGCCAACCTTAACCACAGACACAGGTACTGCTAGTGGCCTCTTCCCTCACATCCTCTCCTGTTGTACTACACCGGCAAAACCCTGTTTGTTCAGGGGCTGAAGGGATGCGGCAGGATGGCCCTGCTGACGTTAACGGGCCGGGCTTTTACCTCCACTTTCGCACCCAACTCTTCACCTTCGGGAACCCATAATATGGCAGCGATAAGTAACGGGTGGGGGCGAGTATTCCCCATCCAACCATCCAAATACCGGACACTTTCTGAAGGCAAGACGAGCACGGTTGGGGGACCACTCCCCCTTTCCCCGAAGCAGCGCTGACCGTGAGCCTTCGGGGCCCGGGCCGGGAGAGGGGACCCGCCACGCTGCCCTGTCAAGTTTGGCGAGCAGCGCCGCTCCTCTCCTTTTCTTCCTCCCTGCCTGTTCCGACCCGAGGGGTGGCAGCACACGGGGAAGCGGAGAGGGGCCGAGCCGGGCAGGGCAGGACCCTCCCCGCTGCCCGCAGCGGCGCGTTTCCCGGCAACGGGAGTGCGTTGGGGAGTGGGGTCGCGCCTGCGCGACAGTGAGGCGGCACCCGGGAGGCGAAGGGCGGCCGGAGGTACGGTGGCGATCAGAGAGGAGGTGGTTCGCGCCGGGCCCCTCTAGCGGGGGGAGCGGCGGCGCGTACCCGCGCCCCCCGGGACGGCAGCCGGTCAGAGCCGGTGGTTCCCAGACGGCCGCAACCGTGTCCACGGCCGCGCGTGTGTGGTGCGGGACCGGCAGCCGGCGGCGCGGTGCTGGAGCCCTTCCTTATCCTTGTGGGTGAGGGGGGAGAACAAAGCCGCCTGGCTCCCCTGCCCCGCGTTGGCAGATCCCGGTGTCCCGCTGCTTCCATTTGTTTTTGATCTGCCTCATTAAAAGACTATTGATGGCTTTAACCATTGTCCTTGTTTAGGTGCTGATTTACAAGCGCTAATATCTGACTGTGCCGAGATTAATGGGAGCCCGTGAAGTTTACAATTATCCGCAGGTCCCTTGACCACACATGGAGGGGTTTGGGCTGGGGTCACGCACTCTTATGAAAAACTCCAAAGCAGGCTTAAACCTGGGAACATTTTAATAGGATTGAATTTGTAATAGGATTTGGCAGCCTGGCCTAAACTATATGGTAGGGGGTTTGCTCTGGTGTGTTTTGAAGTTGAGTTTGGGGTTGGTTTTTTTTAACATGGTATCTTTACTACTGCACAAAAAGGTGTGGGGTTTGATGTTACAAGTTTATTTTTCATGACAGCCTAAGCACATGTATCTTTGGAGTATTAAAACAAAAACATGTATACCTGAATATATCTTAGGGTACGTGTGTAATAGAAGTAGATTGCGATTTTATGCGTCTTCTGATGTGAATCTGTGCACTTTGAGCTTTTAACCCTCAAATTTGTGACAACATATATGGCATTTATTAAAGAAAAAAAAGAAGCTAAGTGTGATTGTTACTCCACCGAAATCTTGCTTTAAACAAAGATGCATTAGGAAATAGTAACTGGGCAAGAAATCAGATTTACTGAAAATAGTATTGCAAATAGAGGGGAAGTTACATGGGAAGGCAAGAGAGAACCTAAAAGTGAATCATATGGCTGTTAATTCATTTTACATCACTTTTTGCTGTGCAGGAAAGCTGCTGTGCTGCTTAAATTGCTGCGAAACAGGATCTTAGGAATTACCTTGTTATTAGGTACCCTCATTTAGTAATAGTTCTGAGTTTGTGTCTTAATGGATTGGGATTTTTTTGGTAGGTTTGTTTTTTTTTAGTAACACAACAAAACTGGAAATACGTGATCCTTATCCTCAGGGTCATCCTAGTACTTTCAGGATATAAACTGTAAATCCTACAGCACTGAGGAAGTTACAGTGGCTAGGAGGTATCATGAAAAAATAATGGGAAACTAATACAGATACAGTTTGCCTGGCTTTAAATGTTCTAGTACAGCCAACTTTGAGGATATGGGAGCTTGCAAGAAAACAGCAGCAGCAAATCCTGCACTAGAATATATCCATGAAATGTCAGAGAATGCCACTGGCTTTGCTGAAGTAGCACCAGGCAAAAAAAAAAAGAGGCAGATTTTGCCCCTGTTTAGAGGCCCAGAGCTCCACTTTTTGTATTCAAGGCTGACACAGGAAAGTGCTAGTGCCAGAGGTACATGTATGTCTACATTCCCGGTCCTTTGCACTATGGTAGCTCCAGATGTTGTTCATCTTTTCTGCTCTTATATAGTCAAGAGCTGGAGTATTCTATTGCAAGGTTGTGTACATCTGGCTCCCCTAGCTAGATGTATTAATTTCTGTGGCAATGTATTGCAGCTCCTTGGAAATTCTGAGGCAGGTTCAGATAACAAAACCAGAAAAGACTTTCTAATTAACTAAAATAGTAGTAGTAGTAGTGATGGTATCGGTATTGCTATTATTATCATTCCAAAGGACATCTGTGGTTGTGTTATTTGCTAACTTTGTTCTAGTGTTGATTTTCTATACTAATATACTACCTAATCATAACCACAATGTAGGATTTGAGGAGATACTACATATAAGGCTTTCCTGACAAGCGAGTGGGAGTTCTATAGTGCATCCCAGTAGCCATGTAGCTGTAGTTGGATTAAGAGGATTAACAACTGAAACAATTAAGTATTGAAATGTGCATCATCTGTTAGCCTCTGGGAGTAAAATCTGGAAATGGGTGGGACAGTCCTCACCTCCCTGAGAAATGTTGCTTTATGCTATTTGCAGGTCCAAGAGGACAAATCTGTTTCACCTTACATTATTCTGGGAGGTTTAAAAATCCCACTGGGACTAACTGTATCTGTATTTTGAGTATTTTCAGAGAAACTTTGTAGGTTAGAAATTTTGCAAGCTACCCTGGATCCCATGGCAAATGCAGTGGCCACAGCTTTACAAGAGACATGTAGCCCAGTGTATAAGGTAATTTTGAGAATGCTTTAACCAGGAAAAATGTTTTCTCCTCCTCTATTTTCTTTGAACTCAGATTACACTGTCTCATTAGCAGTTCCTTAGTGTCTGACTGAAGTAGGAATCTGGATGAAAATGAACTGACAGCAACTTAATCTAAACAAGTAGGACATGGTAATTGCTCACAGAGAAAAGTACTTTAAAACAGTTAGTAAAAGCCTGTGGGGTAGGAAAGGAGGAAGCGGGAGCTGGGGGAGGTATTGCTCCTGAGCTAACAGGTAGGGCTGACTGCTGGTTCCATGCTATGCTAGATACAGAAATACGGCTTCCTCTAAGATCAGCTGGGATTTTAAGGCTCAAGCCCTTCAGGCTGCTTGGTGCTCTCTTCTCTCTTTCTTCCCCCAACTCTTATTGTTAAGAAACTTTAATTTTCAGCTCAGCTGTAGTGCTTCAGTCTGAAGCATACCAGGGGAGAATGCATCTGACACTGGGAAAGTGAGGCCAGATATATACACTTTCATTACCACTTAAATGTGTAGCTCCATAGACACTTTACATTTGCTAAAGCCAGCACTGCCACAGAAGAACCAGTCCTGCCAGCCCTGGCCCCAGGTGGGCATTTCCATCCTTCCTCCTTATTGCTGTAAGCCTGCACCATCATACCTGCAAGCAAAGGTCAAAACACCTTCAACAGCTGACCTGTTTAACCTATCCTGTGGACGAACGTGAAATGGAAATGGAAATCACTGCTGTTGCTCACCAGGGTCAATCCCCTGAGCCACCTGCCTGTGGGGCTGCCCCGGAGGAGCTGGGGATGAAGAACCAGGAGATAAAGGAGGTGACTGGTGCTTTCCCCAGCAAAGTCAATGCTGTACCCTCTGCCAGCATAATATGAAGACCTAGGTGTCCCTAAAACCTCTCAGGTATGACACTGAGACGCAAAGCAGAGCATAGAGGGGTGAGGTAGCAAGGGTCAGCTGTAGGCCACCATAATTGTGCTCAAAACTTGCAAGAATCAATGGGTGTGACCCAGAAAAAGGGAGAAAGTGCTTTCTGAGTGTGCTGGATGGGATGTGGATGGAAGAAAGATAATAGGCGATTTTATAGATTAAATCTATGTATCCACATAGCCCATAATAAGAGGCATGGCCTTTCTGCATGTATCCACTGTAACAAAGGCAGGTTCTGCAATTGCCACAGGGAGGACTGACTTTCAAAGAGCTGTTGACAATGGCAGCTGCTTTCAAGTGTGTGCCTGCGAGACCTTTAAAAATGCCAGCTTGGAAAAAAACCCAGATTACATGTTTGAACACAGGCAGTTGCCATGTTTCTGCAGTTATTACTTTGTTTTTCTGGTATGACAGAAATTTAAAAGAAATGCACATGCATTTTACAATTATGACAGCCATGATAGATGTCTGTGGTGGCATTGCAATTGTTTCAAGAAAAGGTGTTGAAGTTGTAAAAATATTGTGCAGTTTTTGATCAAATCACTGAAGCTTATTTGGGGCATTTTGTTATTTACTTATAGTATGCAGAGAGAATATTTTTGAATTGATTTGTAATGATTGATTCTGACTAATAAAGAAGTTTTACATCTCAAACTAGAGGGGAAAAATCTCCTTCTTACATCTTTAAATGTTTTTAGTGTGACACCAAAATTATAGACAAAAGCCTCATTATGCATGTAAGTGAAAAGAAAAGTGGATAAGAAAGAGAGATTACAGTCACTTAATCTGTAACACTTACGCTAGTTTAAAATTAGAAAGCTATAGCTAATTATCTCATTTGGAAAGATTGAGCAAAATCTGACCAAATATCCATGACAGAGTCTAATTTATCATGTATCTTATATGATATCTTTTCCGTAATAGCTAAATCAATGAGACCCAAGTGCCAGTCATTGATCTAATGGACAGATGGTGATTTCCATTTGATAAGGATTAAAGTTTTGGCAATGAGGATGGCTAGAGGTAACAATTTTTCTTGTGCTGAAGAGATTGTTGAGAATTGCCTTCAAATACTTGTAATGTAAATGAAGGCTGTATTTTTGTACACAGAGAAGCCAGCCCTTCTCCTCACGACCATTGCTGTTTGTGTTTGTCAAGTCACCAAGCCACAGCACAAATGCTCCATATCCAGCTTCACTCATGAAATACACAGCAGGCTTTAAGGTGTTTATCATCTGTATGGAACCAGAATTTGCTTTCTGGCATGCTGCACAGGGAAACAGCATCTCTTTTGGAAGTTGGAAACATCATGAATAAACTCAATAGGTGTTTTTTTCTAGATGCACTTAGCTGCTCAGCATCTAGTCATTGCAAGACCCCATCTCTGAAATTTCAGGACCACTGATGACGTCCCAGATGCCTGCGCCTGCATTACGCAGAGAGTTGCTCATTATGAGGAGATGACTGGGTAACAGACGTTTTCAGCCAAGGGAGTAGATGGCTCTGCCTGGCCCCAGATCTCTGCAGTCAGCCTCTGACAGCACTTTTTGCGGAGAAAAAAGCAAGCCTGAGTGTTCCACAAGACAAAGATTTTTATCTTCACCAAGTGCCGATTTGGTTGCATCCTTCAGCTGGATTGTAGCATGCGAGTCCACAAGACAAACAGCATTATTTTGAGGACATCTTTGGTTGATTTCATAGGTTACAGGCCCTTTAAAGGGAAAAATTTCTTGTTTCTGAAGCCCTTGATGTGGTGCGTCCTAGCTATCATATGTCTAGAAAACAGAGGAAATCATGATAGTTTCCTTGTGTGGCACCCCACAAGAAACAATGAGAAATAAAAAAGCAACACAGGAAAGTGTTTCATGCTGTGTTTGAATTCCTTCTCTTACCTTAACATTTCTGCTGCTCTGACTGCTGTAAGTTCCCACCATGGCTCTGGTCCTAGAAGTGCAACCATGAACCAGGGTAACTGGAACAGGTCCTGGACAAACACCAATTTGAAATTAACAACAATTAATCCCAAAATGTTCCTGCCCCAAAGATGTTACAACCTGAGGAATAAGGTACTTGCTATGTTCTTTTTCAATGAGCTGCTAGCTTAAGATACTCTATCGTTGTGCCAATGTGATTTTCCATGGAGCTACAGTGCAGGCTTTCTCTTTTACTAGAGAAAGTGTTAAGTGTAACCATATGCCAAGCATGAAATAGGAGCTAATAATAGATACACAAAAACAAGGGAGTAGAGTTAAACAATAACCTGATACCTGCTGGGATGGTCAGTCATGTTCTAAGCACTGTTCTGTATGATAATTAATCTTTAGGCAGCTCTGGTAAAGTCCTGATTTAAATCCAAAGGCGAACAAGCTAAGCAAAGAATCTGTAAGAACTCCACATAGTGCTGGATTAAGGCAGACAAAGAAAAATCACATATATAAAGGCTGGGACAAACAGTGAATTACAGTTAGTGGAGTCTGCTCTATCAGAGACTGTGTGGCTGTAATGTCTTCTGAGCTTGGAGGAGCACAGCTAGCACTGACAGCAGGGTCACAGGGTGCTGGTGTTTATTAGATAATGAAACATGCATTAAGTGAGCACACAAGGAAGCAGTGGAAAAGGCTGGTTAACAAGAAGGACCACGAGCTGGGGCAAAATCATACTTAACTCAGGGAATATTTTTGAGAGGCCTGCTCAGACTCTGCCAGGTATGCTGGAGGATGCACTTCAACACTGGTTTGGAGGGACACAGTCTTAAGTGCTGTGGGAGCAGCCTAACCAGTTTGTAGTAGTACTTAAACCCTGACATTCATGTAAGTGGGGGCAGAAGCAGGGGAAAGGACTGCAGCTAGGGAGTAGAATGGGTTTCCTGGTCATTCCCTATTCATCCTGTTGCTAGTTTTTTTTTGTCAGGACCCTGGGTTAGGATGAGGACGAGGTGGAGGAATTTATTTTTTCACCAATCTGTGTTCCAGAAACCTTTCTAACAAAACCCAGTGTCTGTTTTGGGTAGTGGCATGTCATGAGTGTAGAAAGCTTGGATTAATTGCCATGAGATGAAAAAGAAAATCTGAGGAAGTGATCACTGCTGTTTCTTGGTGCAATGCTATGGGCTGAGAGCTCACCACAGCATGCTGCCATCCTCTAGCCTTCCCGTTTGCTCCTGCTGTCAAACCCTGTTAACCTAGAGGTATCTTACTTCCCTGCCACTGCTTCCACAGTTCCCTGAAAAAGAGACTGGAGAACCCAAATTTGTTTCCTATCTCATCCTTCCCCTTCTATCTCTTTTGGTGACGATGGTGCTGCCTGCTTGTCCTCTGGATGCTGGAAATCAGTATTAGAGCAATTTTTACTGTGTATGTTTTCACAGTTTGCTGTTTTAAAAAATGTTAGGCTACACAATGCTTTTTTAATTAGCTGACAGAGGAAATGAAGCAAAAGAAAAGCATTCCATTAGGTACAACCCTCCAATACTTGTATTTTTTTCTTACAAAAATGAAAGAGAAAACAAGTTGTCCTGTCAGTATTACAGCTCATGAAGCCTGTTCCTACAGATTTGTATCCTGTTTCCTTCCCTCGCTCCCAACACAATAGTTCTGTCTCCCTCTCTAAACCCTCTGACATCTGTCAGGCAAGAAATAACACATACCCGGACTAATCTGGAGCCATGCATATGCAGATTGGGCAGCTGGCTACTACCAAGCCACATAACATATCACATCCGAGTTCTTCCTGCCCTCTTTTTAATGGGGTTTTCATGCTGGGTCTCTGTCCACTTCCCAGCTGCAGATTTAGAAAAAATGCAGTTAATTGTCTCTAAGACTTCTGCAGCTCTTTCAAATTTGGGTTAAATTGCCCAACAGACTAAAAAGTCTTTAAGACTGACTGGCAGAGAAGTGGAGAACCAGGAGGACAGAAGCCTCATTTCCTTAGCAAACCAGCCTGAAACACTTCACTTAAATCACTCTCTAAGGCTAATACAGTATTTTGCTTTACTCTTCTGTGGCACAAACAAAAGATGGGAAAGGCTGAATCCAAATTTAGCTGCAGAAGGTGGTTTCTGTGCCTGTTTACCCCAGGGTGTACTCGCTACATTAACCTTCTGGGAGGTAAGAGGTGCAATACTTTAATACTTTCCTCTGTACTTGGAACTGAGCCTCAGCCTCCCCAGGGAATACCAGTTGTCTTAGGTAGGAATTCCCCCCCCCGGTCCACTATGTTGGTGCTTTCACCCCAGACTGGCTGAGGTGACATTGAGTGAGGCAAGAACTGATTCTTAAGTGATGTTCTCTGTCACCAGACCAAAGAAGCATAATCAGCATTGGTATTTATTTCAGTATTTAATAAAAAAGGTGGTCAAAACTGGCAAGGGAGTCTAGTTCACACCATAGCCATTGTTTGAAAGGGGGAGCACCTGGATTCTCTTTCCTCAGTTACCTGTTGTGTAGTTGAACTAGGATCTTAACTTGGTGCCTAACTGTTTAAGTTGTTATGGCTTTTAACACTGAAACCCAGAGCAAAGTTCTTGCTTATCTTATAGCTTGGTGGCCAAGCCAACCACGGAGCTAGAAGTCTGTGATTCTTTCTTGTTATGTCTTAATGAAGATCAAAGTACAAGGCATTTAGATGAAGACTCCTCCATGAAGTGTCTAGAAAACACATACAACACAGGTTTTCTTCAGACTCTAACATCCGAATTCAAGCAAACTTTTCCCAGGGAGAAGAGTAGGTACTTTTTTACCCCCGAAGAATTGTCTCTGACAAATATCAGGTACTTGCCTAAAAGCTTACATCACTAAACTTCTTTTTAAGACACTAGAATTATTTAACATATGAAACATATTTTTCACTAGCCTTCTCTTCAGAAACGATTTGCCAGTTGCAAGTGAAGCCTATTAAAAATATATCATCTCTCCAGTGTGGAAAGTTTCAGCCATGTAAAGTTTAGCACATAAAGCTGGCTGTTCTGTGTATTATACTTCTGTATTCTGCTGGTAAACTCATCTGAGTAACTTTGCTAAACTGTAAAATATGGCATTGTTATACATAAGCTTATTAACTGTACCCTTTCTTTTTCCTATCCCCAAAAAATAAAAGGCAAAGAAATTGTGGGGGGAGAATAAAGGGGAATCCCAGCTACACTGGAAAGCTGGAGAGGCTTTGACATGAAGGTTTCATTATCACTTCCACTCCCTCCCTGTAGGGATTCATTAAAATGTCAACCCTGTGAAGGTATACCCGTAAATATATAAATAATACATAATAATTCCATTTGCTGATTCCACCCGGGAATACTAGCCCCAAACCATGTTAGTCTTGCTTATACCAGAAAAATCATAAGTATTATTTTGTTCTGGTGTGACTCCACTTGTAACAACAATGTTGGTGCTGCAATACAAAGTGGGCACAGACTTTTTACTTCAAGATCGCTGCACCCAGCTAACATATGTATGTGATCCCCACTGACTCTGTTGCTTTCTGCATCATCACAAGTTTAAAACTTGTGGTCTTAAAATAACAGCAGCTTGACTTGATGTAATGGTCTCCAGCCATCTGTCCCTGGGTGTTTGGACTGGGTAATAATGTCTCAGGTCAGATCTTCCCACATCCAAGTACAAGGAACTGTACATTATTAAGAAAGTACAGTTATAAGTTTGTACTGGCCACCTTAGTTATGGTGTTGCTCAAAATCTGTGTGACTAACTTTACCCAGCTTTAGCAGCACATGGGTATTCATGTGCGCACCATGTATGTTCATCATGATCCGTTTATCATGAGCTGCTTTGCATATGGGTAAATGTAAGAGAGCTCCTGCTGGTTACACAGGGAGATGTAGTCTGATAGACAGCTGTGCCCGCTCCCTTTTAGAATACCAGTGCTAGCCAGTATGGACCAGACATTTACAACCTAGGAACGGCTGCTTGGCAGTCTGTGTTAAAGGGGTGGGTGGTCTCAGCCTGTACTTATTGCAGCGTGTTGTCTACATGATAAAAACTCTCCTGCAAGTGGCATTTATCAGCACCCAAGTTAGCAATCTCAGAGATTAGGAGCTGAGTGAACATAGAGACTGGTTTACCCTCTTGGCCCTCCCAGTGGCCCTCAAAGAATAGTGCTGAAGGCAAAACCTGTGGACAGGGCACCCTGGGAGACTTTGCCTAACACAGTCTATATAAAACCCATGCTGCTGTGGGATTGCACTCTCCGGGGCTGTCAAGTCACTACTCACTACTTTGTAAAACCAGTAAATTGCCTTTTAAAAGATGCTAAAAGAATCTTAAGGAAAAAAAACCAAAAACCAAACAACACCATAATTACTATAAATGCGAGTTTTCCATTGGGTCATACATCTTCATTTAACTTAGTGATTTAGTGATTCCTAAAGGAAATGATTATAGTCCTTTGTTCTTAAACAAATAAGTTGTGTTCTTTATCCTCCGAAAAAGCTGATAATATGGTAGGTGCAGCTCTAAGGAATAATTATACTAAATGGCCGTGGATACCTCAAAAGACAGAATACATCTATTATGCAGAATTCCCTACAGAAATCTTAGAAATCTTATATGCATTGATTGCTAGTTAGCATTAGAAAGACTTTTGCAAGTTGACTTTACCAAAGAAGCAACTCTTTGCATTAGCAAACAGGCAACATCAGCTAGCTGATAAGAATACAGTGGAATAATGCAATTAATATAGCTATGTCTGTTAATTAGTGTTTGCTGACTGTCAAAAGAAGATACTGTTAGAAGACAAACTTATTTTCCTGATTAAAGAGTAGGGCCCATCTTGCCGAATTGAACTGGACTCACTTTTGATCTAATTAAAGCTAGCAGAATACTGTGCACTGGAAACTTGTGCCACTCTGACATACATTTGCATATTCATAAGTGAGATAGATTGATATTTTGCAATTAACATGGACCAATGAGAATAAAGCCTAATTAGTAAACATGCTGTCTTTATTAACTTTCAGGTCAGGCTTTTGTTGTACTATAAAGTAATAATGGAACAGGAAGTCCTTTTCAAGAAAAAGAGTTATGTCATATATAGTTCATTCATTTCTCATTCAAGCTCCATCTACTTGTTACTCTATTATTACTCACAGCCATTTAATTAATGACTGGGATGGTGCAAAGGAGAAGGAGATGTATAGGAGTGAAAAGGGAATATTAGGTCAAAGTAGGAGTGGAAATGTTGGTAAATGCAGAACTCTTGGGCAGTTTAGCTGTAGACAAGTTCATTACGGTGTGCTGCTTTTTGGTTTTTTTATGATTTGAGTTGGCTTCATTCAAGCAAATCTGCTGGTTTTGAATGTTTTCCTAGATCCTCAAATGACAGAAATGAGATTACATCAAGAAGGTGCAATACAGGCTGGAGTATGGTGTGTACATGTGGGCTTTAAGAAGCTTGCACAGCTACACAAAGTGTAGAACATGTTAGAGTTATATATAAATAATACTTTTATATTTAAATTGTAATTTTAGAGATCAGATTGTAGAAATAATCAGAATCAGTTGGCAAACGACTTAAAAAACAAAATGTGTCTCTATGTAGAGCTTACTACATGTGGTTTGCAGAAATAAGTCATACTGTCACATTACTAACTTATGTCCCATTATGATTAAGTAAAATTACTTCTATATGCCAGTGTTTACAAATTCACTGATTCTAGCCTTCATTTTTTCTCTATTTAAAAATACACACGGATAAGGCATTTAACTGGATGTAACACATCAGAAAATGGCTCACAAACAAATATTATGCAGTATAAACTCCCATTAACTAATAATGTAGTTGACATTGATTGAAAGTGATTAACTCTAGTGCTCTTTCTCACGTTGTTAGTTAAAATAAATACCAGTGTATAAGGGAAAAGTTGGCATCTTCTCATTTTGCAGATGGATTGAACAAAGCTGACTTCTTCCTCATATTAAGTTAAACTAAAGGATTAGTAGATGCATTAGGGAGACACAGGAATCCAGGTAAAGCAATAATAGTCAGTGAGGCAGTCTCACTCCATCATTCACCTTTCCTACTTAGAAGAGGTTAGTTACCTAATGATAAAATTTCATGGTCAATTTGGAATATGTAATTGAATCTGATTGTAAACCTACTGCTATTTCTCTCTTCTTCAGAGGTCGGCACAGCAGTATAATTCCTGACCCCTGTCCATGAGCATTTTCTTATAACCAAATACTATTTTGGAGGAGATATCTCTTTTCTTTAGCCTCCAGTCAGCAGCTTGCTTCTGTGTGAGATCTGGCAAATGAGACACACAGATCCTATTCTCCAAATGTAAGCCATGGCAGGAGCCCAGGCCCCTTCCCATCACAGCCGCCTCCCCAGGAGTTTGGCAGTGGCTCTGCTGGTCTGTCATCGCTCGGCTCTCTACAGGTGGCTGGTCATGAACCTGCCTGAATACAGAGGGAGCTAAACAGTATTTTCCAGGCAGCGTGCAGTCATGTGCATTTTGCAGGTAACACTGCCTGCACTGTGTCCACAGAGTGCCACATGGCTAGAAGTCCACCAGGTCTCCATAGTGAGAGCTGTATGTGGAGTCTAACTCCATTGACTCCCTTCCCATCTTGCAGTTTCTTCCCTCCCCCTTCACCTTCTCCTTACGGCCACATGTGCCTTTCGATAAGACAAATATAGGGCTGCCACGTTCCCGAAATTCCTGAGAGGAGGCAATAATCTTCTTTGATTCTCTTTCCTCCAGAGTAGGATCCCAGCAGTGATGCCTGAGCAGGTGATGCACCACGGTCTCCCCTGTGCTCCTTCAACTTTCCAGCAAAGGAGCTTTCCAAAGAGCACCCTCCTCCTTTCACCTTTTCCACACCCCAGCTGCTTCTTTCTGACCCAGCTGCTGGGGTGTAAGGACCAAGTATGTACTGTAGATGTCCAGCCTCCCTTCTGGCTCCTGCTACTGCTGTCCCAGCAGAGCTGACACTTAATGAAGTCCCACTTCTGGGACTTTGGCTCTACCTACTCCCTCACTGGCTTTTCTCAAAGAAAAAAGACAAAACATTTATACTGAGAAGGATGAAAAGAAGGCCTAGATATTGTCTGCAATCAGCAGAAATTTACTATGACAGGACCATGAAAGCAGAAAATGAGAATGCTCCAGGAAAAAATAATGCAGTAGCTTATGATGGACTGTAAGTGATGAAGTTAAGGCAAAAAGTGAAGCAATTACCCTATCTGCATAATGGCACAGTCTCAAAGGCTAGGAGGAGGATGCCTTACCCTCTGGAAAAGCATAGAGTTGGATAGAGATAGGGTAAAAACGAATCTCATAGGCTAAGAACAGAATTCATGAGGATTTCCTGCATCTGGACACTGCCGTCTAAGCAGAAACTTGCCTGGAAACTTATCTTAATCTGGACTATTAAAGAAAGCAGCTTTCTCTTGGGAGGAGTGCAATTTTGTATGTTTATCTCAAACCTTGCATGAAGCAAAGAGGAAGAACGTCTCACTTGTAGATGATGATAGGCTCTAGGCTTGAACAAGGCATCT